>NW_019168510.1:0-355613 GCF_000001635.26 Mus musculus | reverse complement strand
GATCAAAGGAACAGCCCTTTAACGGCTCACAATGAGCTTAAGCCCCGAGGTGTGCATTTAGGAACGTGTATTTGTATTCTTTTTGACAAGTAGTCCTCATATTTGGGAGACAACAACTAAATGTTCATGTTGTAGCAAATTGATCAGTGTGTACCTCTTTACAAGTGTTTTAAAGGTTTGTCTGTGCAGGTGCCCACAGAGGTTAGAAGGGAGCATTTGATCCTATTACAGCTATTTGTAAGATGTCTGCTGTGTATGCTGGGTTCTGAACTCAGGTCCTCTGATAGGCTAGTAAGCTCTCATAATGGATGGACCATCTCTCTAGTCTCTTAATTTGCTGTTTGGAGAAAGTCTTATTATGCAGCCCTGGCTGGCCACATGCTGCCTCAGCTGCCCAAGTGCTGGGATTAGAGGTGTGTACCTCTATTCCTGGCTGCTTTCTCGTTTAAAATGTTTTCTTTATCTTTGAGAATTCCATACATGTATACAATGAAATATGTTCAGATCTTTTCCCATCACCATTACAGAGGACTAGACCTCTCTCCCTTTCCCCATTCCTGATCTGTCCAGCTATAAAAAGCCACTTACTAGGTGCAGAGAGTGAAGGAAAGAAGTAAAAAGTAAAGGCTTGCATGTGTGCCCTCCTCTGACTGCTGGCTTTGTGAGTGTGAGACTGGCTCCCTGGAGCGGAGCTTGCTGTCCACGTGCACTGTGTTGCTCCTCACTGGCAAACACTGAAACCCTAGCAGAGGAGCAGCCACTGCAACGTGGCACATTCCGACTGCAGACCAGCAAGCGTTTCTTTATCCAGTGGCTAGATGCCACTGGAAGGACTTGCCAGCTCATCTCTGCTTTTATAAATCTGAGACTGGTAAGGTCAAGGACAGAGGAAGCCAGTAAAACACGTTTGCTGCGGTCGTGTTCCAAGTCCATGTCATAGAAATCATCAAATACCATAACTGCTATAATGGCAATTTTTGTACAAAATCTCACTACTTTTGTTTTTTGTTTGTTTAATAGTGAAGAGTGAAAATCTGGAAAAATTGGAGGAGAAACACTATTTTGGAATTGTCACTGTGAGGATCTTAGTTCTCGAGAGGCCTGTGACGTACAGTGCCAGCTCCCAGCTGATTGTCATCCAAGGAGAGGTTGTGGAGATTGACGGGAGACAAGTAAGACACTGTGCTTGCTAACTAGACATTCAATTTCTGTTGTGTGTGTAAATGTTGGTGCTTTTGTTTCTGGAACGATTAGCAGGAAGGTACCTGTCTTACTTTCCTGTTGCTGTGAAGGGACACCAAGACCAGTACAACTTATCGAAGAAAACATTTCTTTGATTGGCTTATTGTTTCAGAGGGCTAGTCCTTTATCATCATGGTGGGACACATGGCAGTAAGCAGGCAGATATGGAGCCCAGAGAAGGAGCTAAGAGCTACATCTTGATCTACAAGCAGAGAGAGACTATGCCTCTGAGCTCACCCCCAGTGACAAGGCCATGCCTCCTAATCCTTTCCAAATAGTCCCACTAACTGGGGACCAATAATTCAAACAGCCTGTGGGGACCATTCTCTTTCAAACCATCACAATACCCTAGAACTGTCTCATCACGTAGCAAATCTGACATTCGTACTCCTTTTTGTCTTCTGAAATGTGCCAAGCATCTGCAGACAGAAAGAGAAGGCACTTGGTGGTGTTGGTAGTTCTGTTGCCATCTCTTCAGCGCTGTGTGAATGAAGTGAAGCTGCAGCTGAAGCTGTAAATACCACACAGTAGGGCACAGTAGGGCACAGTAGGGCACAGTATGACACAGCAGGGCACAGCAGGACACAGCAGGACACAGCAGGGCACAGCAGGGCACAGCAGGGCACAGCGGGGCACAGCGGGACACAGTAGGGCACAGCAGGGCACAGCAGGACACAGCAGGGCACAGCAGGACACAGTAGGGCACAGCAGGGCACAGCAGGGCACAGCAGGGCACAGCAGGACACAGCAGGACATAGTAGGACACAGCAGGACACAGCAGGACACAGCAGGGCACAGCAGGACACAGTAGGGCACAGTAGGACACAGTAGGGCACACAGCAAGGCACACAGTAGGACACAGCAGGACACAGCAGGACACAATAGGACACAGTAGGGCACACAGTAGGGCACACAGTAGGGCACAGCAGGACTGGGAAGGAGGAGAAGGATGAATTTCTTAGTTATGAAGTAAAGGAGGAAAGTGCACTTTTAAACTCTAGGGCATTATTTAAAGTAAATAGTACTTATGTTTTCTTTTATAGGCTCAACAAAAGAATGTTACTGAAATTGACATTTTAGTTAAGAACCAGAGAGTACTCAGATATTCAAGCTATTTCCTTCCTTTGGAAGAAAGCATGCTTTATTCTATTTCTCAAGACAGTGACATTTTATTCACGCTTCCTGACTTTTCCAAAAAAGGTATTTAAAAAAAATTATTTAAAATGTTAATAAAATTAGTTTGCTTTATATACTTAAAAATGTGTGTGTGTGTATGTGTATATGGATACGTGTGTGTGTGTGTATGTGTATATGGATACGTGTGTGTGTGTGTATGTGTATATGGATACGTGGATACCCCAAGAAGCCAGAACAGAATCAGACCCTAGAGCTGGAGTTCCAGCATGGCTGCTGAGAGCTGAACTTCTTGACTTTGTGCTCCTGTTTCCCGAGTCTAGGGTTATAGGAGTGAGCCACCATGCCTGGCAGAACTGAAAATGTAGCTTTTCTGTGTGACAAAACAGTAACTTTTGTAGCCCCTTATAGTGGTCTGAGTTCTTTCTTCCTGGTACTAACTCAGTAAATAAAATTCTTATTCTGTCACAGCGAAATGCATGTTAGTGCCCTAATCACAGATATTACTGCTGTGCTCTGGAAGGGCTTGTAGCAGAGGCCAGCTGCCACCGCAGTTTGGTTAACTTTCTTCTCCCTCTTCAGTAGGAACTGTTAGCTCACTGCAGACCACCAGCCACTACCTCATGGGGAATGTGGAAACCACTGTGGATGGAAATGCTTTACCTGGCAAGTTGCCTGAGACTCCTCTTAGAGCAGAGCCTCCATCTTCATACAAGGTAAGTCAAACACTTGGTGGTATCTTTTCGCAGTGCTGTCAGAGGCAGTTATGGTTATAGCGAAGATAAATGTGTCCTTTAGAATGAAGTAGAAAACATAAAGACCAAACAGCTAATCACGTTTAATGATGGATGTGTTTGGTTTTGAGGTTGTTATTAAAGACTGTAGCCTAGGCTGAACTCCTAGCAAAACCTCCTGTCTTTATCTCCTGAGTGTTGGTACTGTCGATGGGAGTCACCATGCTTGGCTCACTTGGGGTTTGTTTTTGAAACATTTATTTATTCTGTGTGTATGCACATAGGCATGTGTGTGCTGTGCATGTCACAGGGACAACTGTCAGGACTTTGCTCCCTCCTTTACCTGTTTATCCCAGGAGCCACACTCAGGTCATGAGGCTTGAGCACAAGTTTCTCACTGAGCTATCTCACTGGCTAGTATCTTTTTTTTGTTGTTTTGTTTTTTTGAGACAGGGTTTCTCTGTGTAGCCCTGGCTGTCCTGGAACTCACTTTGTAGACCAGGCTGGCCTCAAACTCAGAAATCCGCTTGCCTCTGCCTCCCAAGTGCTGGGATTAAGGTGTGCGCCACCACCGCCCGGCTATTATCTTAATCCTATTGTGGTATTCATGGTGTTCCTGTCTCCCTCTGGAAGCTTTACCTAATGATAGTGTCAGGTTATGATTAGCACAGCCATGGACTTCATTAGTTGGGAATCTCCAGTTCCAAAGTTCATTCTCTCATTTCCCGCTTGTTTAATCATTTAGCCTTCACCTTGTGTATGCACAGGTGCAGTGTGCCCTCAAGTTCCCACACAGTGATTGAGTGCTGCTAAAATGATACATTTGGAGTCATGCTGTTTAGGATTAAAATGTGATCTGCCATTTACTAGTTATGTATCCTTGGCTCAATTCTTAACCTCTTTAACTTCTCTCTTAGGTTAACCTGTGCTTACTCTACCATGTACTGTAAAATATTTCATCAAGGTGTCATTAGGAATGATGGCTGTTCCATGTGACGCTACATCAATACCTACCAAGAACATTTATATCACACGTGACATTTACAGCTATAGTTCAGGGAGTGTCCTAGTATGTCTGCCCCTGAATGGGTAAGGTCTATGCAGTAGTCCCCACTGAAGGTCAAAACTCTTGATTGGGGTTGCTGGATTCTAGGCTAGTGGGGCAGTGTGCACCATGACATCCCGCAATAGGTCAACCTCAAACGGACTATCTTCCTAGTCCAGCCCACCAGTGCCCATGCATGTATTTACCAGTGGATCACCCCATTCTAAAAGCTGTGGGGCTTGTTTCTTCCCTTCCTTGTCCTTTACCTGTAACAGTGGACAGGCCTGTTTACTAGTCAGCATTAACATTCCCTTGATATATGTGTGTGTATGTGCGCGCGCGCGCACGCACACCTGCCTGCCTGTGTTTCGGGAAGATACATTTTAAAATTGTAAAAGTTTATTTAGGTGCATTTTAAAATACAGTTTTGTTATCATGTTACATATGCCCCACCCATCACTGTAGAATGAGGGCAAAGCACTCATTTCTGAGCTATTTACCTTAGTCCAAACCATGCTTTTTCTTCTTCCTTCTCTCTCTCTCTCTCTCTCTCTCTCTCTGTCCCTCCCTCCCTCCCTCCTTCTTTCTCTTCCTCTCTCCTTCTCTCCTTCTTTCTTTTCTTGAGTTACTTTTGACACACATATAACCACTGTTATAATCAAGACACAGGTTGTTTCTGTCAACCCAAAGCCAAAACATTAAGAAATTTGGCTAGGCATCTTAGTAAAATAACCCACAGAAACATTTCACAAGAGGCCAGGCATAGTGATGTATGCCTTTAGCCCCAGCACTTGGGAGATGAGGCAGGTGACTCTATATGAGCCCAGTCTGATGGGGGGCAAGTGGAGTGTGCCACCAGATAGAAGAACTGGTAAGGTTGAGCAGGCTCAGACCCCAGGGAACTCTCAGAATTGAGAACGGCAGGAGTAAAGCCAACTCCCTACCAAACTACCTGATCTGCAACATGTAACCATGACACCCCACTAAGAGGTCCATAGCAGTCAGTCATGTAGCATAAAAACCTGGACTTCTCCATGCTAATGAGGTGTCTTGATAGGTCCCCAGTCTTCAGCCAATGAGCTTCCCTTCCTGGGCATTCCTTCGCACAAAAGGTATTCAATCCCTGGTTTACCCTGAGTAAGGTGTGTGTTTTCACATTCGCCATCAAACAAAACAATTTAGACAAGCAAGAACCACCCCCTTCTTCAGGGATCACCATGGGCCTTTCTCATAAAGAGCCATGCCTAAGTCTCCTGGAGAAGGTCTCTCTCTTGGCCCCTTCTGACTCTCAGCACTCACTGGGAACCAAACTGGTTTCCGTCCCCATCAGAGGCTCAGCTTTCCCCTTCCCTCCAAGTAAATGTCCAGAAGGGAAGCGCACACCCACGGGGCCCCCATTCCCAACTCTCAGCTGTACCCAGCAGTGCCTGGGTACACAGGAGACTGGGAACCACAGCAGTTGTCCTAGACCCTGTGTTTCTCACCCAAGAAAACACAGACCAAGGACCCTCATTTCGGACTGTTGTAGGGGGTAGCACAACAGACTGTGTTCCGCTCACCCCCAAGCCCCTTGAGCATGCTAGCCATTTCCCAGTGGCAAGGCAGCACGCAGCTCCACAGAGAGCCCCCCCCCCCGCCCCCCATCTAAAAAGAAAACAGAAATTTAAGTTTTAGTTCGTGGAACAGGCCTTTCTAATCAAAAGCCACTTCGTAGGTAATGTGCCAGTGGATGGAGAAGCTGAGAAAAGCGCTCTGTAGGTTCTGGAGCAGTGTGGTCCCTGTGCTCTTCATGTTTCTGGACGTCATGGTGGTTGGAGTTCTGGGAGCAGCAGGAGTCATAGCAGTGTTAAAGCTGCTCTTCCCAGTGTGTGAGAACAAGTAAGTATCAGAGTTTCGAGCCATCATTGATCTTAACTATTAAAAAGGAGGTGGCTTTACTATATGCTATGGTAGAAAGTATTGTATAGTACAAAATATAGTGCTAGGGTCAGACAGTGAGAGAAAAAAAATAACTTTTTCTAGCCCATTTTCTAATTTTAGTGGAATTAAAATATATTTATGTACTACTTGAGATCACTGTACTTTCAGAGATGCAACCATGAACAGAGATTTGCTGGATCTCCTAAGAGCAGAGAATGAACAGAAAACCTAGGAAGTCCTGTGTGATTGGAGCCAGTGAGACCCACACCAACTAGTCTCAACTCCAGAGTATCAGTTTAGTTGATGCCAGAAGACCAGTGCGGCCTTCCCCTCAGCACCACGGGGAAGACAGGGACAGGGTCTCATGTGGCCAGACTGCCTCTGAACTTGTCCATGTAGCTGAGGATGGCTTGGACTTCTGATTCTCCTCCTCCTCCTCTGAAGTGCTGGTATTATAGGTGTAAGCCAGCAAGCCTGGCTAGACCCTGAGTGTTCTTGATTTCATTTGATACTTGTAGCCATTGGCAAACAGGCTTGTTGATTCCATTCCACTCTTAATTACTCTGACTCTCAGCTTTCACATCATAGGTCATGAAGTTCATTGCTGAATGGCTAAGAAAGAGTTAAAGTGGCCACAGAATTCTAAGGGCAAGAGGCAGAGAGCCTGTATAGTCACTGCCCACTGTTAGATTTCAGTACAGTCCATTAAGTGTTCAGACACTGGCTGCGCTGGCAATATCAGTGCTGGCCCTAGACTCAAGGGGCCTGAGAATGGCGGTTCCATTAGGTCTGGTCGGGCAGGAACAGGGTTAGGAGCATCGTTACCTGTTAATCCTGACGGCCTGAAGACTGCTTAGTTTGTGGTGCTGCCATCCAGTCTTAGGTACCTGCTTGCTCTCTTGTTCAGTTTGGGTGTTTTTAGATGGGCTGGCTCTGGATTCATGAATGACCCTCTAGCCTGTGCCTCCTGAGTTGCGTGTTGAGATTCTAGGTGTGAGCCACCACAGCTGGCTTATACATGACGCAGGGGAGGGGCCTGCATCATCCGTGGATCTGGGTGCTTGGTAACCACTGGCTTGCTTTCTCTACTATGTTTTAAGCCCATTTGCTAGGTTAGAAGGTAGTAAACTTACTTAATTCAGTCCTCAGCCTTTGTACCATGGCCTGTGTTCAACAGCTGATGGGGACTGTGTTGTCAGAGCAAGAGGGAGAGCCACTGTGTCAGCGTTTGGCACCCAAGATGAAGCAAGTTGCTGCATTGAATAATAAAGTGGACTCTCAGAGCAGGATGCAACTTGAAAACTGCTGCTGTTACGCCATACAGAGTAACAGCGCAGCACATAGCCGACCACATATACAGTCAGCTGGCTTGGTTTGAAACTGACCTCAGGTGCTGTTTTAATGGGAGAAATCTGGAAAGGGTAACATAGGATCTTGGGTTCAAGATGAAACCCATTGTGTGGTCAGGGCTGTGTCTGTGGACAGAGTCTGGAAAGCTGCCTGAGCTTTGCTTCCACCGACCTACACCAGTCCAGGGCAACACCAGCTCTTGCCTTGAAGACTTATGTTTCCTTCATGTAGGACCAGGCAGTGGTCTGCTCCCTTCTAGTCATTCAGTGTGTTTACTCATGAGCAGGAAGGAGAACAGTAGCCTGAAGGAGCATTGTTATATAGCAGCCTAGTCGGGAGATGTGTGATGCTGGCAGTAATGACTTATCTTGCATTTCAGAGGAATTCTTCAGGTGGATAAAATGAATGGGATCTCGGTACCTATCATCTTATACCCAGACGGCTCTGAGAAAACAGCACAAAAACTTACAGATAAAACAGATATTTAAAGCACCATCTCCAATCATGGACTCTATTGCCCCCAGACTTGCCATTTGAATACCATTTTATTTAAATCATTCAACTTAAACAAAGAAATTGCCAAATTCCCAAGACCTTTACAGTTGGCCCTTTCAGTGTGAGGCTCCGTGCACAGGCTGGCTGTTCAGAAGATGAATCACTAAGGAAAGTTTAAATGGAAAGATGACTGAGAAATAACCAGACTGAAAGGGAAGCAAGACAAAGCCAAGTGCCAAGACCTCCCAGGTGCCTTTGCTGCAGAAACTGTATCTATTTGATTACTATTGTAAGATTTTATAAGAAGCACTTTATGAAATTCTAATTTAAAAGCTGGAGAACTTAACATTTATTTTTTTTTTTACTCAGTACAATGTGCCTTTATATCACATACATGACACAGTATAAAAATCACTGAAGTGTATCATGATTTGTATCTGTACCAAAACCCCTTACCTTGAATGCACCAGGATTTATAATAGTGACATGGTCTCACTGTAAAATAAACTTTTTTAAAAAAGAATTGCTTTATTTTTAATTTTTGCTTGGAGGAGAGAGTTTGTGCACATGAGTAAAAATGCTTGTTGAGGCCTAAGAAGGCACTGGCTCTCCTGCAGCTGGAGCTGTCTGCCTTGGGTACTGAGAACCACACTCAAGTGGTGTGTAAGAGCAGGAAGAATTCAAACACTGAGCTATCGCTCCAGCCCCCACTGAACAGGATAGAAGTTGGAGGATGGTTTGGGGCACTGTGCATTCAGACATCTGGTTGTGGTCCAAGGTTCAAACACGATGGCATGATCAACTATCTCTGGTCTCTTATGTAAAAATTGCTGCCCATCACCCCTGATTGGTTAACAAAAAAACTGATCAGCCAGTTAGGTGGGCAGAAGAGAATAGGGTGGGACTAATGATTCCGGGGGCAGGGGGTGTCCCAGAGAGACCAAAGTGGGAAGAGAGTAGAGAACTGGGAAAAGGTGTGGAGAGACCAGGAGGATTCAACATGAGGTCAGGACGAGAGAGCACACATGAGGAGGGAGACAAGTGGACCAGAGTGAATCAGGGCAAGGCCAGAAGGCAAGTAATGGGACTCAGGACCTGCCCAGCTTCGGCTTAATTAAAACACTAGGTCTCTGTGTCTTTAGGAACTGAAAAGGGCTACAGCAGGTGTATACACACCCTGCAGGAGCAAATGGGCCATAGAAACCTCACCAAAGAATTACAGTTCCAGATAAAAGTGTGGCTGTTTGGGTTAAAGTTTATTTATCTGAGGAGCACCTGTACGTGGTGTGGTATATAGGTCCTATCATTCACATGGCTGAAGCTGAGGCTCAGCTCTTTCAAAGAAGTTAACATCAAGGAATAAAGGCTATGGCCTCAGTCCTCCGGGTCTGAGCACAGTACAGGTACAAGCATGTTTCATCCTGTTTCTTCTCTGTCACTCAGAATTGCCCATTTCAACAGTGTTATCTGGTACACGATGTATTTATTCCATGTGGTATTTCTTATGTCATTGTAGGAGTTTTGAAAGCCAGAGTAGAGCAGCACATCTGTAGTCCCAGGACTTAATGACATGATGGAAGACATCGCTAGACATCACTAGGCCAGAGCGAGACTGGGTCAGAGTTTTGGTGGTAACCCATTGTAAAAGCATGGCCCAAGAAAGTACTTGCTCTAATTTTGCCTTTTCTACCAATAGCAGGGAATTGAACCCATGAATGCCAGGAATGCACTGCACTACAGAGCCACAGGCCCAGAAAGCACTGCACTGCTGAGTTACGGCCTAGGCTTGCTAGGCAGGAAGGATGATAAGTGTGACAGTGAAGTTGAATCTTGTTGGGTTTTCATTATTTTTGTGTGTAGTCCAGGCTGGTCTTAGACTCAACATGACCTTGATCCTAGATTCTCCTGCACGCTGGGATTACAGGCAGGGAACACTATGTAAGAACTCTCAATGTGACATACCCCTAGCCACAGATGTATTGTTTTATTGTTGTTGTTTTCAAGATAGGGTTTCTCCATGTAGCCTGACTGTCCTGGAACTCAATCTATAAGGCAAGCTAGTCTAGAACTCAGAGAACGGCCCGTCTCTTCCCAAGTGCTGGCATTAAAGGTGTGCACCACCACTGTCTGGCTTCACTGGTACCCACTAGCATCCATTTGTCTTTGCTGATTCTGTGAATTGTTAGAAAAAGTACCAGTTCCAGTTCCAATTCCAAGTGACAGCAGTGCCTTATGTTATACATTAATCACAAACTCACAGATTCTAGTGAGATTTACTATGGTTCCTTCCCTCCCAGTAAGACGTGTGAGCACAGCACTGTACTGGTTACCTGAGCTCCCCACAATGTGTGTGTGCATGGGTGCCCACCAGGGCCAGAAGAGAGCATGGATCCCTTGGAACAGGAGCTTCCTAACTTGGGTGCCGAGAATCAAACTCAGATTCTTTCTAAGGGCAGCAAGTTCTCTGAATCACAAAGCCGTGTGTGTCTCCAACCCCAAATACATTACTTTCTTCTCAGTGGAAATGGAACCCAAAGGTTTATACTATTTCCTGTGTGTGTGTGTGTCTGTAGGCCAGACATCAGCCACTAGTTGTGTTCCTTGAGGTGCCTTTTTTGAGATAAGGTCTCCCAATGGACTAGACTCTTCTCGTGGGCCAGGGTGGCTAGCCAGAAAGCCCCAGGGATCTGCCCATCTCCACTTTCCACAGGGGGGACTGCAATTACCTACAACCAAGCCCAGCCTTTTTTTTTTTTAACTAGGGTGCTGGAGACCTGATTCAGAGCTTCGTGCTGCCATGGCAAGCACCTCCTACCCCAGGATGTAACTTTCACTACACTCACTAGCTTTTCTTTGTGCCATTACTTGTCTGTCTCCATTTTATGCTTACTGTGAATGTGAGTAAATGGGTTGATGAGTCTGCCTAGACAATGATACACAGCCTAAGTGTGGGGCAGGGACACCTCCTGCACTGCACAGCCTTTTTCTTTACATTTCAAATGTTATCCCCTTTCTGGGTTTCCCTCCCTCCTATAACCACCCTATCACATCTTCCCTTCCCCTGCTTCTATTGAGGGTGTTCCTCCACCCACCCACTCCCACCTCCTCACCTTCAATTCCCCTACACTGGGGCATCTATTGAGCCTTCACAGGGCCAAGAACCTCTCCTTCCATTGATGGCTGACAAGGCCATCCTCTGCTATATATTCTGCTGGAGCCATGTGTACTCCTTTGTTGATGGCTTAGTCCCTGGGAGTTCTGGTTGGTTATCTTGTTCTTTCTATGGGGTTGCAAACCCCTTCAACTCCTTCAGTCCTTTCTCTAACTCCTTTGTTGGGTGACCCACATGTAGTACAATGGTTGCCTGCTAACATCCAACTCTATTTCTAAGGCTCTGGCAGGGCCTCTCAGGAGATAGCTATATCAAGCTCTTTTCAGTATACACTTTTTGGCATCCACAATGGTGTCTGGGTTTGTTAACTGTATATGGGATGAATCTCTAGGTGGGACAGTCTTTGGATGGCCTTTCCTTCAGTCTCTGCTCTACAGTTTATCTCCATATTTGCTCCTGTATTTTGTTCTCCTTCTAAGAAGGACCAATGCACCCACACTTTGGTCTTCTTTCTTATTGAGCTTCAAGTGGTCTGTGAATTGTATCCTGGTTATGTGGAGCTTTTGGGCTAATATCCATTTATCAGTGAGTGCATATCACGTGTGTTCTTTTGCAATTGGGTTACCTCACTCAGGATGATATTTTCTAGTTCCATCCATTTACCTAAGAATTTCATGAATTCATTCTTTTTAATACCCGAGTAGTACTCCATTGTGTAAATGTAACACATTTTCTGTATCCATTCCTCTGTTGAGGGACATCTGGGTTCTTTCCAGCTCCTGGCTATTATAAATAAGGCCGCTATGAACATAATAGAGCATGTGTCCTTATTACATGTTGAAGCATCTGGATATATGCCCAGGAGTGGTATTGCTGGATCTTCCAGTAGTACTATGTCCAATTTTCTGAGGAACCACCAAACTGATTTTCAGACTGGTTGTACAAGCTTGCAATCCCAGCAGCAATGGAGGAGTGTTCCTTTCTCCACATCCTTGCCAGCATCTGCTGTCACCTGAGTTTTTGATCTTAGCCATTCTGACTGCTATTAGGTGAAGATCTCAGGGTTGTTTTGATTTCCATTTCCCTGATGACTAAGGATGTTGAACATTTCTTTAGGTGCTTCTCAGCTAGTCGATATTCCTCAGTTGAAAATTCTTTGTTTAGCTCTCTACCCCATTTATAATAGGGTTATTTGGTTCTCTGGAGTCTAACTTCTTGAGTTCTTTGTATATATTGATGTAGGATTGGTAAAAATCTTTTCCCAATCTGTTGGTTGCCTTTTTATTCTATTGACAGTGTCCTTTGCCTTACAGAAGCTTTGCAATTTAATGAGGTCCCATTTGTTGATTCTTGATCTTACAAGCCACTGGTGTTCAGAATTTTTTCCCCATGTCCATGTTTTTGAGGCCTTCTCCCCACTTTCTTCTCTGTAAGTTTCAGTGTCTCTGGTTTTATGTGGGGTTCCTTAATCTTTAATGCTTGGACTTGAGCTTTGTACAAGGAGCATTTTTGTATATGCTGATCACCAGTTGAATCAGCACCATTTGTTAAAAATGCTGTCGTTTTTTCCACTAGATGGTTTTAGTTCCTTTGTCCAAGATCAAGTGACCATATGCGTGTACACAGCCTTTTTCAAAGGCAGAATAAAGTCATTTAAGCCAGGAGTAGTGACACAATCACTAGTGCACATGGGAGAAGAAGCAGTGGATTTTCTCTCAAACAATCAAGTTATTCAGAAAATACTGTATTTTTGCCATATGTCTTTTAAATGAACTTTAAGGTGAAGAGTCCTAATGTTTTTCCTGAAGATTTTTGAGAGAGAGAGAGAGAGAGAGAGAGAGAGAGAGAGAGAGAGAGAGAGAGAGAGAGAGAGCGCATGTGTATGTAGGTGTCTAAGGACCTCAGAGGCACCATATCCCCTGAAGCTACCCTCCATGAGTCCTGGACACTGAACAGAACATTAGGCACTCTTCAAACCACTGAGCCAATCTCTCAGCCCCAAGAGTCCTAGCCTTACTCCGAGACAGAAAGAAAAGCTACCATGATAGCAGATGAGAAGGAAGATACACTAAGTCTGGCTACGCTTTAACAAGCTGCATGTGTGAGCATTCACTAGTTTTCTGTTATTACCATAGAACAGCAACAACAAGCAGTGTCGAGAGGTGCTGTACTTAGCAGAGGTCAAGAGGTGCTAAATTGAAACAAAGAGCAGCTTAAAAATAGTCTTTATTCAGAACCAGAAAGAATTTCCAAATCACACCATTATGAAAGTTTAAAAAAATATAGCACTCCGTACACTGAAATTCTACATTTAATTATTTTTCAAAGACTTAAGGCAGATTCCTCACAGCTTACATGTGAGAACATAGCTAGCATGATCCAAACTCAACTATCCATTTCTCGTATCTTTCAATATCTGCAGCTGATACTGATTTAGAAATCTTCTTTAAAGCCATTTCAAAATCCTCCATGGTGGTAGGCATGTGCATTGCTTCTCTTGAAAGGTTCCGGATTTCTTCTGGGGTTAGACCCTCAATACGCCGTCTCATGGCCATCAACGATGCGTCCCTAGGCATTAAGTTTTTTAAAAAGCCCAAAGTGTTACTTCAAAAACAAAAACAAACAAACAAACAAAACCCTAACGAAAAACAACAACAACAACAAAAAAACTGTTAATTCTGTAAGATCTTATATGCATTATATGCATACATTGAACCCTATACTGGAAAATAAGAGCTGCTTTTAGTTGCTTTTTAGCAATGCATCTTCCACAATGAAATAAATATAATTTCATTCAGTTCAATATAAATGCTGACTGTACAGTCCAAGACTTAAGTAAAAAGGTACAATAAAGAAAACTGTATTAGGCTCAGTGGTTAAGAGCACTGGCTGCTCTTCCAGAGGTCCTGAGTTCAATTCCCAGCAACCACATGGTGGCTCACAACCATCATAAAGGGATCCGATGCCCTCTTTTGGTGTGCAGGTGTACACACAGCAGAGTACTCATACATTTATATTAAAAAAAAAGAAGAAGAAACTTGCAATTGCATCTCCTTATCTGCTCAGAAAAGAATAGGTATTCAGCATGGAAAGAGAAAGGAATGTTAGCTACAAATTAAACATTTTCTCCAAAAAAAGGAAAAGCCGGTCAAGCAGTGTTTCCCTGTTCCCTCTATTACAGGAACTTTCCATCAAGAATGTCTTTTATAAGCCGGGCAGTGCAGCACCCACCTCGGATGCAGAGGTAGGCAGATCTGTGAATTAGAGGCCATCCTGGTCTACAAAATAAGTTCCACAATAGCCAGGGCTATCCAAATCTTTAAGGAAGAGTTCCATGTAGCCCAGACTGACCTTGAATTGTCAGTGTTCCAGGGATGACTTATATTTCTGATTGCCCTGCCTCCGTGTCCACCACCACATGTCATGAGATACCGAGGACCACGTACAGCCAACTGCTTCATGCATGTTAAACAAGTATGCTACCTGAGTCACTTGCCCCATTCTTTGAGCAATTTCATCCTTAAGTGCAGTCGCTATGTATGCATAGGGACACTAACTTCATCTGTCTACAGCATCTCCGGCTCACTTGGAAATAAGAAGCATGTGCAGCCAAGCCCCAGAGACTTAGGTTAGGACTAGGCTCTGCTGAGCATCCCATGAGTACATTAAGCCACTTCAGTGGATTCCCACCTAACACTGCAGAGAAACAATACTTCTTGCACTTGTAGCTTTCAAAGGAACTGTGGATCATCATATGCAAATATCTTACCAACACTTATCACTAACATCAAGCTACCCTGCAACCATAAACATACTGTAAAGTGGGGCTCTTCATTTTTTACAGTGCTTGGGATTAAACTCACGGCTTCACATGCTAGACAATTACTCCACAAATGAGCTATAGCCCTTGGCTAATGTAGGCCATTTGCCTTAATATAAACACTTACAAATGAAGTTTATGCTTACAAAATGTGAGAGAAGTACACACCTGCATACATTGGTAATGTCTGCACCCGAGTAGCCTTCCATGTTTTCTGCTATGCTCGCAAGGTTGACATCATCAGCCAATTCCAGCTCTCGCAGACTTATTCTCAACAGTTCTTCCCTGCCTTTTGCTGATGGGGAAACACATTTGAAAACGTGTGCGTTCAATGGGAACAGAGTACTGGTTATCTTGCTCAAGCTTACTTTCTGATACAGTTTTAAAGATGACCTCACAATGCAGCTTAGGCTGCCCTTGAGTCCTCCTGCTTCAGCCAAAGAGAGCTGATGTACAGGCATAAGGAGCCATGTGCACTTCAAGCCCACCGAGTCCCAAGAATTGTTTTCCAAGTCTTGGAGCAAGCACACTTATGATGTATCAAGGCTTCCAGGTGTTGCCGAACAGCTACATAAGAGTATATATCTGCCTCTTCAAGGAAGGTGAGTATCAAATTCTAAATTATAAAAAACTACTCGGTAACTAGAACCCCCGGAGAGTCATAATACCTGATGGTAATGGAATATAGATTCTTTTCTCCAGACGACGCCTTAAAGCCTCATCTATGTCCCATGGGAAATTAGTAGCCGCCAGAACCATAACCATTTTGGAAGGGTCATCGTTCTCTGAGGCACCTCCAACACCTAAAAGGGCAGAAAGAATAAAAGTTCCTGCATGGGATTCATGAAATAAAGCTCAGTTCTTCAGAGCCTATGACACCCACGGACAGTGATGCAAGGCAGTGCAGTTTTCCAGCCTCCCGAAGGCTCATGTGAGTATGTGGCCCAAGGAGAATGAGGTTTTACAACACACAAAAATTTGACAATGGATCTTATGGTAACACCAGATCAGCTCAAATACTTGCCAAATTCTTAAAAAAAAAAAAAATCCTTGGGTGTGGTGGTGCATGACTTAAATCTCAGCACTTGGGAGGCAGAGGTAGGCTGATCTCTGTGCGTTTGAAGCCACAATGGTCTATATAGTCTCAAGACAGTCAAAACCGTGTAGAGACCCTGTCTCAAAACAAACAAAACAAAACCAAAACCCAACTATGAGGCTGGAGAGACACTGCAGTGGTTGAGAGCACTGGCTGCTCTTCCAGAGGACTTCAGTTCAATCCCAGCACCACGTGGCGGCTCAACCATACTCCAGTTCTGGGGGCTGTGACACCCTCTTCTGACCTCTGATACCAGGGATGACTAAGACACACATACATAAATGAAAACAAAACATTCATAAAGTGTGAATATATTTTAAGAAGCATTCCAAGTACATACATAACCTCTAAGGTTAATCTGTTTGCATTTTTACTTGAATTCTGTGGCTAAAAATGAGGGACCAATACATATACCAAGAGGGTGTGTGAATGCCATTACTTCTGACGTGTCGCCCTCCAAGAACACCAGAATACCCACTTACAGCTACTAATCTCTAAGTCCTAAGTGCCTTCCCCTCTGATCTACCTACAGTTGTGAATACAGACTGCAGGCTCTGGGCTAGCACTATAACAGAGCCAACCCCGTCCCAACTCATCTATGCACAGGCATGCATGTACCGTCCATTTGAACCAGCAGCTCAGCTTTCATCCTTCGGCTGGCTTCATGCTCTTCAGAAGTTCCTCGGCGGCTGCAAATGGAATCTATCTCATCAATAAATATGGTAGCTGGGGAGTAAAACCGAGCCTAAAGGAAGAAACCAAGCAATAAGAGGCTTTAGGATTTTGAGCTTTCCTATTTAAAAATAATCCAAAGCTGAGGATACAACCTAGCGATAGAGTGCTTGCCTGGTGCTTAAGGCCCAGTGTTGCAGAAATAAACAATTTATAGATTAGAAACTGGGAAACATGGACCTGGAAAGATGGTTCTGTAGTTCTCTTGTAAAGAACATGAGCTTAGTTCCCAGCCACCCAAAAGAGCAACTCACAGTCTTCTGTAAGTGCAGTTCCAGGGAATTCCACACCCTCTACTGGCCTTTGGGAACCAGCATACACATGGTGCAGACATACACACAGGCACTCATACAGACACAGAAGATAAAAAGAACTCGCTTAAGGAAACTGGAAAACAGCTTAAGAGTCTGGCTGCCATACTGCACCTTTCGCTTTAGCCCAATGGAGTGAGAAGAAGAGATGGCATCTCCTTTAACAATTTTAAAATGATGTTTATTTGTGTGAATGTTTCTATGAATTGGTGTAGGGGAGCCACTGAGCCACGTGAAAGGACCATGGGCAGGTTCAGTCTCTTTCTGCCATGTGGGTCCCAGAGAGCAAACTGAGGTCGACAAGCTTGGTGGCAAGCACCACTCAACAATCTTGCTGTCCTACCTTTGCTTTTTTGGACACACAGGGACTCATGAATCCCAGTTGTCCTCAATGTGCTATGTAGCTAAAGGTGACCTTGGACCCATGTATTCTGCTGAAGTTTTAGCAGAGCAGTCAAGCAAACAGCTTTGAAATATAGCTTCTAATGAAAACATAGATGTCATTTTTTTCCCATTATATAATTAAACTGGCTCTCTTAAAAACGTGTGTGTGTGTGTGTGTGTGTGTGTGTGTGTGTGTGGTGTGTGGTAAATACAGGGTTACCCTGTACCCTATTAATGGTATGAACAACTGTGGTAGGACATTTAGAGTTATCAGTAGATAGTTTCACAAGTTCTACGAAAAGCTTGGTTGAAACCACTCCCTTACATTACAGAGCTTGTCTAACAGAAAAATTCTAGTTAGATGGCCATTTTTTACATAAATTTTTTTTACATTTTTATATATAAAGCACACTTTATTGTTTCTAAGTAGACCATTATAGAAGAGTAAACCTACATTGATGTGTTCTATATTGATGTATTCTAAGCACATCACAGACTTTAATTTTTGTTTTGTTTTGCTTTTTTCGAGACAGGGTTTCTCTGTGTAGCCCTGGCTGTCCTGGAACTCACTCTGTAGACCAGGCTGGCCTCCAACTCAGAGATCCGCCTGCCTCTGCCTCTCAAGTGCTGGGATTAAAGGCGTTCGTCAACATTGCCTGGCGAGACTTTAAATTTCATTTTGCATGTTTTCACAGCAAGGACAAATTACTATTTCTGACGGATTCTTCTCAAGCACGGAGTCAGAACTGCCTGACTTCCAACAGAGGCGACAGGACACAGGCAAAAATGGTTTTGCTAAGCTTAGAAAGGCACCATGGAGAGATTTTCTCTTTTTTTCTTTCCTTCACTGTTTTATTTTATTGGGACAGGATTTCTCTGTGTAGCCATGGCTGTCCTGGAATTCACAGAGATCTGCCTGTCTTTGCCTCCCAAGTGCTAGGATTAAAGGCATGTGCTACCACCACCTGGCATGGAAAAGTGACTTTTAAAAAGCCCTATAGATCCCACTTTCTGTTTAACTTTAAAATAAAACTTAACAATTTAAGCAATTACATTTGTAATGTCATATGAAAAATCATGGACATTTTCACTGAATTTAAATACAGGCCTTTGGGTGCTGAAGACACTATGGTTCGGTAGTTAAGACACTGGTGTTGTCTCAGCACCCAAAGCAGCTCACAATAGTAACTCCAGGTCCAGGAAGCTCTCTTCCTGCCTCCTTGGACACATTGGTGCACACACATACAGGCAAAACATCAGACACTAAAGATAAGAATACAATCTTTGACTTCCAGACAAACCCCTATAACAAGGAAGTGGAAGCAGCCACAAGATCTTATAGCTGGGCAACACCAGAAGACTACATGATTTTAGTCGGTCTCTTGTTCTATTTTTAATAAAGCTTTATTTTTACATTCATTGATGATTTGCCTATATATGTCTGTGAGAGAGTGTCTGTTCCCCTGAAACTGGAATTACAGACAGTTATGAGACGCCATGTGAGTGCTAGGAATTGAGCCCAGGTCCTCTGGAAGAGCAGCTGGTGCTCTTAAACTGCTAAGCCATCTCTCTAGCCCCCGACTTGTTCTCTAGGGGGCTGGGGAGATGGCTCAGTGGTTGAGAGCACTGGATGCACTCCTACAGGACCTGGATTCAATTTCTATTGCCCACATGGTGGCTCACAATAGTCTACAGCCCTAGTCTGGGGGAATGTGACATCCTTTTTTGGCCTCCTCAGGCACTGCATATCCATGCTTCATTAGACATATATGTAGGCAAAACACCCATGCAACATAAACGGGAAAATACTTGGAAGGTTTTTTTGAAATGAGAAAGAAAGAACATGAAATTGGGTGGGTACAAAGTGGGGAAAACTGAGAGAAGTTATGGGACAAGAGAAATATGATAAAAATATACTGTATAAACGCCTCAAAGAGCCGGGCGTGGTGGCGCATGCCTTTAATCCCAGCACTTTCCATTTTGAAATGGGCTAACTCTGGATCTCAATGGCAGGAACAGCAAACTCTAGGACTGGCTGGTGACTCAGCCAGTGCTCATCTGTACTCAAGCAGCACACTCCTAGAGATGCAAAGGGACCTCTTTAATGAGGCTAGGTTTCTCAAGCAGCTGCAGGGAAGCCAGGAAAGACAGGCGTTTTGATATGTGTGACAAGCAGGGCTCTAAGTGGAGGGCATGCTTGAGGCCTCTGGCATGGAGAAAAGAATGGCACAAGCCACCACTTAGAAGAGATTGGCCTACAGCAACCTAAAAATCTATACTTGAAAATGGGGTAAGTGGCCAGGCAATGGCAGCACTTGAGAGGCAGAATTGTGAGTTCAAGGCCAGCCTGGTCTACAAAATGTGTTCCAGGACAGCCAGGGCTTCACAGAGAGACCCTGACCAAGTGGGGGGGGGGTGGGGGTGGGGAGGACATGAGCTTGTGTGTGTAAAGGCATGATATGCATGGAGGCTAGAGGTCAGTCTCAGGTGCTGTCTACCTTGAGTTTTGAGATAATGTCTCTCACTGGCCTGGGACTCAACAATGCAGTTAGCCTGGCTTGTCAGCAGTGCCCCACGAATCTGCTTGTCTTTGCCTCCCCAGCTCTGGGACTACAAAGACAAAATAGCACAACCAATATTTTACATGAATGTTAGGGCTGGAGCTACACAGGTCCTTGCACTGTGTAGCCCTGGCTGTCCTGGAACTCACTCTGTAGCCCAGGCTGGCCTCGAACTCAGAAATCCACCTGCCTCTGCCTCCCAAGTGCTGAGATTAAAGGCGTGCGCCATCACCACCCGGTTCTTGCACTGCATTTTCCCAATTAAGCTATCTTCCCAGTCTGTAAATTATACAATATATTAATATTAAATTAAATTTAAAACAATACGAAATGTTATTGCCTTCTGAATAAAGGAATGGAGACTCAGAAAGGGGAGAACCTGCTGGCGGGATGGCTAGGGAAGTGAGTGGTAAGGACTGAACCCACACAGTGTCAGCTTAGTTCTTCTGAGATATTGGCAGTACACTTTTCCCCTCTCTCTCTCAAGGACTGGGAAAATCAGTTTTTCAAAATTATCAGAGTTTCCCCATTAGACTGCTATTGTGATATATTTCTAACAAGCCATTAAAAGTCTGTTAAAAATTGTCTCCTGGCGTAAAAGTTGTCTAAGTTCAATAGGAAGCAGAAATAAAAACAAAAACATGAAGCTTTCCAGAAAACGGATAATTTAAATATTTTAGTTCCACTGATTATTCATTTATTTATTTGTATTTTTTGAGCTTAGAAACTGTAAGATCTGGGATAGTATCAGCATCATCACCTCTGACTTTTTCCACTAGTTAAGTATTCGTGTCTTCCTCCTCCCCAGGGCTGACTCTGATAGTATCTGAAGGTACAAGGTGAGCTGACAAGGGAGAAAGGCAACCAATAGTCCTACCCAGCTGATACCTCTAACAACCCTACAGCTACAGCTCAAGGGATAGCACATAAGAGGAGGCAGAAAGATTGGAAGAGCCAAAGGACCAGGGAGAGTGTGTCTTCTAGACATGACAGGGAAGCTGCACCCATGAAATCCTAACAATATGGCTGCCTAAACAAGACCTGCACAACGACACCAGTTAACGTGCCAATGTGGATGGAGGAACTCCCTAAGGCATCGAGCTGAAATGAAGGCTACAGGCGACTGACTAATGGCTGCAGAGAGGGGATAATCAGTCTTCTCCAGGGACAGGCCAACAGGTAGATTATCCAACCAATGTCAGCACTGAACATACATATGACGGAGAAAGAGAAGGTGAGGGGACTCCTATCTTCATCACTATGTAGTAGTGTCATTGACAACCTAATACGGAGTCAGTTGCACTACTTTTTAGAGGGAAGACTTCAGTCATCAGTGAGGCTAAACAAAGTCTTTAAAAGGTGGGAGAGTTCAATCCAAACAGTATTGGAACTTGTAGAATTATATTGTTCCTACTGGTACTGACCTTTGTGAGGTGAAATTAAGAAAGAGGAACTTGAGTTAGCCCTGCTCAGAGGTCATGCTGGGCAGCAGGGTGGCTGTCAGCAGCACAGCCATCTGGGTGGTGAAGCTATCTGCTCCATTAACAGGGTTCCCTGGCAGACAGAAGGGTCAGGCTAACCTTGCTGCCTCAGAAGCTCCCAGATCAGGAGGACTGCCCTTCACTCCCATGTGATCTCACTGCAATTGTATGTTTTAGTACATACTTATTTATCTGTGTGTATTATAGTGCCTTTTCTCTTGTGTTGATTGACTGACTGACTGTTAGCTTTGTGACAGGATCTCACTATGTTACTTTGGTTGTCCTGCAATTCCCTATGAAGACCGCCTTGGCCTAAAGCTCACAGAGAGCCTCTGCCTCTGCCTCTCAGTGCTAGGATCAAAGGTGTACTCCACAAATCTGGCTTCTCAGAGCTCTAAAGTTAAGTAAATACCCAGATTTGCTGATGCATCAGGGGTCACCAGGCACTGCAGACGTAATGATTAAAAAAAAAAAAAATTACCTCAGAAATACAGAAGACAGCCTGTATCTCAAGAAAAACATGGAATTTATCCAATGTGGGGATCCAGAATGGTCACGGTGGCTGCTGCTTGTTACCAGACAAATGAGTTTTCTTTATAATAAATGACTTCCAAAATGACAAGTGAAAAAGTATATATTAAGCAACCTTAATAAATACTCTGTAAAATGAATGAACTATAGAAGAAAAAAGGGAGAAACTCAAAATAAGAACTGAAGAAAATAATTCAAACACTGGGACCTCATGCTTAAGGTCACCACACTCAAGGGAGGAGCTGGAGAGTCAGTGTTTAAGAGTTGTCACTGAAGGAGTGACAGAGACAAAATTTGGAGCTGTGACAAAAGGGTGGACTATCTAGTGATTGCCATATGCAGGGATCCATCCCATAATCAGCTTCCAAACACTGACACCATTGCACACACTAGCAAGATTTTGCTGAAAGGACCCAGATGTAGCTCTCTCTTGTGAGACTAGGCCGGGGCCTAGCAAACACAGAAATGGATGATCACAGTCAGCTATTGGGTGGATCACAGGACCCCCAATGGAGGAGCTAGAGAAAGTACCCAAGGAGCTAAAGGGATCTGCAACCCTATAGGTGGAACAACATTATGAACTAACCAGTACCCCGGAGCTATTGACTCTAGCTGCATATGTATCAAAAGATGGCCTAGTCGGCCATCACTGGAAAGAGAGGCCCATTGGACTTGCAAACTTTATATGCCTCAGTACAGGGGAACCCCAGGGCCAAAAAGGGGGAGTGGGTGGGTAGGGGATTGGGGGGGTGAGTATGGCGGACTTTTGGGATAGCATTGAAAATGTAAACGAGGAAAATACCTAATAAAAAAATTTTAAAAAAAAGAAAAAAAGTTGTCACTGCTCTTGCAGACACCTGCAGTGACAGACTGCCCACAAATACCTGTCACTAACTTCAGCTACAGGAGATTGAGCATCCTCTTCAGGTCTCCACAGGCATCTGCACTCACGTCCTTATACCTCACACAGACAGACACAGACGCACACAATTAACATAAAATTCATCTTAAACGCAAATCCTTGGCACAGCTGATAAGACTGGAGGTAATCAAAGTTCTATAGCTACTTAAGATTTTCATCTTATACAGCACTTACCATGTCATTAAGCAGGGTGCTGTTCAACAAACATTAATTATGGAGCTGGCAAGATGGCTCATGCAGATAGATGTACTTGTTGCACATAAGGGTGGAAAGAGAGAACCACACCACAAAATTGTCCTCCAATGTCTACTTGAGTGTGGTGTTACGCACAGGCCCCTTCCCATCATATATATGTGTATACACACAACAATCAAATTCTAAAGAAGCCAATTAGCCATAATTACTTTAGACTCTTACAGCACACTAGTAATGCTCAGAAAATAGCAGATGTGGCTGCACCTCTGGAGGAAAGGAGATAAACAGAAGCCAAAGTTACTCATGCTCATAAAGGACATGTCAAAGACAGAATCAGGTCCTATGAAGAGTGTCACCCTACCTATGTAATGGAGAGTCAGACAGAGGTAAAAAATGTCTATTAGAGCTGTTTCAAACATTACCATTTCAAACAGAAGACGGACAAGCTTCTCAGACTCTCCTCTGTATTTGGACGTCAGAGTTGATGAAGAGACATTGAAGAACGTTGTCTTGCATTCCGTGGCAACTGCTTTAGCTAGAAGGGTCTTTCCAGTGCCAGGTGGGCCAACCATCAGCACACCCTGTAGGGAACATAACAGTAGAAGGAAAGACTCCACCTGTCCTTGTTACTTCCTTACCTCTTCTGTTTTGGTTTTCTGAGGATGATAAACACAGACATGGCCCTGACCTCCAGGGCTCTAATGCTCATCCTTTCCCATTCTCTGGAGGGGTGGGACTATCAGTGGGGACGCCCTTGTACAGTAGCTTGCCTAGGAATAGCACTAAGTACCAAATTGCACTACATTTATATACAACACTGTGACAAAGATCAAAGAGTAAAGTGAATGATATTTCATAACAAAGTTTGTTTGTTCGTTTGTTTATTTTAAATAGAGCCTCACTAATTTAGCCCCAGCTGTCCTGGAACTCATATGTAGACCAGGTTGGCCTCAAACTCACAGAGCTCCACCTATCTCTGCCTCCCAAATGTTGGGTCTATGCCATCACAACTGACACAAATAACTTTTCTATTACACAAAAGGAAGAGAATCACATTAAAGGTTTGGAACTCAATTAACAAAAAAGGAAAACTGACTGTTAATTTATTAATCTTTATCAAAAGATTAACTACTAGTAATTGGTATTTTGAAGAGGCAGATGTCTACTCTTCACCCAGATTGTCTTAAATAGCTCCTTTCATACCATCCTAGGATCTTCAAAACCATCCATTATGAGATAAAAATATTGCTGAATTTGTCAAAAGAATTCCCAATCTACCATGACAAAGTATGCGGTAAGACAAATGCAATGCACTAGCCAGCTGGGTCCCACGTGCAGACACAGGTTATTCTAAGACTGATCCTCAGTACTGCACTGCTCACTCTGGGAGCCCTGCATTAGCTTGTGATCAAAACATTCTGAATAATGTAACATAAATCCTTTCTTTTAAAAGCTTTTTTGAGATGGTGTCTTAAGCTAATCCAGTCTGTCCTGGAATTCACTATGTGGCCAAGGCTTACCTCAAAGCCAAGGTGATCCCCCTGCCTCTGCTTCCTGAGTGCTGATGTTACAGGCTTGAGCTACTACACCTGGTTTAAAATTTTCTTATTCCACTTTCACCAATATAAATAAGTAAGGGTTATTTACTCTGCTGATGATACGGGCATAGACTTACTTTCCATGGTCTCCTAATGCCCTTAAAGAATTCTGGCATCCACATTGGTAACACCACTGCTTCCTGAAGCAACTTTTTGGCTTCTACTAAATCAGCAATATCATACCTGAAAGAAAAGATACTTTATCAGCCAACTCCTTAGATCATATATCCAATCCTATATCATCACCCTGAAAACCATTTTTATGGCACACGTTTTTATGCCACAGACAAAATGTTCAATCCTTTCTTGGGCCCTGGAGAATACACATTCTTACCACAACCAATCAGTATACACAGAATACACCTTCGTCTGTAGTTCTTGGCAATAACGGTTTTCAGTTTAACTTCTGATAACAGCTCTCCTTCCTTCACTCTCTGTGTTGCCAGGCTAGTGTAAAATTTGTGATGTGTTTGAGCACCTCCTTAACTAAAAAGCTTGGGACCACGTTTCCGGGTCAGGAATGTTGGCATACACTTCACTAGTTGAGCTCTCTAATCCAGAAACCATTATTATTAATTTCATTTAAAACTCTCCCAACTTTCTAAGGATAATGGCCTTGATTTAAAAAAAAAAAAAAAGGGAAAGTGGCTCAGGGGCTGGAGAGATGACTCAGTGGTTAAGAGCACTGACTGCTCTTCCAGAGGTCCTGAGTTCAATTCTCAGCAACCACATGGTGGCTCACAATCATCTGTAATGAGATCTGATTCCCTCTTCTGCTATGTCCAAAGATAGCTACAGTGTATTCATATATAAAATTAAATAAATCTTTTTAAAAAAAAAATGTGGCTCAAGGCCCTAGATTGGAGAAAGAATGACATTAAGCAAGCACTTAGGAGGGAGGAAGCCTCTTCCCACAGAGGAAAGTACTTCACCTCTACACTGGAAATTTTATCCAGTAAACAGGCAGTGGGAGTGCACATCTTTAATCCCAGTACTCAGGGGGCAGGGGCAGGCCAACTTCTTGATTTTGAAGCCAGCCTGGTGTACAGAGTGAGTTCCAGGACAGACAGGGCTACACAGAGAAATCCTGTCTTGAAAACCAATACATTTCTAGATGCCTGATTTTCAGATTAGGGATACTGAATCACAGATTGCATAGATGGCATTTTTTTTTAAATCAATTATTTTTATTTTATGTGCTTTGGTGTTTTGCTTGCATGTATGTCTGTGTGAGGGTGTCAGGTCTTGTAGTTACAGAGAATTGTGAGCTGGGATTTGAACCCAGGTCTTCCGGAAGAGCAGTCAGTGCTCCTAACTACTAAGCCATCTCTCCAGCCCTAAGCATCTTATCTTATATCTCATAATGGCTTGGGAGAATGGCTGTTAAAAAAATACCACACAGGGCATACAGCAGACACCTGCTATGCTTCCAACTCTAAGAGGCAGAAGCCAAACTGAACAAAGTCATCAACATCATTATAACGTTCTCGCTAGACAGTAAAATATCTACTGGCACTACTAGTGCATGCAGCAATTTTATTATGAAAATAGATTTTACTTATAAATGTCAATTACTAGAAATATTTACATATTATAAAGACACCCATTAATCATCTATATTTTATAGACATAGAAAATAACTAACGATATAACTAACTTGTGGAAAAGCAAGCTTTTATAATATAATGTAAAAAGGTATAGGCATTTTATTAGATATAAATAAAGTTGAGAATCTAGCACTAATTGCAAATCAAAACAAGCTCTACCACAAGCTCTACACACGATGCATGCATGAAAAATCTCCATGTAGGGTTGGTGAGATGCCTCAGTGTGTACAAGTGGTTACTGTACAAGCCTGAGGATCTGGGCCTCAGAAGCCACAGAAATGTGAGACCAGAATCCACAAAGTTATCCTCTGATCTCCAATATGTGTTACAGCGTATGCTCTGCCCCATCACACATGCACACAATAAAAGTTTGAAACAAATAATAAAAACCTCAACCTTTTCAACATTAGCAGGGGCTCCAAAAGATGAAGTTTGTACTATCTTTGTCCCACTTTGTATATGACATTATTAATTTAAAAGAATTCCAAGGAGCTAGTGATATTCAGTTAGCAGAGAACTTGCCTCACACGTATGAGACTGTGTGTTCAATACCTAATACAAACACATACAAACAAGCAAAAACAAAAACGAGAGAGATGGTCAGCCATTAAGAGCACTAGCTGCTCTCACCGCTGACTCCATGTGTCAGGAGTGCCAGGCTGACTCCCAGCACCCACAATGTAGCTCACAGGCATTTACAACTCTAGTTCCAGGGAATATGATGCCTTCTTTCCTCCAAAGGCACATACACATGTGATGGGATGACACATGCAAGCAAAACACTCATACACATAAAATAATAAGCCTAACAGTGCACAATACAAATAAAGTTTTAAAATAATGTGAACTAAAGTCTAGGTAACATAGCTCAGTTCCTTTAGTCCTCGTTGAGCATGCAGATGCCCTAGGGTCCTTGCCATCGTCATATAAGTTGGGCGTGTGGTGTCTGTCTGTTACCTCAGCACTCAGGTAAGAGGACTGAAGTTCAATGCCATGCTGGCTACATAGGCACTGTGAAGCCAGCCTGGTCTACACGGAACCCTGCCTCAAAACAAACCAAGGTAAGGCCCTCAAGACAGCAGAGTGACACAGCTCAGGGGGGTCAGTGTCACTGCATGGCTGCGCACACTGCACACCCTCCAGTGCTGTCCCCAAAGGCACACCGTTAGCACATGTCAGCTTTTCTTCACTTCAGTTTCCACAACCATGTGATATGACTCACCACCGAACGTTGGGATTCTGAGAAATGATATCTCTTTCCAAAGCTTCTACTAAGTCCTTGTCATACCCAGTGCCATCAAACTTATTTGCCTCTGGTTCTGTAACTGCAGCAGGTAATTTGTTCTACACGAGGAGATAAAAAAACAGAAGAGCTTTTAATTGACCAAAAACTTATATTTCATTTCTGTAGGTCAGAAACAATGATCATACCAAAGTGATTTTGCTTACTGAATTGTCTGCTTATAGGAACCCAATATGAATCAAATTTCTGATCTCCTTGCTTCCCAAAGTGCTGATATAATCACCACCCCTGGCCAAGGAAAACCAATGCTAATCAAAGTAGATTTCTCCAAAGAAACCAGAGAGCCTAGAAGGAAGTGATGCAGTACTTTTTCCAAGGTTACAAAGAGAATCCAGGGTCCTTTCAGCATAATATCCTTCAGAAAAGACGAAGATAGCAAGGCATTCTTAGAGAGACAGGCATAGGCACACATGCCAAAAATCCCAGCATTTGGGAATCAGAGACAAGAGGACTATCTCACAAATTTAAACCAAACTAAAACCAACCCCACCTGGAAAAAAAAAAATAAGAAAGAAAGAAAAAGGAAAGACAAAAAGACCTCAGATAAGAAAAAAATAATAGGCGTGGTGGCACATGCCTTTAATCCCAGCACTGAGGAGGCAGAGGCAGGTGGATTTCTGAGTTCGAGGCCAGCCTGGTTTACAGAGTGAGTTCCAGGACAGCCAGGGCTACACAGAGAAACCCTGTCTCGAAAAACCAAAAAAAAAAAAAAAAGAAGAAGAAAAAAAAAAAGAAATTGAGATTCTGAAAATACATGTTAGAAATGAGAGTTATACATTAAAAATAACAACAAACACTCACTGAAAGGCATTGCTAATAGATTAGAACAACCATAAGAATATCAGGTGGAAAAAAAATCACATAGTATATTCAAACAACTACCACACACAAAAATTAAGCATAATCACAAGTTTCAAGAACTCTAGGACATGCCAAAAACTAAAGATAAGACTCCATGGCAGAGAATACGTTAAAGTCTAAAGTTATCTGACTGGTGAGATGGCTTGTCCACTAATGGCTAAGCCTCATTCACAACAAAAGCTAAAGGCCTGGAAAAACCACTTCGATGAAACTATACCAGAAAAAATTCTCAGAGCTAGGGAAAGAAGACATGGGCATACAAGAGGCATTTAGAACCATACAGACAGGACAGAAAGACTCTTACAAGACAAATCATCATGTAATGTCTAATCAAATATTTAAGTCTATGGACAAGACACAACTGACATGGAAACCTAAGGGTTCTTTGGAAGGTCAGCTGGGTGGGATTTTGCTGGGGCAAACATGTGAGGGAACGCTTCACTGAAGCAGACACAGGAGAGAGGGTGCTCTGTAAAGCACTCACATGAAAGGACACTGATGGAGGACTCTTTGCTAACGACACACATGGATTGGTCAGCCTTCTATTGCACAGCTGAGCTGCATTTGCTGGGACTCCATAGAGAACCGCACCAAAACCTGTCTGGTGTTGTGCCTCGGCTTTTTTGCTGATTCTGTGGGCTCAGGGTAATTGGCAGAGTGATGTCGGCTGAGATAGGCGCATGTGCTGAGGAAGACCGGTGAACGACACGTGCTACTTGGAGAGCGTATAAAAGGACTGCACAGACAGTGATGGAGGAGTAGCTAGGCTTGCTTACAGACGTGGCTGTGTGTGGGTCTGGAGTCTTCACTGACCTTCCCTCCAGGTCCCTCCTGCTGACTCCCACTGAGGCCGAGGCCTAGCTGTCTCTGCTAGGTAGTTCCACCGCTGCTGACTAGTGTTTGCTATCCTGACTCCACTGAACTGGACTGCTGGTGTAGCCATCAAGTGTCTGCAAATGGATCGAGCTGCCACTGCTAACCTGTGAACTGAACTGCCAATTTCCTGGCAACACAGATGGGAGTTGCTCCAAAGAACCTTTCTAAACAGATACAGCCCCCACCCCCACCCCATCCTTTCTCACTGCCTCTGGTGGGTGGTGGGCTAAAAGGGAGATTAAAGTATTTAAGAACCATCATTAAAAGTAGACTTTGAAAAAAATTATAAAGTTACACACAATATTAAACCTGAGAGAGAGAGATGTGCCTACAAAGGCAAATGTATCAGATCTCTGACCAGAAACACTGTAGGGTAACACTAGATACACTATAAGTGCAGAAAACAATTCCCAAACCAAGATTATATCCAGCAAAGAGAGGTTTAAAATCCTGTGGAGAAATAGAGACTTCCTATTGTAAGTATGAACTAAAACAATTCATGACCATCATATAAAATACTAAAAAGAACCTTATGTATGCAAAAAATAAAAAAAAAACAAAAAAAACAAAACCAACCACAGTGGATCACATGAAAGAGAGAAAAAGGAACAGATTAACAAGAGCAAGAAGAGATCAAATATATCTGTGTGGTCGTTCTCCATAATCAACTTGAGGAGATGAGAATCATCATGGAAACCTATTTCAGGGCATGTCTGTCTGGACTTTTCCAGACTAGGTCAATGAAGTGGGAAGGCCCACCCTAAATGTGGGCTAGGTCCCAGCCTGGGTAAAAGGAGAAGGGATCTGGGTACTGGCACTTGTCCCTCTCTGCTTCTGACACACTGCAAGCAGCAGCCTCACCCCCACCATTACACCTCCCCGTCAGGATGGGCTTCCCAATCTGCAAGTCAAAGTACAGCATTTCTTTCATCCATTAAGTTGTTATTGCTACAGCAACCAGGAAGGTAGTGACATGAATTCTGTACTTCAGCAAACCCTTAGATTCTATGGCAAGAACTAAATAAGCCAGGAGAGCGATCAAAACAATGGCAGCAATCAACCAGGGTCTTGAAAGAATTAATCTAGCAGTTAAAGGTTCCAGCTCAGTTAAAGGTGCAGACAGTCAAAGGTGCCAGCAGTGGTGCCGCACGCCTTTAATCGATGCACTTGGGAGGGAGAGGCAGGTGGATCTGTGAGTGCGAGGCCAACCTGGTCTACAGAGTAAGTTCTAGAACAGCCAGGGCTACACAGAGAAACCCTGCGTGAAACAAACACACAAACACACACACACACACGCAGACTAGCTGGCTGGATCAGAACACAAGGTCCAACTACTTGCCTATAGGAGGTATGAGTCACCAGTAAAGACACACACATGGAAGGGCAAAGGACAGAAGAGAATGCAGCAAGAGTGGAAGCAGGGGGGCTGGTGAGATGGCTCAGTGGGTAAGAGCACCCGACTGCTCTTCCGAAGGTCTGAAGTTCAAATCCCAGCAACCACATGGTGGCTCACAACCATCTGTAACAAGATCTGACTCCCTCTTCTGGAGTGTCTGAAGATAGCTACAGTGTACTTACATATAATAAATAAATAAATCTTAAAAAAAAAAAAAAAAAAAAAAAAGAGTGGAAGCAGGAAACACACAGGGGCAGAACTCTGTCCTCAGAAAAGCAGAAGTTGGAGAGAAAATGGCCATTAGCTGTTGATATAATGGAAATCCATCCAAAGAAAGAACTAGAGATGTATATAAGCAAACCCTGGCATATCTACTTCATAAAACAAACACTACTGAACACACAGGACTAGATGCAATAGCAAGTGATTTCCATACTTCATTTTCAGCAACACAGCTGAAACAGAAATAAGAAACCTTAAAAAAAACTAACCTATTATGGCATGTGTGATATATGCACACGTATGCTATGCCATGATGTACATGTGAAGACCACAGAGCCATTCTGTGAAGTCAGCTCTTTTCCTACCTCCACACAGGTTCTGGGATCAAGCTCAGGTTGTCAAACTGTCTTCACCCGATGAACCATCTTGCAGGTCCAAGCAAAGAAACACTTTAGCTGGGTGTGCTAGTGAACACCTATAGCCCCAGCACTTGCACTTGGCAGGTGGAGACAGCAGAATCAGGAGTTCAAAGGCAGCCTCCACTACATGAGTCCTTATCTCAAAAACAAGACGACTACCACCATCAACAAAATCTTCACAGTTAAACTACATTGATCAAACAGACTTAACAACAAAGCCACTGATAACCACACACACACAGGTAAGAATAAGCATTCTACTAAGCAGTCTATAGAGCCTTCAACAACACAGGGACAAGTTCTTATGTCCTAACAGACCACAGTGGGATAAAAGAAGGTCAGTAGGGAGAGAAACCACAGACACTGCAGATGGAAATCAAGCAATGCCTCCTGAATATCCACAGGTGACTGAAGAAACCAAGGAGGAAATCCAGTCTCAGCAGGGGACGGCTTTCACACCTGACAAGTTGAGCTTGAGTCTCAGGATCCGTGTGGAAGGAGGAGAGGACTGACTCTGACCTCCGCACATGTGCCATGGCACATGTACATGCGCACACACACAATCTGGGAAGAGAGGGATGACACAGGGACTCTATGTAGTCTTGGCTGGCCGGGAACTCACTATTGGACGAGTCTGGCCTAAATTCAGAAAAACCGGCCGCCTCCGCCTCCCAAGTGGTAGGATTAAAGGCCTATGCCACCATACCTGGCTTCAAAAGTTTTTAAAAGAGAATTCCCCCTGCCCCACCATGCTTCCTGACTGGGACATGGAAACCCTACATGTACAGATTCTATGGCAGATATGGCTCTAGTGACTGAAGCAAGTGGCCCCCCCGTGTTTCAAATCTTGATTTCTAAGGTTAACAAATGACTCACTTAAAAACATTTTGAGGGACCTGGAGAGGTGGCTCGGTGGGTAAGAGCACTGGCAGCTCTGTCAGAGTTCAGTTCCCAGCAGCCGCATGATGCTCACAACTGTAACTGTAGCTCTGTGTAGTTCAATGCACAATGTAGCTCTGGAATGCAAATGCAGACAGAACATCCACTTACATAAAATAAATCTCAAAAACAATTTTGTTCTCTTATTGTTAGTGTGTGTGCGTGTGAGTGTGTTTCTGTAAGCCACAGGTGTGCAGCTGCCTGCAGAGACCAGAAGAGGGATGGGGCTCCCGGAGCTGGAGGTACAGGAAGTGGTGAGCTGACCCATGTGGTGCTGGGATCTAACTTGGGAAGAGCAGCATGTGCACTTTAACCCCTGAGCCATCTCTTCAGGTCCAGCCTTCATTCTGAAGACGGTAACATTTACCTTTTCCTCTCTTCCCTTACTCTGTTCTTTCTTTTCACGACTACGAACAGCTTTCCCTCTGTCATTGTGAAGATTCTGTGGAGACGGCCGATGAGCTCTGACGACTGTGCTTGGCCGGTTACTGTGTGGCTTAGGGTCACTGTGCTGAGAAGACTGGCGTTTCCTAGGTCCTGGTAAGGGTCTAAACAACACAAGGATATTAAAGTCATAATTCCTGAAGAAGCTGGGCATACAGAGAACACAATGGATAACAAACTTGAGGACGCTGCACCCCAAAGTCTGAAATGTAAATCTGGTATAGCCTCTACGGCCAGGGACACAGTACTGTCATATTTACTAGCAACTAGGGCAAAGTGAAAATGACTTCTACTCAGGACATCAGTGTACAAGCTACCTTTGCATGCTGGAAAGTGGTAAAGAGCGAGTATCAGAGACGAGTGTTCTATAACAGCCACCAGAACAGAGTGCAAATGCCCATGTTTTAACTAAGGCTTTAATAATCTTCCTATTCTAAAAGACTAGGGTGAAAGTTGGTTAGGGTGGCTGGTGCCCTTTAGTTCCTGAATTTGAAAGACATAGGCATGTGGATCACTGTGAGTTAGACACCAGGACTACATTGTGAGACCCTGGTTCTCAGTTGCCAGGATTTATACATTGTTCACAACTGTCTGTGACTCCTTTCCAGGATCCAATGCTGCTTCTAGCCTCTGCAGGCAGCAGGCAGAGGTTGTAGACATAGACATGTGGACAAAACATGCATACATATGAAGTAGGTAAGGAAAAGTAATGGCGCTGGAAACTACACAGATGCAAGGTGCCTTCCGTTCACAGAGATCCCACTCATTTCCTCTTGATTTAGCAGCAGGATTTAGACCTCCATATTTAATGGCTCTTCAGTTTACCTGGGATGAATAAAAACACAAAACCCCCAAAGAATAAAACAGAATAACCTATTCTCAAGTGCCTCAGAGTATACTTCAACACAAAGAAGGTATGTTACCTAGTGTAAGTAAAGTTTTGTTGTTTTACTATAAAAAATAAAATATTGCTTATTGGAAGCTTTGTTATGAGAAATAAATGATCTATATAGCCTGAACAATACTTAGAAATCTACAGATGCTCAATATAAAGAACCAGTGTTTATGCAGTACAATAAAAAAACTACAAGAAATAATGACACAATACTTAAAGTGGGTCATATCTTAGTGCAAGGGTCTCAACAAAGAGTCAAGTTAGAGTGTTCTTTTCAGACATCCAAAAGATTCATATATTTACACCACGACACAAATAGGAAATCTGTCTTGTGAAGCCGGGAATGGACACCTACATACATACCTGTCACTTATTAAAAAGTGTTTGGTGAAAGCACAATTAGGTAGAAACAACACTTCAGTCAAAGCACTTCCATTGATTTGCTTTTTTGTACTTTTAAGACAGGGTTTCTCTCTGTCCTAGAACTCGCTCTGTAGACCAGGCTGGCCTGGAACTCACAGAAATCCACCTGCCTCTGCCCAAGTGCTAGGATTAAAGGTGTGTGCCATTACCACCTGGTACTTGATCAATTATCCATTTGCTATCACTTGGTAGTAGAAAGCTGGGGGTAAAAATTCCAAATAAAACCAAGCAGGCTTAGGGCAGGGCATGGTGGCACACGCCTTTAATTCCGCACTCTGGAGGCAGAGGCAGGCAGATTTCAGAGTTTGAGGCCAGCCTGGTCTACAGAGTGAGTTCCAGGACAACCAGGGCTATACAGAGAAGCCCTGTCTCGAAAAACCAAAAAATCAAAACAAAACAAACAAACAAACAAACAAACAAAAACCAAACAGGCTCAAAAACATGTCAGTCTAACTCCCCCAATTTACATGAGAAAAATCTAAGCTCTACATAGTGTACATAATTTCCAACAGCAACAAAGAGTGAAAACTTCCGTTTCCAAACACCTCAGTCCCTAAAACAACACTGAGTCTGCTACTTTTAGCCTATGCATCAAAAACCTCGCTCTGGCTAATGTCCACCTAACCCTGATACACATTTAAACAATTCATGAAAGGCATTTCCATACAAACCTCCCTCAAGCCCTGTCCCCAGCAACTCAGTCCTCCTCCGAGATATGGACCAAGGCGAGACTGCCAGCTACCTGGGCTGGTTGATTTCTTACAGTCTCCACTCACCTTCGCTCAACAGGTACAGGCAAGGACCAGACTTCTCCTTCAGCAGCTGGAAATTCATGTTGTGCAGCTTGCAAAGAAGTGATGTCTAGTTTGAAGCTCTCGAGTGTTTTCATGATATCCTTAACTTGCTTAGCTTCCACATTTATTTCCTGCCAAACCTGGTTTCAACGAAGAATAATAAGACTAAGCTTCTTTAATAAATCACTGCTAAAATTAAGCTTAGGACCGTTTTCTATTCTATGTCTCAGCCTCCACTCTGAATGAAAGCCAGCAGACTACATCAAACATCTTCACAAAATTGCAATGATTCTTTTTTTTTCCTGTTTTCAAGTGCAAAATTAATTCTGAAAGCATGAATAAAACTGCTGACTAAGGGGCTGGAGAACTGTCTCCAAGGCTAACAGGCTGCTCTACCATAGGGTGCAGGAATTGAGTCTCAGCACCCGCACAGCAGCTCACAATCTCTATAACTCCAGTTCAAGAGATCTGATGTCCTCTTCTGGCCTCCTTGGGCAATGTATACACCTTGTGCACAGGCTTGCATGCAGGCGAAGCATTCAAACACATAAAATAAAAATAAATCCTTTAAAACAAATCCTGGAGGGCCCCCAATGGAGGAGCTAGAGAAAGTACCCAAGGAGCTAAAGAGATCTGCAACCCTGTAGGTGCAACATTATGAACTAACCAGTACCCCGGAGCTCTTGACTCTAGCTGCATATGTATCAAAAGATGGCCTAGTCGGCCATCACTGGAAAGAGAGGCCCACTGGACTTGCAAACTTTATATGTCCCAGTGCAGGGGAACGCCAGGGCCAAAAAGTGGGAGTGGGTGGGTAGGGGGGTGGAGGGGAGGGTATGGGGGACTTTTGGGATAGCATTGGAAATGTAAATGAGGAAGATACCTAATAAAAAAAAAAAACAAAAAAAAACAAAACAAAAAACAAATCCTGGCTAAATTGCTACCCACATAATTCTTACTAAAACTGTTTAGCAATTGAAAGACTAGCTGAAACTTTCAAATTTGACAAAAACAAAAAGTTGCCTTTTGATAGTTTTATACTATTTAATTAACTGATTTTGATGTTTAAGCAAGGGTTCCATGAGTATTGAATAGAGTTCTCAAGGGCACCACCCTCCTGCCTGAGCCGCCAAAGTGCTGGGACTGTAGGTGTGCATCACCTTATTGGGCTCAGTTAACTTTTAAAACCTCAAACTCTGTTATATGGGGTGCTGGTACAACATCTGAATGTATTTAACATTACTGAACTATACATTTAAAGTGATTTACATATTTTTAAGGTATGGTCCCCCCTTCTTAATAACATAGATATGGAGAGTCAGATTTAAGGAAAAGTTCATTTCAAAAACAAGACACTGCTCTCCAAACATGTGGTATTGGATTTAAACAGTAGCCAGGCAGTAAATAATATGTCACATACAAGTTCAGCTCAAAAGAACCATTAATTTCTGTAACATTCTTTCCTGTTATGACACCTGAACCCTGGTAAATGCTGCTCTGGACAAAACTTCTGTTCCTCAGTGTCTAAAATTCCTTAAATGGGATTCAAATATGATCAGCTTTGTAAAGTTTTATAGGAAATAAGGCTCTTGAAGAATTTGCTATCATTTGCAATTTCACCAATATCTTTATAAAAAGACGTTGCCCCTGAGGGCCTGAGTATGGCAGAGCATCCATTAACCCTAGGACTGGGCAGGCAGAGACTGACGACTGAGTATGAGGCCATCACAGCCACACAGCAAATTCCAGAACAGCCAAGGCTACCAAATGTCTCAAAGAAAGAATGTAAGAAAAGAAAAAGGGTACCACTTTAAAGCTATTATTAAAGCACAATAATTAGAAAAATGAAGCAGAGCTTAACACTGCTGATGCTTTGTAAAAGGGCTGCTGCTCATGTGATGGCTATTCTTGGTGGTCAGCTTGACTATATATGGAATTAACTAAAATCCCGAGTCACTGGGCATCCATGTGAGGGACTTTTAGTTAATTGGATCATTAAAAGTGGGAAAACCCACAGTAAATCTGGAATAAGCCCACACATGGTGGCCTATAAAAAGGACAAGAAAGAAAAGCTTTGCTCTTGGCCTCTTTGACCTCCTCCTCGCTTTCCTGCATTATAGCATACTTCTTTGGAACTCCAACCTTAGATCAGCTAAGACAACTTAGCCTTGTGGAGAGAACAAACTACCAGGTTCTGTCTGTCTGTCTTTTTACTTCCCACTGAGAGACAACCATTGCTGGACTAGCTGAACTACAGCCTCTAAGCAGCTCTAATAAATCTCTCATATATATGAATAAATATACATACATATTCATTCATTCTATCAGTACTGTTCCTCTAGAGAATCCTCAGTAATACACGAATGTGAAGTTTCAAATAAGGTTGTATAAAAATCCATGTAACCAAACTATATTCTCTGAGGCCTAGTAGTGGTGGTGCAAGCCTTTACTCCCAGCACTCAGGAGGCAGAAACAGGTGAAGCTCTATGAGTCTGAAGCCAGCCTGGACTACAGAGCTACTTCTAGCACAGCCAAAGCCACACAAAGGAACCCTGTCTCAAAAACACAAAACCAACCAAACAAACTACTGTACAGCATTGACTGTCAATGTAAATTTCTGAGTATTAAACCCAGCAGCCATGACTCTTACCTGTTGCCATTTCTGACGGAGGTGTGTATCTTTGACTGAGTACAGGTACTTGTTCATTTGGTCAAGAACTCCCTGATAGTAGACCATTGCAGAGTCATAGTTTCCCAGCAGTGCATATTCACGAGCCAATTTTACATTCTCAACAATCATTTGAAGACTCATGGTCATATGTAAGCTAAGAAAGGAAGAGACAAGAAACATTTTGGTGTTATATATCTCTTAAACATAATTATAAAGCTTTTTTTTCGTATATATACTTTCCAGGGCTCCTTTACTAAGGAAGTTTACAATGGACCAGTGAGACCATTTAGTAGATGACCCAACTTTAATCCAGTGAAGCCAAGTAAAGGTTAACTAAACTCACAAAGTTGTCCTGACCTCTATGTAAACACGCCACAGTACACACCTGCCCCCAAACTGACAAAACTACAACAGTGTTAATCATTCATTTATTAAATAGTATTTAAATAACTCATTTATATGGATGAGTATTTTATCTTTATGTCTGTCTATATACCGTGTGCATGCAGTGTGTGCAGAGGCCAGAAGAAGGTGTTTGATCCTCTGAGACTGGAGTTAAAGATGGTTGAGAGGCACAATGTGTGTACTGAGTGTTGTTCCAGGCCCCCTGGAAACACTGCCAGAGCAATTAACCACTGAGCCATATCACCAGTCTCGACAAATAACTTTTACAAATTAGGTTTACAATACCACACCTAACACCATCTACACTCACTCCTACACTTTCCATCCTTAAAGAAACCGCGTGGGACTGGGAGATAAAGCTCAGGTCATTGCTAGCTAGCTTTCCTAGCATGCACCAAGGCCTTTGGTTCAATGCTCAGCTGCAAACAGACACATAACACATGACAAACAAAACAGCTTGAGCTGGAGATAGAGTTTAGACATAAAGCACACATAAGATAAAACCTTGGCTTCAAATTATAGTCCCATCAAAAATAACACCCATACAAATACACAAACATGCTTGGTTTTAGTTCCCACTTCAAGGCTAGCTTCTTAGTTCATTGTTCAGAACAAATGTTTGCCTAGGTAGGTCCTCTAGCATTTGACTGGAATTTTCATCAAGACATTTGTCTAAAGTTACTCTACATTTGTCTCTACTAGACTGAAGTTCTCTGAGCGTAGGATATACATGTAAAACCTGTAGAATTGTATCTCAGTGCAGGACACACATGTTTTGTAAACATCTGCAGAACTAATGCTCACTCCTGGGCATAGTTTTGAGAAGTACAAATTTGCAAATGAGTTCTGAAGTTAGAAAAACCTTGGTTACAATTCTAATTCTGCCGTCGTGGTTAAGTCCTTAATATTTCTTCCAAGTCTCAATTGTTAAATTGTCTGAGATAGTAACTATTTCCAAGGTTACACAACCAATAAAAAGTGACTAGGCAGATGCTGAGGTGAATGTCTGTTATCCTTGTTACTTGGAAACTGAAATGGTAGAATCACAAGTTTAAGGCCAGCCTGGGAAACACACCAATTTCAAAGTGAGCCTGAGCAGCTCAGCCAGACCATGTCCCTGAGCAAACATAAAAAGGAAGCTAGTGCCAGGGACAGAGCTCAATAGAGGAGCACTTGGCTAGCATGCATGAAGTCCTACACTCAATCCCTAGTACAAAGTAAATAAGTAAGTAAGTTGGTGCCAGGCATGAGAGCTCAGGCTTCTAAGTCCAGCATCTGGGGTACAAGGAAGGAGGACCCTGAGATGGAAGCCAGGTCATACTATTCCACAGAGAAGTACATCTTCAGTGAGTGTTTCTGCACATGAGAACTAAGGCATCTGCATTTACTAGGATATGGATATGCAGAGATGGACATAAGTAAAGCATTAAAAGTAGGCACTTGGTAAATGCCAGCTTTGCTCATGGGGACAATGAGTGCTATTCTGCTAAGTACAGCTAACAGCAGAAGTCAGTCAGGAGGATGTGCGTGTTCTGAGGAAATGATTGGGATGAGGACGGTGCTCTGAGACTAGAAAAGCAAGTCTACAACACTGGGGGCAAAGAACTGCAGGCTGCGTGGGCGCTCCCTGCGCTACAAGGACCAGTACTTTAAGCTTGGGAAGTACTAGGGTAACCAAGGTCACGGGAAAACTGAGAGGACAGAGAAGTAGGAGTGAAATGAAATGAGTTCTTACTCCTTTGTCTATCAGTAGAATATTGAAATGGGAGCTGCTGGGCAGTACTGGATCATCACAGGACTGGAACATGGCTTAGGGACTAGAGCACTTACTCAAGGACTCTTGCACACTCACAACTGTCTGTAACTACAGTGTCCAGAGATCCAAAACCCACTTCTGACCTCCAGTGTCAGTACGTGCACACACCCAGGCACACACATTCACATAAATATTTTCTTCTATGTAGGAACCCTATCCCAGCTTAATTTATCCACACTAACTGTGCTTCTTGCCCTGTCATGTCACCCATAGTCAAGAGCAAGTTAAATGATGATTTTTTTTTTCCCCAGCTTGTTTTTTTGAGACAGACTGGCTTCATACTTATTATGTAACCCAGGCTGGTCTCTAACTGGCAATCCTCCTGCCTCAGTCTCTCAAATGGTGGGAATGCTAGCATGAGCCACCATACTTCACTAGACAAGAAACGATCTTTCTTATTTTCTTTACTTTTTGGACAAGGACTTCTTTGAAAGAACATGTCAAATAAATGTCCTCCAACATAATTTTAAGTAGAATGCTTGCTCCGGTGGGCAGGGGCAAGGATGATGGTAGTAGGCAGGCATCTCAGGAATTAATGAGACTAGCTACTAGGATTTTCTGCCCAGTAGCCAAATTATAGGAAGCAATAGGAAATGTTAGCTGGGGGTGGGGGAAGAGCTAGGATGAACACTATTTACTAGTGCACATGGGGCTAGTACTGCATTCCGCAGAAGAAACCTTACTGAGAGATGGTGTTACAACCTCAGCTGAAAGAAAAGATATCAGGCTCACTCCAACTTCAGACTCACGTCCTGTGCGGTCCCTCAGAGTTCTCACCCTTTATTCAGCCAGTTATAGCTACTAATCCTTTTCTGAGCTAGGTTTGATTAAAACATGTCATGAGCTGGGTATTAGGTGCTGTACTGGCATCATCAAGCTCACAACATTTCATCTAATTATCAGACTCAATTTCTAAGCACAAGGAAAAGACAAGAAGCCCAAATAGATGCTAGTACCTTACTGAGCCAACCCTAAGGAGGCACAGGCATGTAAGAAAGACCCTAGCACCACAAAACATTCTGAAAACTAGGGAAATGACAGGGCTAGGTCCCAACGTAGGGGAGGAACAGTAGCCTCTATGGAAACAGACTAAGAGTTTTCTAATTTTCACTCTCCTGGCAAATTGTTTCCCCAGCCCTCTGCTCAACACAGGGCAGAAAAGCAGCAGTGCTGCTGGGGCCAGACACAGACAGCAGGAACTTCAGTGTGTAGAGCCAGCAAGAGCAGGGAGTGCAGCAACTCTGCAGGCACTCTCTGTCACCTTTTTCTTCATCTCAGACTAGAAGGATCATAACTAAGAAAACCTATTCTTAGAGAAGGGTGGCTCCTAGCCCAAGATGCTACCCACACTGGGGCAAGCACACAGTACCAAAGTGATGGGGTGGGATTACCACCCAGGGAAGAAATTCTCTCCATCCACTACTGTAATAGAAAAAATATGACTAGCAACTACCAACGCAGGAAACTGGAAATAGACACTAATGGCAGGCTAAAAATCACCGAGAATATAAAAATAAGAAAATCATCAAACTTAATAAAAACAAAAAAAGGAAAGTACCCCAAAACTGGAAAAGAATTCTAGAACTAAAACCTGAATCTTTGAAAAACTGAAAACAACTCTTTGCTAGGATTCTGATCATGAAAAAACAAAATGATGTGTACAGAAAAGAAATTAAGTACAAATGAAAATATAACACAATTTAAGACAAAACGAAGTAGAAATTTTCTTTCTTTCACTGTTTAAAAAATAAAATTTTAGCCAGGTCTGGCAGTGCAAATGCCGGCACTATGGCAACAGAGGCACTATGAAAACTGAGGCAGGTGGATCTTTGAGTCTATAGCTAGCCTAGTCTACATAGCCTGGTGCTACATAATATAATCCTGTCCAAAAAAGGGAAGAGACACTGTAATAACTGTAATAAAAAGTCCTTCGTCAGAAACTTTAGGATAAGGGCTAGAGAGATGGCTCAGCAGTTAAGAGCACTGGCTGCTCTTCCAGAGGTCCTGAGTTCAATTCCCAGCAACTATATGGTGGCTCACAACCATCTGTAACAGATCCAATGCCCTCTTCTGGTGTGTCTGAAGAAAGTGACATGCATTCATATACATAAAATAAATACATACATACATACATACATACATACATACATACATCTTTTAAAAAAAAAAAACAACTTTAGGATGAACTGGGCCTAGTAGCACAGCATGCTTTTAATCCTAGCACTCTGGAAGCAGAGACAGATGGATACCTGTGAGTTGAAGGCCAGCAAGGTTTGCAAAGCAATTTCTAGAATGGCTGAGTGCACAGAGAAACCCTGCCTTGAAATACACAAAACAAACATCAAAAATCAAAACGTTAGGAGTTTTTTACATGTGTGGGAAGGGGGAGTGGGGGTGGGAGGAGGATTGGGGTGTGTGGGGGAGGGGTCAGAGTAAGGGGGTGGGGATGGACACATAGACTAGTATCTTCCTAAGTGTTCTCCACCTTATTTTTTTGAGACAGGGTTTCTTACTGAACCTAGAGCTTACTGAATGGCTGGTTTGGCTGGCCTGCAGGCCTCAGGGATCCTGTCTGTCTCCCCAGCACTCGTACCCAGTGGCTTCTGAGATCCAACCCAGATTTCTATGCTTGCTGGCAAGCATTTAGCAACAGAGCCATCTCCTCAGCTTCTAAGGGTACATTTTTACCTACCTTCTAAACAGCAAGAATTCCAGTTACATCAAAGTTGATAGATAAAACAAGGGAAAACTGACCATTCTCCTCCTTTCTCTTTTGGCTGCTGCTGGTGGAACTTGCACATGCTCTACATTTCCTCTACTACTGAACTATACCCCGTCTTCCGGTCAGTTCCTCTACTACTGAACTATACCCCGTCTTCCGATCAGTTCCTCTACTACTGAACTATACCCCGTCTTCCGATCAGTTCCTCTACTACTGAACTATACCCCGTCTTCCGATCAGTTCCTCTACTACTGAACTGTACCTGGTCTTCCGATCAGTTCCTCTACTACTGAACTATACCCCGTCTTCCGATCAGTTCCTCTACTACTGAACTATACCCCGTCTTCCGATCAGTTCCTCTACTACTGAACTATACCTGGTCTTCCGGTCAGTTCCTCTACTACTGAACTATACCCCGTCTTCCGATCAGTTCCTCTACTACTGAACTATACCTGGTCTTCCGGTCAGTTCCTCTACTACTGAACTATACCCCGTCTTCCGATCAGTTCCTCTACTACTGAACTGTACCCCGTCTTCCGGTCAGTTCCTCTACTACTGAACTGTACCTGGTCTTCCGGTCAGTTCCTCTACTACTGAACTGTACCTGGTCTTCTGGTCAGTTCCTCTACTACTGAACTATACCCCGTCTTCCGGTCAGTTCCTCTACTACTGAACTATACCTGGTCTTCCGATCAGTTCCTCTACTACTGAACTATACCTGGTCTTCCGATCAGTTCCTCTACTACTGAACTGTACCTGGTCTTCCGGTCAGTTCCTCTACTACTGAACTGTACCTGGTCTTCCGATCAGTTCCTCTACTACTGAACTATACCTGGTCTTCCGATCAGTTCCTCTACTACTGAACTATACCCCGTCTTCCGATCAATTTTTCTCATGGTTCCAGTTCTGAATCTGAGTAACAACAATATCAATTCCTTCCAAATAGATATCTTAAACATTAGACAACCTACAATGCACCAACACACAGACACATACACCACACATAGACAGACAGACAGACAGACAGATACCCAGACACCAGGATCTAGAAGGGTTTATCCCAGGAATATAAGGATAACTAAAGATCAGAAAAATCTATCACTGCAACTCCTTACACTAAAGGACAAAGCACTTTACATAAAAGAGTGTAAAGAACATAAAAATCAAATCACAAAACGGAAAATTCAAATGTTTAACAAGTATGGACATTAGTAAGAGATTCTTTTACATTTATGAAACTTAAAAATATAGTAAATTTGAGGCTAGAGAGATGGCCCAGTGGTTAAGAGCACTTGCTGCTCTTGTAGAGGACCTGGGTTAGGACCTCACTTCCCATAGCAGACATCCCACAACTGCCTGTTACTCCAGCTCAGGGAGTCTACCAGCCTCTTGCCTCCATGGACACTTTGCCTGCAAGTGGTGTACATAAACTCATGCAGGTACACACCTATCACATAAAAAATAAAGCAATCTTTAAAAATATACCAAACTGATTTGGGGAGACACAAACCCTCACAATTTGTGGGAATAAAGAACAATCTGGCAATACTCAGGGATATCGTGTGTGTGTGTGTGTGTGTGTGTGTGTGTATCAATGGCCGAATGCAGAAATGTTATAGCCAGTTATCTCACTCCTTTGTAAAGACTCCAGAGGAAGCCCCCCAATGACTCATAAAGGGACTTGATTCTAGATGTTAATGATAGAATTATGTGAAGAATCAAGCAGTTGAAAGCAGGGGGAATAAAATCAGAGTGTATTATGTTTATGTATAATGATATGTATGTGTAAATGATAACCTGTATTATGTACAATTCATATACTTGATTATAAAACACCACAAAAAAGTTGGAGAAAATCTGTTAAGAAAATGTAGTAAAGAACATAGCTAAATATATAGCACATTGTTGGGGATGGTTTTTTGCACTGTGTATTCAGATGTTGACTTCTGTGCCCAGAGATCTGGTTGCAGGCCACTGTTGTGATTACTGAAGCATTTGTCTCATTGATGTGTAGAAACTGTTTTCCATCACCTCTAACTGGTTAATAAAGTGCTGTTCAGCTAACAGCTGCCAGGAGGAGAGGGGAGGCAGGACTTCTGATCCTAGTCAGGGGGTCCCATGAGAGGGAGGCAGAGGCAGAGGAGAGAGAAGGATTCCCCATGAGCAGATTGCCAGGGGAGTTGCCATGAGGACTCATACAGAGCACAGTGAGCCAGGGCAAGACTCAGATGGGGCCATGTGGCTTGAAGCCTTTTAATAAATTTAAGGACAGTGTCTTTATTTGGCAACTAAACAGGATAATAGGCACAGAAAAGCCCCCAGAAGTACATCTATAGTACACAGAAACAATGAACACTTTATAAACAGCAACATGAATTAAATCATCAAAAATAAAGGGTTGGGTAACAAAAATCTTAGACATAGAACAATGTCTAATTTGGATACCATTTTATTAAAGTAAAAATTACTTATGCTACATAAACACTCACTTTAAAATATATACATGCATATCTAAGTATATCGAATGTGCCAGTCAAAAGAGGGTGAGGAGGAAAAACTGAATCAAAGAATCAGGTGCAAGGATACACACCTGTAATCCTAGCACTTAAGCATTCAAAGCCATCCTCAGCTGTGTATTGAGCTTTAAGGCCAACCTGGGCTATGAGACCTGAATCTGTGCTTGTAGGCAGGCAAAAAGGTTGGGGGAGGGGAAGAGGCTTTCCTCTTGGGATTAAACTATGACTTCTATCCTACTCACTGTCGCTTTTGTATCTGCTCAAAGGAAAACCAGCTATTATGTGGCAAGTTCCTCTGTGAAGTGGCTCACATCACAAAGAAATGAAGGCAGTCCCAGGCCATCAATTAGTGATGAACTAAGTTTCTTACACCAAATGGGCATGAGGGGCTAAGTCCTGTTAACAGTATGCATGAGCTTGGATCCTTCTTTGGTTATGTCTGGAGATGACTGAAGCCTTGGATAACGCCACTACAGCTTTGTGGAAAACAATCAGAGGCAGCCACCAAGCCACACACTCCCGTATTTTAACAATAGGCTATGCAATAACTGCTGCATACAATACAGGTTAGGTTTAAGCAAATGTCACCTCATCAGCATCTGAAGTCCAAAAGGAAAAGGAAAAAGAAGAATCCCAGGAGAAATGAGTGCCAGAAGTTGTGACCACTCATGTTGTACCTCAATAAAAGCTCCAGAAGAGCTTTTATTTGTTGATCACTGTATCCTTAGCACCCAGGACCCTGGTTGGCACACAGATCTCAAAATACCCTCGAGGGCTGCCTTAACTACAAACCCTCTTCCTGGGTCTAGCTTCTGATCCCCAAAACTCTCACATCCCACCAAGCTGGGACTACCAAGTTTTATTCTTTTGTTGAGATTTTATTTTATGTACTAGGGTGTTCTGCCTGAATATCTGAACACCTAGTGCATGCCGTGCCCACAGAGGTCAGCGAGTGGCATCACATTCCAACACTGAAATCGCAGATGCTTGTAGCAGCTACATGGGAGCTGGAAACCAAACCTGGGTCCTCTGGAAGACTGAGGCATCTCTCCAGACCCATTTGATTATTGTGTGATTACTTCTGCCTTGAAACTCTCTTTGCCCTATAGCAATGCCTAGTCTGGGCAGCAGCACTGAAAGAGAGGAACCTGCCCAGGTCTGGTCAGCTCTGAAAGTGTACAGTAGATCTGTATGGCCCAGGCAGCAGGTCTCTCTGACTTTTTTTTTGATGGTCATGGTCAGGGCTCAAAGCCCAAAGAAGTTATTCCTAGCCTTCTTCAATGGTATACTGTTTTGAATTTCTCTTTCTAGTCAGATAAAATTCCTTTCGAGCCAAATCTGTTTCATTTCTTCAGCGAGGGAAGTGGAAGGACTTCATTAGCTCTGGTTGGCCTAGAACCACAGTGGCTCTCTTGCTTAGCCTCCCAGATGGCAGGATTACAGATGTGAGCTTTCATGCCTAGCTTGATATTTTCCTAACGAACAAATAATGCAACATCAGTCCAAGGCTACATTAACAGATGGCATGCACAGTCCTTGGCTATCAAAAAAACAAATCAAGCCGGGTGTGGTGGCGCATGTCTTTAGTCCCAGCACTAGGGAGGCAGAGGCAGGCAGATTTCTGAGTTCAAGGCCAGCCTGGTCTACAGAGTGAGTTCCAGGACAGCCAGGGCTACACAGAGAAACCCTGTCTCAAAAAACAAAAACAAAACAAAAACAAAAAAACCAAATCAGAACAAAACGAAACCCAAAGTGTTTATGGATATACTGACAAAGCACTCTTATTTCACTAAAAGTTAGATTAAAAATCATCATTTTTCTATTACTCCAACATTATCTAAGCCAGAATATTAACATCTGTATTTTTGACATTCTTCAGTTTCCATTATCATTGCTCAAATTCCACTGCAGAAGAACAGAAACTGGGTTTACCTAGCATAGTACCTGGCAGAATTTGAGGAAGGGTCTATAAAGGGGGAAAAGCTAATAGACAAGATTTTAACTACTATTAGTTATAAACGGTACCCACTGGCTCAAGGTTAATGTAAACACCCCCCCCAAAAAACCCAGTTGCCTCAAGATTGAGAATCTTAGCTCTTAGAAAGACAATCTGCTGCTTCATCTTACTCAAGCCTTCCTTTACACTACCCAACACTCTGTTTACAAGACAAGTATAATTGTGGCCAACAAGCCACAGCAGGAAATTTTTTAATTTAAGCAGAAATTTAATTACATGCAAAAAAGTCACAGCTGTATCAAGCAATCTTAATATCTGCACAAGTTCCTCTACAAAGAGATGAAATACCCCCACCCACACACCCACACACCCACACCCACACGCCCATGTACAACTGGAAAAACCAGTAACTAAAGAGCTCCAGAAGAGGCAGCAAATCCAAGTACTGAGCACTAAGATCTAACCACCAGCCTCACATGAGGCCCTCCCTGGTCCTGGTCCACATATACATAGGTCGACATAGCCTGTCCACATCTGAACAGGACATCATAGCTGTCTAATTTCTAAAGGTATGTAAGGCTGGACTCCACTGAGAACTGCTATTTTTACTCTAACCATGCACAGGTTAATCATTCAAGAACCATTTACAGAGCACCATGGTTTTGTTTGTTTTTCTTTTTGTTTTGTTTTTGTTTTTTGAGACAGGGTTTCTCTGTATAGCTCTGGCTGTCCTGGAACTCAACTTTGTAGTCCAGGCTTGCCTCGGACTCCGAAATCCGCCTACCTCTGCCTCCCAAGTGCTGGGATTAAAGGCTCGCACCACTACGCCCGGTTGAGCACCACATTTTAAAAGAATTGCTTTGAAGATAAAAAGACAAAAGGAGATGAGCAGCTGAGGTAGTGAAGGCAGAGGTCATCACCGGCTGCAGAGCCAGCCTGGACTATATGACAGTCTGTTTCAAATATATACACAAGGAGGAAATACTAGCAATAGACTTTCTTTCTAAGAAAAAACAAAAAGTGTGTGGCAAACCAGGCATGATGGCGCACTCCTTTAATCCCAGCACTTGGGAGGCAGAGGCAGGCGGATTTCTGAGTTCGAGGCCAGCCTGGTCTACAAAGTGAGTTCCAGGACAGCCAGGGCTATAAAGAGAAACCCTGTCTTGAAAAAAAAAAAAAAAAAAGTGTGTGGCACAGTGCATGTGCAGGTCAGAGGACAAGTAACCGTGTGGAGTAGACCCTCCTGGTTTCAGGAGTTGAACGCAGGCTGGCAAAGCACCCTCAAATGTACTAGAGACACACAAGTAATTTCAGGAAATTTACCTCTAGAATATGAGGAATTAGTTATTGGCAGTCAATGGCTGACAAGAACAGTCACAGTCCTATGAGCCACAGACGCTGGCCGGCTGGCCACCCATGTACACACAGACAACACTAACTGGTCTCAAAGGCTTATTAATAACAATGGGAATTTATTAATAAAACAACATAGGATCTGAAGTTGGGGAGATGGAAACACTTGGGGTGGTGTTGGAGGTAGTGTTGAAGGGATACAATCAACATACATGGTGTAAATACATGAAATTTTCAAAGAGTAAAAAAATATTTAAAAGAAAATAGTAGTGACTGTGTAGCAATTATGGAATTATGATAAAGACAAAAAGAAATTAGACTTTGAAATTCCTTTTTAGGTTTTGTGGAAAGAATATGGTAGGGTTATTTTTGTTTTACTTCCCAGTCACTCCAGCATCGGATCCTCTTGCCTCTGCTCTATACTGCCTTGTACACTTGTACCGTCAAGGAAAACGAGCATCAGCCGGGCAGTGGTGGCACATGCCTGTAATCCCAGCATTTGGGAGTCAGAGGCAGGCAGATTTCTGAGTTCGAGGCCAGTCCTGGTCTCCAGGACAGCCAGGGCTACACAGAGAAACCCTGTCTCGAAAAACAAAAAAACAAACCAACAAACAAAAAAAGAAAGAAAGAAAGAAAGAAAAGAAAAGAAAAGAAAAGAAAAGAAAAGAAAAGAAAAGAAAAGAGAAAAGAAAGGCAGGCAGGCATCACTGTTCTCTTGGGAGCTAATTACATAAAAAGTACTAATGATTACTAAATAAAAGCTTGAACTGGGGGAAGTGTAGCCGCCTGTAATCCCAGTACCAGGCAGAAGCAAGAGTTTCAGAAGTTCAGGCCAGTTTAGGCTACAAAGGACACTGTCTATAAATAAATAAACAAATAAGGGCTGGCAACAGTTACAAGCCTAGCCTACACGCAGTACAAGGCAGAGGCAAAAGGATCCGGAGTTAAGGACCAGCTCTGGCTACAAGAGACACTGAAGAAAGAGGAGAGGGAGAGGAGAGAGAAGAAGAGAAAGAGAAAGAGAAAGAGAAAGAGAAAGAGAAAGAGAAAGAGAGAGAGAGAGAGAGAGAGAGAGAGAGAGAGAGAGAGAGAGAGAGAAAGAGAAAGAGAAGAAAGAGAAAGAGAAAGAGAGGAAAGGAAAGAAAAGAAAGAGGAGAGGAGGGGGAGGGGAGGGGGAGGGAGAGAGGAGAGGGAGAGGAGAGGGAGAAGAGAGGGAGAAGAGAGGGAGAAGAAAAGAGAAGAGAAAAAAGAGAAAGAAGAAAGGAAAGGAAAGAAAGAAAGACAAGTTTTCGTTTGTATGCCACTGAACCCACATACTGAATGAAACAAATGCTTCCTGGGATAAATTTTCTCCACAGCGCCAAATCAAAAAAGCCAAAAGCTTTCATGAGAACACTAGGCTCTCAGATTAAGAAACTAACCCCAAGAGTGGCGTGGTTGCACACACCTTTAATCCCAGCGCCAGGAGGTAAAGGAAGGCTAGTCGGGTCTACAGAGCGAGATCCAGAACAGCCAGGGAGAGAGAGAAAGAACGTCAATATTATCACCTTTAAAAGCAACAAAAACAAAACAACAAACGCCGGTGAGGGGGCTCAGCAGGTAGAGGCATTTGCCCAGCATGCCGGGCTACCCGAGTTCAACTCTGGGACCCTCGTAAAGGCGGATGGAGGGAAGCGACCCCAGAGAGTTGTCCTCTGACCTCCACTCACGCGCCCACATCTACACCATACTCAACAATAGCAATAAATCTAAAACTAAAAACAAAGGCCAACACAAAGGAGAAACAACAGAAAGAAGTAAGCCACCAGAAAGCAGTACAACTCCAACCTAACAAACTGTACGAAAAGAAGCTGAACCCCAACCTCCAGGCTCTGGGGATTTTACAAGGCGGAAGTTTCGGGATGGGGGCGTGAAAGCTTCGAACGCGTTCCCTGGTCGGGTGTCGCGGGGGCGGAACAGGGAGCCTGGAGGCCCGAGCACTCACCTAGCGCAGCCCAGGCTACCCGCCGCAGCTCCGGGTCGGGACCAAGTTGAAATGAAACCGGGAAAGCCCCTCTTAAAAGGATAGTTCCCGCACCGGCGGGGACACGCCCCGGAAGTGCGTGCTCTACGGGCGTGCGCGCGCAGGCGGAACCTGCGGAGGGGCGTGGCCGAGCTCGGGGTGCTTCTGCGCACTGTGCGCCGCGGCTAGGAAATGGGAGTAGGCGTGGGGAAGGAAAGTAGGCGGGGCGAAGGACTTGGCAATACCCCGCCTACTTCAGTACTTACTCTGTGGACCATTATCTCTTCCCAGGGCTTCTTCACTCTGCCTTAGCAGGAGATTTACACTAAGCTGCTCTGAGGTTAGGAGGTCAGGGGCTCTCTTACAGGTGAGTGTCAGTGCTCAAGCAATTCGTTTATGACAAATCTTGCTTTAGAGCCCGGTACTTAGGATTATGAAGCCTGGGACCCATGTGTCAGGGTAACGCGAATACTCTCAAGACATGCTAAGGGGTGAGATTTTATTTCCAATTCCAGGTGATCCATCACCCTCTTCCTATATCACAAAACACAGGGCACAAACTGGTACACATACATGCATGCAGGCAAGCCACTGCATATATGAAATAATGTTTTACAGGGTTTAAAGTCTTCTAAATTTTTCACCAAAAATAGAAAATATATTTTCTGCTCTAGTAGATGTGAACGTTAGTGTCACAGAGCACAGAAAACTATAATCAGCACATCAGCAAGAATAAAAAAGACCACTTAGAGAGATATAGATCAATTACTCCAAGAGATGGATTTATAATCTATACAAATGCAAAGGCCTGTTAATTTATAAAACCGGATTATAATTTAAAAGCTTCTCAAAGGTGCAAAATGAATGTATATGGTATACTTAAATATATAGGAAATCCTAGAACCTACAGGATGAATCTGTAGTAACTAATCAGAAGTATCCGGGTGGGAGTTAGTTAGGAGTTGGGAATGATGTTCTGTAGTGGAGATGTCTTCCCAGGTGTACAGTTTTACACATGAAATGAAAGTTGTAATTTGAGTTTATGTAAATTATACCTCAGTGATGTTTTGTTGTTGTTTTTTCCTTGGATATTTTCTTTTCTTTTAAGAATTATTTATTATATGTATATGAGTACACTGTAACTGTCTTCTGACACACCAGAAGAGAGCATCAGATCCCATTACAGGTGGTTGTGAGCCACCATGTGGTTGCTGGGAATTGAACTCAAGGTCTCTGGAAGAGCAGTCGGTGCTCTTAACCGCTGAGCCATCCAGATATTTTCTTTACTTACAATTCAAATGTTATCCCCTTTCCCACCCTGGCCCCCAGGAAACCCCCTATCCCATCCTCCCTCCCCCTGCTTCTATGAGGATGTTCCTCCACCCATCCACCTACTCCCACATACCTGTTTGTTGCTGTTTCAAGACAAAGTCTCACTCTATAACCTCTCCTAGCCTGGAACTTATCACATACCCCAGGTTGACCTCAGACTCATAGTTTCTCTGCTCTTAAGAGTCCCCATTACAGCCATGGGCTTCTGTGCCTGGCGTCAGTGAAAATGTTTGAAATAGAAAGACAAACCCCCAAAAGGTGACTTACAGTGTGTGGTGGTTTGAATATGTTTGGCCCAGGAAAGTGGTACTGTTAGGAGACATAGCCTTATTGGAGTAGGTGTGGCCTTGTTGGAGGAAATGTGCCACTGTGGGGATGGGCTTTGAGACACTCCTCCTAGCTACCTGGAAGACAGTAGTCTTCTCCTGTTTGCCTTTGAAACAAGGTTTACAACTCTCAGATCCTCCAGCCATGCCTGCCTGGAAACTTCCATGATGAGAATGGACTGAACCCGTGAACCTGTAAGCATGCTCCAATTAAATGTTCACCTTTATAAGAGCTGCCGTGGTCATGGTGTCTCTTCACAGCAATGAAACCCTAAGACACAGTGACTACTTCTATTTACTTACTTGTACAATTAAACAACAAACAGTTATAGTTACCCTTAAACCACAGAGATTTCAAACTTCTCTTTTTTTAGAAGATAGAATCACAATAAATAACCCATGGTCACCTCAAACTCAAGGGGGAATCCTCCTGCCTCCGTTTCCTAAGTGCGGTCACACAATTTTCTGCTGACCTACTTTGCCTTTTTACTTTTGCAGTGCTGAGTCCAGTTCTATATAGAGCTGCATCCCAGCTCTTCCTAGCTCCATCCAGCTCACCAGCTCACAGCTGGATGCATGCAATCACTAGAACCCATAAAAGTAAAAATAAAGGGTCCTGTATAGTTTTTTGTCAACTTGACACAAGCTAGAGTCATCTGAAAGGAGGGAGCCTCAGTTGAGAAAGATCATAAGATCCAACTGTAGGAGATTTTCTTAATTAGTAATTAATATGGGAAGACTCAGGCCATTGTTGGTAGGGCCATCCCTGGGCTTGCGGTCCTAGGTTCTATGAAAAAGCAGACTGAGCAAGCCATGAGGAGCAAGCCAGTAAGCATCAGCTTACTCCATGGCCTCTGCATCAGCTCCTGCCTCCAGGTTCCTGCCCTGTTTGAGTTCCTGTCCTGGCTTCCTCCAGTGATAGACTATAAAGTGGAAGTATAAGCCCAACCCTTTCCTCCCCAACTTGCTTTTGGTTGTGGTGTTTTATCACAGTAACAGTAGCCCAGACTAGGACTGGGGCTAGGGATATGGTGATACACACCTTTGATCCCAGCACTCTCAGGAGGCAGAGACAGGAGGATCCCTATGAGTTTGAGCCATCCTGGTCTATATAACAAGATCTAGGACAGCCAAAGTTACATAGAGATACCCCGTCTCAAAGGAGGAGAAAGAGAAGGGAAAGGAATAAGGAAGAAGAGGAGAAGAGGAGGAGAAGGAAGGAAGGAAGGAAGGGAGGAAGGGAGGGAGGGAGGGAGGGAGGGAGGGAGGGAGGGAGGGAGGGAGGGAGGGAGGGAGGGAGGACTGGAAGGAAGGAAGGAAGGAAGGAAAGAAAGGAAGGAAAGAAAGGAAGGATTGCATAGCTTCCGTCTGGATAGAATACATGTCAGTTGCCCTCACATTTCATTACCCTAGAAAATCATGTGGTCAGTCTAACTTCAAAGGAACAGACATGTGCGACTCTGCAGTGTCCTCTGGAGAGAGTGCATAGGAGCCATTACTGCTTCACTAGCTATTGCTCAAACAAGTGGATCTCAAGTGGGGCTTAGGAAATGAGACTGTATTTTTTTTTTCTGGTGAACAGCCAGACTAATGTGAACTGAGAAGCTACAGGGAAAGAGGTAGAAAGGTGGGTGCTAGCCAAAGAGTTACACTTTATTAACTAAGCAAAGGAAAAGTGGAAAGTGTTCAAGTGAAGGTATAGATTATGTAGCAAAAGGAGGATACATTTGCAGCTAAAAGAAGAAGTAACTTGGAGGAAAGGGAAAACAGGGTGGCTTCTCAGAGAGGTGTGACCTCTGGAATTGCACAGGAGGGGAATGGCCATAAAGGGTAAACTCCTGACAATGTTTGCTTACTGTCTCTTGCTCCAGGAGGCAAAATTACGTTGGATATCATGCCTAACATATTGAAGGCACCAATTGGAAAGTTGTAGAATAAATAAAATCAGTATATACTTGGGGATGCCATAATGTTTTTAAAATTTTTTATTTTTCTATGTATGAATGTTTTGCTTGCATGTGTATATGTGCATTAAATGCATGCCTGGCGTCTGTAGAGACCAGAAAACGGTCCCTAACCTCTCAAAACTGGAACTATAGATGGTCAAGAGACCCTATGTGGGTGCTGGAAACTGAACCTGTGTTCTCTGTAGAAGCAGCAAGTGCTCTAACCACTCTCATCCCCCAAACAAATCATTGTTAAAAATTAGAGATGCATCTCCTAGTTCATGAGAAGCTAAAAGGGGCTCAGCTACAGGTACAGCTCATTAATTTGATCAGCTATCAATTTTATATTTTTTTAAAAAAATTGAGCCATCTCTTAGAACACACAGTAGCCTGGTTTTTATTACAATTCTTCCATTTATTTGTTGTGTGTTGTGGGGAAGGGACTTGCATGTGCCACACTCAGTGGCTTGCATGTGAATTTCAGAGGCTAACCTTCATCATGGGGTGTTCTGGTGTTCTGTTCAGCTTAGCAGCAAGTGCCTTTACCGTCTGAGCCACGTACTGCCCAAAGTTGTTAGCGCTAGTGAACATATCTAAGACACGAATTTCACTGACTCTTAGATTATACCACACAGAATCATTCCACTGTCTTCTGGCTTTGATGTGTAGATTTTTATAAGCCAGTGGACACTCACTATGTAATATAATGTATTGTTTTCCTTTGTCTGTTTAGCGTTTTTCTCCTGGAAGACCTGACAGGTTTATTTCTAGGGTTGCCAGACCTTTCTAGATATAGTCAACTTCTTTTTCACCCTCTTGTTTTCCAAGTTGTTTAAATATTGCCTATCCACCCATCTGTCTATCTGTCTGTCTATCCCTATCTCCTTCATCCATCCATCCATCCATCCATCCATCCATCCATCCATCTATCTATCTATCTATCTATCTATCTATTATCTATCTATTATCTATCTATCTACCTACCTACCTACCCAACCCTATCTCCTTCCACGCAATCCTCTTGTATCAGCCTCTGAGTTGTAATTACAGGTCTGGAGACAGGGTGTCTCTGTGTAGCCCTGGCTGTCCTTGGAACTCTATTTGTAGACCAGGCTGGCCTCGAACTCACAGAGATCCTCCTGCCTCTGCTTCCTCCGTGCTGGGATTAAAGGTGCACACCACCATTTTCTGGCATCTTCTTTTGTTCTTGAACAGGATATCTCCCTGCACATGTGCTTCATGATTTGGCCAGAAGTCAGGTGTGATGGTGCGTGCCTGAATTCCTAGAACTTACACAGTGGAGGCAGGAGAGTTGAGTTTAGGCCAGCAAAGGCCAAATAGAATGAGTGTCTCAAAACAAACAAACACACTTTTACAGGTTGTCAACTTCCAAGGACCTGTATAGATAGATCTTTTCTGCTATACCTGGGAGGTACAGTGTAATGCTGTAGACAGCCTTACTCCAGTTTCAGTGGACTTGTATATACGAGTGTAACAAAGAAAGCAATGATCTAAGGAAGGTTGTTTGAGTTCAGGAAAACATGATCAGGAAAACATGTAAATAAGTGTCAGTAAGCACGTACTAAATGTTAACAGAGCAGCCCTTTCCAATTTCTGAGGAAACGATGTAAACACAACTGCCTGGCATGTACTATAGATTGTATCTGGGAAAGAATTGGGCTCTATAGCTATGATCTGACATCCAACTATAAACACGTCTGAATGTAAACGTTTGTCACAGGAGGCACAAAATGACCATATCCACAAGACATTGTTCACCATATGACATCCTTTTGACAGCACTCTGACAACAGGTCGAGGTGTCATCTGGATGGACACTCATCATGTGCCATTCATTTCTCCTTCTAAGTGGCCCCTAGACTCAAGAATCTGCTGGGCTTGGTTCTTCCCAGTATCTTCAAGGAGGTTTTTCCCCATGGAGTTTGTAACTATCATATCTAATGGCACATATCCACTAGGAGCTGATGTGGTGACAGCCGAGGCAAGATCTGCAGTAATCTCTTACATAGGTCACGTGGGTGATGGATCAGGTAATAAACTGGAAGGGCTGGAGTGAAATCCGAGTCCCTTGAGGCAGTGCTCACTGACTGAAGAGCTGGCTGTGAGGTGGTGGTGTGTGCTTAACCTCAGAGCTCACTGCTGACACAGCAGTATCACAAGTTTGCAACCAGCCTGGGACAAACCGTTGAGTCGCTCTTTCAAAAAGTAACAAGAAGGGCCGGAGAGATGGCTCAGCGGTTAAGAGCACCTTCTGCTCTTCCTTAGGTCCCAAGCTCAAATCCCAGCAACCACATGGTGGTTCACAACCATGTGTGATGAGATCTGATGACCTCTTCTGGGATGTCTGAAGACAGCTACAGTGTACTTACATATAATAAATAAATAAATTTTAAAAAAAAGTAACAACAAGCTGATATGGGCTCTGATGGTCTGAATGAGAATGGTCCCCACAGGCTCATATATTTGAATGTTTGGTTCCCAGTTGGTGGACTGTTTGGGAAGGATTAGGTGTAGCCTTGTTGGAGGAGGTGGAGGTCATTGGAGGTGAACTTTGAGGTTCCAAAAGCCCATGCCAGGCTAAGTATCTCCCTCTGCCCCGTCTGTGGATCAAGGTGTAAGCTCCTAACTACTAATCCAGCAGCACTGCCTACTTGCCTGCCGCCATGCTTCCTTCCATGATAGGCATGGACTAACCCTCTGGAACTGTAAACGAGCCCCAGTTAAACGTTATTTTCTATAAGTTGTCTTGGACATGGTCCTTTATAGCAACAGTTAAAACAAGGGTCTCAGCCAACTTAGCAACAGTGAGAATGAAGATAGGAATTAGAGGGAATTATAAAAGATAAGAATAGCCAGACAGTGGTGACACACACCTTTAATCCCAGCACTTGGGAGGCAGAGCCAGGCAGATTTCTGAGTTTGAGGTCAGCCTGGTGTACAGAGTGAGTTCCAGGACAGCCAGGGCTACACAGAGAAACCTTGTCTCAAAAAACAAAACAAAACAAAACACAAAACAAAAAAAAAAAAGATACAAATAATTTATGAAGAAATCTAGAGTACAAAAATGACCTTAAATAGTTCTGCAAACTAGACTATACATATTATGGGCTTTTTAAGCTATGGTGTGGATTCGGTGGCTGGAATGGAATTTGCATTTTTGTCTCTCATATTGTAGTTGATCATCTCCTAGTAGATAACACTATTGTATACCATTTTTGGGCTTCTGTTCATTTTGTTCTAGTCCTTTGTGATTTCCTAGTTTTTATGGTCAATATGCCCATGCCCCATGCCTCTCTATGCCCATGCCCCATCCTGTGGGAAGAAGGCAACAGAAAATAGAGAGCAAAGAATTTCAAACTTACTGTGTAAAAATCTCCTCTTGTCCTAGTGATAGTGATTGCTACATGTCACAAATATGTAAAAACAGAGCCTTTTATAAAGTGAGACAGCAGAGGCTGTCTGTGAGGAATGCAGCATAGATGTTGGTAACAAGAAGAGCCTCTGTTGTTATTCAGCCTAAGGTTGAGTTATTCATTTGAGTTAAGCATGCAGTATTAGAAGCCAGCTCAGGGCTCCCCTCAGGGAAACTGGCAGGCACCCTGCTAGGTCACTATCAGTAAACCCAGAGCTAGCAGATTTGCTATTGGAATCTACATCAAAAGCCAGTTATATCCAGTCCTAGCAGCCTCTTCCCCGACTCCTTCCTGAGATCCAGATCCTGGCTTCCAGCTCTCGCTAGGATCTTCTCAACCCTCAACATGTCTAAGAGGAGGCTCCATTCTCTTCAGAGACTAAATTGTGCTATCTGTGCTGTGGTACTGGGGTCTAACCTTTCCTGGGACTCCTGTGCTATGCTTTTCCCATCTGTCTGTCCATGTCATAACTCCAATAAACTCCTTAATCCCTAGTAATCTGTCTGTGTTCTCTGGAACTACTTACTAGCTCCATTCACAATTTAGTTCTGAGGGCCCATTTCCACTTGTGCTGAGCAAACTGAACCCCTCCCCAGTAGAAACAACCCAGATTGTGCATCCAGGAAGATGTGTCAGGTATCTGGGTGAATGATGAAACACTGGCTACAGGGGGTAGTAGCCATCTATGCCTCAAACATATCTGGCAACTTCTCTCACCTTTTCAGATAGAAGCAGATAGGGGCAAGGGGAGACTGACACCATAGGAAAGCATTTTAACAATGACAAACATGGGCCCTCATAGAGAAACAAATCAAGATTATTGCATTTGGGCCAATCAGATTAATCTGGCCTCATGGAGGTCAAACTCGAATTATGAAGGGGTAAAAACTAGGGGAAAAAAAGAAACAACTGTAATGGCAACACTTGAAATATCTCTGTTCAACTGATTTGAGAACACCTCTAAGAATCTGATTAGCATTTCCTGTGATAAAGGATTGCATGCAAAGAGAAACATTACTTTCACATTTAAAAATTATATTCAGGGCCAGCCTGTTCTACAGAGTGAGTTCCAGAACAGCCAGGCAGGGCCACACGCACACACGCGCAAGCACACACAAACACACACACTGTAAAAATGTTTTTAGATGATATTAAATGCAGAGAGATTAATTAGGAAAATGTTTTAGGAGCTAGATGAGATGGCAAACACCGCTAATCTAGCACTCAGTAGTTACAACCAAGAGGAGCGGAAGTTCAAGGCCAGTCTCAGCTCTGCAAGCTCTAACTAGCCTGAGTTCCATGCAAGCTTGTCTCCAAAACCAAAACGAGAGAAAGAGGTTTGTTCTGTTTCCGAGACAGGGTTTCTCTGTGTAGCCCTGGCTGTCCTGGAACTCACTTTGTAGACCAGGCTGGCCTCGAACTCAGAAACCCGCTTGCCACTGCCTCCCAAGTGCTGGGATTAAAGGCGTGCGCCACCACTGCCCAGCAAGAAGAGTTTAAAAATGGAATTACAAAGCTGGAAACTGAGTCAGAGGTTAAAAGCACTTGCTGCTCTTTGAGAGGATTGGAGTTCTCAGAACCCACAGCAAGCACCTCAAAAACCACTTATAATTGCAGCTCCAGGGGACCCCACACCCTTTCCTGGCCCCTCAGGGCCCTGAACATGCACATACATACATTCTTAAATATATAAAATGAAATGTAAGTATAAAAGGAACCCTTTCATTTTCAATACTGATTTTACCTCTGCTAGAGAAAATAAAAATGTCCAGTACATTCTGGTATAATCAAATTTGTCTTAATTACATAACTGTAGTATTATCAGTTATACACTTCAAGTACAAAGCATCAAAGTTTTATTCATAAATTTTCTAAGATTAAAAAAAAAGAAAGAAACTTAGGCAGGTCCAAGGATGACAGCAGAGGACATGCTAACAAAGGCCCAGACCTAGACAGAGAGCTCTAGGCAACTCAGCAATGTTGCAAGGGGGTGGGGGGGGTGGGGGGGGAGTCTTCCCCTGGGAAAGTTCATCAAATGGTTGGTTATCCAAAATACGGTCAGTCCTGAAACCATATCCATGTAACTAACATCATATGGACTGAGTAGGTTGTGTTTATGTATTTAGGAATAAACACAAACACATACAGAAAGAGGCTGTTAATTTGAGGAAGTGCAAAGGGAGGGGGGACAGTGGAGAGAGGGAGGAAGGGGAGAGAGAAATGGTATCATTCTATTTTGATTTTAAAAATTAAGAAATTATATAAAAGTGAAAAAGATTTCAAAAATGTATTATAAACTGGGATGATAAAATGGCTCAGCAGGTGAAGGCACATGTGTGTGTGTGTGTGTATATATATATATGGAGAGAGAGAGAGAGAGGGAGAGGGAGAGGGGCGGGTGGGGGGAGACTGGCTGTTAAGATTGCTTAGATGGCTCAGTGGGTAAAAGCTCTTGCCCCCAAACTTGAAGATATAAATTTGATCCCAGCACCGCAGGGTCAAAGGAGAGAAATGACCCCTGAAACTTGTCCTCTGTCCTTCACGTGTGCATGCCTGCCTCCCAATAAAACATAATAAAAATAACATAATTCAGCTTTCCAGTCATAATTGAAAAAATTTGAAGTTTGCCTTTTTTATTATCCCAGCAAATATTACACTAGAGGGAATGATTGGGAAAATACAAATAGATTCATTAAAAACAGACTGATTATTTGTTCTAGTACATTCAGAAATATCCAAAAACAGTTGTTATATTGCAAAGCTGTAATTTTTCCTAGCAAAGCACTGTTTTATAAAATGGTAGTGTTGCCATTGATTCCATTGTAATATAAAACCCTTATATACATAAGACAATATAAAAGTAAACTGGGTAGTGCCCTCCACAAAGGAATATACTAAGGCACTTTACAAATAGACCAATATGTTGACCCAAATTACAGTTTTAGATTCAAAAACAGACTGTTTTACTTTAAATATCAAAGGAATTTTTTTATTAAAGGAAAATTTCTAAAGTACCTTGGGTAACAGCAGCAGCATATCTAAAAACTCCTCCCACTGGGTTTCTAATTTCTAACATATTATTAAATCAGAATAAAACATTTCCACTCACAGTTTTGCACTTCTCAACAGCAGAAGGTAAATAACTTTTTATAAAAGTCAATCTCAAAGTGACTTCTTAGTCATACATTCTATAGTTTCTATTACAAATAGGAAGGTAGGACAGATACAGCAACAGGGCCTGCCTCAGGACATCACTGCACAACATATACCAGTATGTACAAGCACATAATTATAGAGCACATTTTATAAATACCACTGATACACACTGAAGGGGCACGCACAGGAGACGGCGGGTTCTAGGGGAGAGCTGGAGAGCAGCGTCTTTGCCGTTTTAATTAAGTGTCTATGTTTTCTATGCTGTGCTCATTGTTTGCTCAGAAAGCAGCAACTCCTATGCTGGGAGAACTGGGTGTAGTCAGGGGTAAAATAACCAACATGAGCATCCAAAATGTTAAAATTGTGAACAAAATACTAAAATTGCAGATACCGAATCCTTGTATACTGCCTCAGACAAACGCTAGAAGCTTATACTGTCCGAGGGAAGCAAAGAAGGACGTAGAATTAGTGTTTACATTCTGAGGCACCATGGTCGTGGGGAGGGGCAGCACCTTAGCAGTCCTGCGTTGTGAACATGATCCAGGTGTAAAACCACTAAATGAAAATGTCAGTCTGAGTGAAGAGCCCGAAGGTCAGAGGGCTGTCTTTCTGACCTGTGGGAGGGACCCAGGCCAAACCTCCCTCAATGCATGCTTTGCATAGGGCCTTCAGACTTCAGACGCTCCATGCTGTGAAGACTGTCTGGTGACAGCTCTCATCAGGAGCCCTCAGAATCACAAGACACCAGTGCCGTTAGAACAGTGTTATAGACATGTCTGTGTTGTGCTGCTTTCATGTTATAGACATGTCTGTGCTGTGTTGCTTTCACGGGCTCATTCCAAGAGCAGATCATTACTTGTTTACAAACGTGCTCATCTGAGCGCTGTGCAATAAAGTCAAAGGATATCAAAGGTCTTACTTTGATATAGCAATTGACTCACAGGATGTAGGTCTTTAACCTGCTGTCTGGGAAGTTTTATCACACCCAGGGTCTCTTGAGAGTGCATGCAACACTTTCTAATGTATGTGTGGATACACACTTTTTTTCAGTAGGGCCTGAGTTCACATAGTCTTTATCTCAAAATGATCTATGGTCTGAAGGCTCACTTGTACACGTGACAGGTTCCAAGCTCAACATGAAAGTGTAAGCTAATAATGTTTTTCTCTCTCCCCAATTCAAACAAATAGCTTTGCTTTTAATTTTACTATACATATGGTTTTAAACAAATTATCTTTTATAAGAAAGCTAGATAGGTAAACATCATTCCTAGCCACAAACATTAAGTCTGATAAAGCAATTCATGTCAATAAACCTTGAAAAAATGAAATAATATACATACAAACTTTACTAAGGTCAGAGTACAGCCCCATTCTTCTTCCTAAAAGATGTTCCTAAGATGTTTGTTAGGGATCCACAATTCTTCCTTAGAACCTAAACATTATATAAATAGGACATTAATCTTAAATAACTTAGGAAGTTTTCACTTTCTAAACTACTATGTATCTAATTAGGGATGCTCATCCCAATTAAGAGTTAATTAATAATTATTTTTAACCAATTAATCTACTCTTAGGTATAATAGTGCCAAATAGTTACATTTCCTTTGCCAACAATTTGTATTGTAGCACTGTTCTGAAAAAGGAAATCTATAGCATCAATGACACAATCAAGATTGGTCACTGTACAACAAAGGTACCTTTATGTGGCAGGGGCTAGGGACTGAACCCAAGGCTTTGTGTATGTTAGGCAAGTGCTCTACCACTGAGCCATATCCTTAGCCCCTAGAAAATGTACTTTCTTAGTGAGTACATACACGTAAATTAAAAAAAAAAATTACAAACTGAAAATAATTTCTTTACTTAGGAGATGGAAATTTTTCTTCTAATTTTAAGATACAAATATTACAGATCTTAGTTTCAGTTTGAAAATTCAATTCATGGCAACTTTGTTCCCTTTTAAAACTGGAAACAGCTGGGTGTGGTGGCACACACTTTTAATTCCAGCTCTCGGGGGAGGCAGAGTCTGGTGAACCTCTGAGTCTGAGGCCAGCCTGGTCACAGAGCGAGTTCCAGGACAGCCAGGGCTACACAGAGAAACCCTGTCTCAATCCCCTGCCCCCCAAAAAACCAAACCAAAACAAAAAAAAAAAAATCAAAACAAAACAATACCCCCACCCCTCGAAAAAAAACCCAAAACCAAACCAAAACAAAAATCCCAATAAAACAAAAACTGGAAGCAGCATTAATACCAATCTGGAAACAAAACTAGCAGTGCTCTGGCTTCTTTAAAGCCGGTATCTGAAAGAAAAATGCTAGGTTAGGTTGAAGACTTCTGGGGAGGGAAGGGGTAAGCTGCATTATTTCTAGTGAACATATTGTTTTTGCTCTGTATTTGTGATTACAGGATATGACTTCAAGATTAAAATTACTCTAGGAACACCTTACCTTCTAAAACAACGGCTTGATTTCTTTAGCGTATTGGGAACTAAACCCAAAGTTACAAGGGAAATATGGTTATATTTCATATTTGGTTAAAGCAAGATAAAACTGTCTTTCAAAAATCTTCAAAAATTCTTGAATTTTAAAATTATTTATCATATATACAAAAGATACCAGGCTTCTCTTTTTAAACAGAGCACTATTTTTTAAGTACTTTAAGTACCAAGAATTGACTATAATACTCAGTTCATAATTTACTTTCCTTATAACAATTTTTTCTAAATTACTGAATTAAAAGGGTGGAATAAATTAACATTTTAAAACAATTTCCCATAACTTAGGAAAATAAAATATTGTACACAGAGCACACAAACTCTGTCACATTTGCATAATTTTCTCAAAACTTCAAAAACCCCTGCACTTCAGGCCTCTTGCAAATTCTTACAATGATCTCCTAGTTTATTAAACATACACTAGATCTCGGTTGTTTCCATCGGAGCTTGTGTGTTGATCATCTTCATCAGACTGTTGTTCTGAGCCCTGTGAATGAATGTATTCATACTCAATAGGCTTTGGATAATTATATGGGTAGCCATTGTCATCAAAAAACCTCCGAAAGGTGAACTCATAGAAAGCGTGCTCGGGGTGCTTCCCATTTTTATACCATCCGTTCAGAGTGTCACTGATATTTTCCTCCTCGCTGCCATCGCTCCACAATTTATCAGGATCAACAGGGTCGAAATTGGATGTATCTGTTGGATGCGTGATTTTAGGGATGTATGAAGCAGACTGCTGTCTCAGATCACTAGAGAAATCGATGGTCTTAAAAAATGGATGAGCCTTTATCTCATCAGCACCGTTCTTGCCGAGGCGGTCTTCTGGTCCTCGACAAAGTTTGATAATGAGGTCAGAGGCTTCAGGACTCAGCTTAGCTTGAGGAGGGATGTGAAGAGAAGTTTGCCAGTTGATAACCTTTAGAGAAGAGTTTTAAAAATTAGGAAGAGATAAAACACAGTAATTTCCCAGGTTTTGTACCAAATGTCTTCCTGGACTACTTGGTTTTCTAAATGATCTGCCGGGTACTTTACCTTTAATAATAATCACTGCTGAAAACATATACTCTCCTGTCCTCTCCCCGTGAGAAGAGTCACAGTAAGGTTGTTTGCTTTGGTTTGATATTTGTTGTTTTGTGTTTTGAGACAGGGTTTCTCTGTGTAGCCCTGGCTGTCTGGGATTAGCTCTGTAGACCAGGCTGTCTGCTAACTCAGAGATCCGCCTGCCTCTGCCTCTGCTTCCTGAGAGCCTATGCCACTGCTGCCCAGCCATTTGTTTGATTTTTTTAAAAATATTTATTTATTTTATGTATGAGTACACTGTACCTGGAGAGATGGTTGTGAGCCATCATGTGGTTGCTGGGACTTGAACTCAGGACCTCTGCTCACTCCAGCCCAAAGACTTATTTATTATTATATGTAAGTACACTGTAGCTGTCTTCAGACACTCCAGAAGAGGTCATCAGATCTCATTATGGATGGTTGTGAGCCACCATGTGGTTGCTGGACTCAGGACCTTCAGAAGAGCAGTCAGTGCTGTTAACTGCTGAGCCATTTCTCCATCCCCATTTGTTGATTTTTGAGACAGGCAGGATCTAGTAGCCTTGGCTGTTGTGCAACTTGCTAAGTAAACCAGGCTATCCTGGTACTCACAGAGATCTTCCTCTGTCTAACAAGTCCTGGAATTTAAGGTGTGTAAAGCTATGCTAGGCTTAAACAGGTTGAACATTCCCAATCCAAAAACTTCAAAATCTGAAATACTTTAAAACATAAAAATTCGGGGGCTGGAGAGATGGCTCAGCAGTTAGGAGCACTGAGAGCTCAGAGGTTCTGAGTTCAATTCTCAGCAACCATATCTGTAATGGGATCTGATGCCCTCTTCTGGTGTGTCTGAAGACAGCTAGCTTACAGTGTAGTATATAAGTAAAATAAATCATTTTAAAAAACATAAAAATTCTTAATGTTGGTATGATATCATAAGTAGAGAGCTCTATACCTGAGCTATGTTGATTACATTCACAAAGAATTCACAGGAGCTGGGGTACAACTCAATGTTAGAGCAAAGGTCTAGCATATCCATGGCTTGAATCTTACTGCTCCAAAAAACCAAACCAACCATAAAGAAATAAAGGTACACTAAAACTACAATGTAAAATTACCATCAGGCTGGCTAACATATACAATGATGTCATGTTTAAAATCTTAGTGTGAATATGCAAGCATTTAAAAATCTGGAGGCAGAGGCAGAGTTCTACAAGTTTGAAGCCAACTGGTCTATATGGTAAATTCCAGATTACTCAGAGCAACACACTTGAGACCCTGTCTCAAAACAAAACAATATCTGAAAGAATGTGAATGGAATACTTCTGTCTCAAGTGTTTCAGGAAAGACACATGAGTACGAGAGCACACTTGAAGATTCACGGTTGAAGGGCTGATGACTTTTCATGCAGGCTACACCTTACCTTCATTTGTGTTTCTAATGGGGTTTGTGCCAAGAAAGGAGGTTGTCCCACCAACATTTCAAAAAGAATAACACCAACACTCCACCAGTCACACAGCTGTGTATATCCTAAAGGTACCAAAATTATACCATTATTCACAAGAATGCATTTAAAATGCTCAGAATACAGACATTAGCATTATGTTAACACTTTATAATGTAAAATAAGCACTTTTATCTTAAACCTGAAAGAAATAGGGTATATTCTAAAGTAAGGTTGGCTGCTTTAAAATACTACTGAAATACTGGTGAAAAAAATAAGTGCTTTACCTGTTCGCAGTAGCACTTCAGGTGCAATATAATTGGGAGTCCCAACCAGAGAATGGGCTAGACATCGCTGGTGCTGGCGAGCAGCTCTCCGCTCCAGTGGCTTCAGTCTGTCCCCACACCGACAATTGGAAGGATCTCCCCATTCGTTACTGAAATCCATGCTATCTTGCCGTGGGTGATCCCCTGTGCAAGAAAAAGGAGAAGCTGAAGTGAAAGCTACAGGACCAAAGCCACCCCAAGCCTGATAAGCCCTGGTCACGATGCTGGGTCAGTAATACTTCCCTGGGATGGCTAAGTGCATGAGGGACATCAAATCACTGGAGGCAGTGGTAATATTACTAATGGGAGACTGCTGAGGTAGCAACAGGAAAAGTTTTGAACTAAGAGAAACTGAGGACTCGATAATGTATTCAATGTTAAATGATAACAATATAAGTCATGAGTCGTGGCTAAAAGTATCTCATTCACACTAATTTTATTACTTTTACCCCAGTGGGATTTTAAAACACATTTCATCAGTTTTACTCATTCAGCAAGTGACAATAAACAGAAAGATTCTCCCCTCAGCTCACATTCTGGCAGGGAGAAGCACAACAATCCAACATACAAGTAAGAAACAGTTGATGATGAGGGTGGGGGTGGGTCTCAGCTTGCTCGGTGCTTGCCTTGCTAGGCTTCCATGCCCAGAGCTGCAATGATGGGGCGTGGTAGAATGCACCTGTGATCCTAGCACAGTTTTGCTGGCTCCTATTCATTTCTTTTTCTTTTTGAAGATGCCTTCATTATGTGTATACATACGGGTATATGCACATGAGTGTGTACAGTGCCCGGAGAAGTAGCAGGGTCAGGTCTGCTTGGAACTGGAGATACAGGCAGGTGTGCTCTAACTACATGGGTGCTGGGAACTAAACACTCAGGTCCCCAGCAAGAGGAGTGTGTACTCTCAGCTGCTGAGCCATGTCTTGAGCTCTAACTTTTTTTTTTTTTTTTTGAGACCATGTCTCATTATAACCCAGACTGGCCTCAACCTTGCTATGTAGCATGATTTTAATCCCAGCACTTAGGAGGCATCTGTGATTTCAAGGCCAGCCTCATCTACATATTGAGTTCCAGGAAGTCAGAGCTTTATAGAGAGAGAACTTATCTCAAAAACAAGAGGACAACCGGGCTCATGCCTTTAATCCCAGCACTTGGGAGGCAGAGGAAGGCAGATTTCTGAGTTCAAGGCCAGCCTGGTCTACACAGTAAGTTCCAGGACAGCCAGGGCTATACGTAGAAACCCTGTCTCGAAAACAAACAAACAAACAAACAAACAAAAAACCCAAGAAGACCAGCAAGACAGCTAGTCCCTCAGGACTCGAGTTTAATCCTTAGGTGAAGAAGCAACTGTGGCAATTGTCCTCTGATGTCCACACACACACACACACACACACACACACACACACACACACACACACACAATAAAGGTCGGTGGTTTTTGGGTTTGTTTTTGTTTTTGCTCTGTTTTGTTGTGGTGGTGATGGTTGTTGCTTAAATGGGAAATGAAAAAAAAAAAAAGAAAAGCAGAGTCTCAGTCAGTAAAGTGATAGCTGCAGACGCCTAAGGACCCCTAACACCCCTGTAAAAACCAGTGCCATAAGCCCGCCCCAGGGAAGGCAGAGACAGGGTGGACCCCTGGAACTCCCGTCCAGCTAGCCTATCAAAACTCATTAGTTCCAGGTACAGTACCCTGTCTCAAAAATAGGGTGGGGAAAAAAAAAAAAAAGGTCTGTCGACATGTCTCAGCTGGTCAAGGGGCTTGTCACCAAGCCTGATGACCTGAACTGGATCTCTGGAACCTTCATGGTAGATAGGAAGAACCAACTACCACAAGTTGTCCTCTGACCTCCAAACATTATGGCATATACACACTGTGCCCATAGACAGATAAATATATAAACATAACTGTAAAAATTAAGATAACCATCAAGGAAGGCACTTGACATAAACCTCTGCCTCCACACATGCCCATGAAAACACATGAACTGTATATACACAAGCCCTTGTGTTTAGCATGGAAGATGCCCTGGGTGCCAGCCCCTAGGGCATGAACACAAAGGTATGGCATGGACCTGCAGTCACAGCTATACAGAAAGCAGAGGCAGGAAGATTACTTGAACCCAAGTGTTCAAGACCAGCCTGGAGAACACAGAAAAACCACAGAGTATCCTTCACAAATGTGACTTGACAGTCACATTAGACTGGATGGCAATGGAGATGGAGGAGAAAGTAACATTTGATAGGATGTAAAAAAAAAGGCAAGAACTCAGTCCCATGAAAATGAGGACAAGGCTTCCCACAGAGAGACAGCAACAGAAGGCAGGCCAGTACATTCAATGCGGGAGAGATGCAAGGGACACACATTTACACAGAAAAGAGACAAGAGAACTGTAAGGTCTGAGACAGACCGAGGAAAAAAGACCCACAGTGTGGAGGCCGCGGCAGGAGAACACTGCAACTGTGCCGTGGAAAGCAGACCCCAGGGAGAACAGCAGGCCAACTAGGTACTACAACTAGGCACTACAGGGAGCTTGGCTGAGGACAGAAAGGATGGAGCTGCAGAGCGCCTCAGCCACCTGGGCAGTGCCAGTGCTCCACTGTTCTCGAACAGGAGGATGGAGTTGAGCAGACAGCTGTGGTAGTTCTTTAAGTTTTAATAGCTACATAAGATCCACGTGGAAACAGGAAGAGACCATTTCTAGAGACACAAAAATCATTAAATATATAGGGTATTTAAAACTATTTGTAGTATCTGAAATTAACCTAGTTGTAATAATCTCCTGGGAAATTTCATTAAAATATAATTCTCATTTTCCAGAGAACATTCTTAAATCTAAAGTCTAGAACAGAGCCTAGGATTTCTACATTCGAGAAGAATCAGAGGTAATGAAGTTAAATGTTGGAGATAGTTAATGATTCCATTCAATGTGCTGGCTATGGAAGAACGTGCCTATAATTCCTGAACTTGGAACACTGAGGCAGATAACTGCGTTTAATAGTGACTTCAAGACTAGCCTGTGCTGCATAGTGAAACCCTTTCTCTCAATGAAATACATGAAAAAGAAAGAGGTCAGTCTGCCTATGTTCACAGACGCACAGAAGGCTAACACGTACCTTAGAGGATGCTGTCAGCACTAAATTAGAATTTATGTAAAGCACCTAGGATACAGTAAGTATTCAACAAGCATTAGACCAACTTACACTTCCATTAGCGCTTGAAGAGTTCTTGTCGAGGCAGTGTGGTGGAGATAACATAGGCCCTGTAATCAGACAAACCTGGATTCAAAGCCTTAGCCCTTACACTTAACTTCTGTCTGACCTTGGACAAGTTACTTCACCTAAGTGTGTGTGTGTGTGTGTGTGTGTGTGTGTGTTGCGAGACAGGGTTTCTCTGTGTAGCCCTGGCTGTCCTGGAACTCACTCTGTAGACCAGGCTGGCTTCGAACTCAGAAACCCGCCTGCCTCTGCCTCCCAAGTGCTGGGATTAAAGACATGCGCCACCACGCCCAGCTTCACCTAAGTCTTTTGTCCTCATTCTGCTTCAGTGGGTTAAACAGGTTATGTGACAGTTAAACAGGCTGTATGCTCTAAGTAGCAGTGAAAACAAATATATACACTGTCACAGAGAAACCTCAAAAACTAAACAAGTAAACAACAACAACAAAAAGAAACAAAAATGGGCTGGTGAGATGGCTCAGTGGGTAAGAGCACCCGACTGCTCTTCCGAAGGTCCAGAGTTCAAATCCCAGCAACCACATGGTGGCTCACAACCATCCGTAACAAGATCTGACTCCCTCTTCTGGTGTGTCTGAAGACAGCTACAGTGAACTTACATATAATAATAAATAAATCTTAAAAAAAAAAAAACACAAAAATACATACAGAATGATCATAAATAGTTTCAAGAATAGAAAAAAAATGAAGTAATATACTGTTGACAAATACAACATTTAATGCTATAAACTATGCACAGACCTCGTCGCACAGAATGGCCATTACACAGAATGAATGAACCTGAGGCTGCAGGGACCCGAGTTGAGGGCTTAGACCAAGTACAAGTTCAACTATAGTCTGGGCAACCTATTAAGATATTGTTTCAAAATAAAACCTATGAAAGGTGAGGCTGCAGCTCAGGGGTAGAGGACTTCTCTAGCAGGCAGGGGCCTGGGAAACAACAGCAGCAACAAATCAAGGGAAGTAAAGAATGGATTACAAAGTTCTAAATAACAGACGTCTCTGGAGGAGAGAAGGGAAAAGAGTTATTAAGGGTGTTTATCATCTACTAGTTAGTTTGGTGGACAGAGAGACTTCATTTAAAATTATTTTTAAAACACACATTTCAAAAGTGACAAAATTTTGTAGTAGTTACTTATTAAAAGTTTTAATAATATTTAGAAATAAACTTTATGAACTCTTTAACTTTATAAATGTACACGCCTAAGGGATTCATCTAAATTTACTGAGTAAGAACCAGCCTATGTCTACTGGTCTCATTCAGTGTTGAAGCCACTGTAAATTGTACTGCATAAACGAACTATATTAAATGGAATTTACAAACTCACTTACCACTCTGGTAGTACTTGGAGTCATGTGTCCATCTGAAGCCAGTGCACAAGCCAAAGTCAGTCAATTTAATATGGCCATCACGGTCAATCAAAATGTTATCAGGTTTAATATCTCTATGAATAAAACCCATTTTATGAACACTTTCAACTGCACAGGTAAGTTCTGCTATGTAGAATCGTGCCAGATTTTCAGGAAAGATGCCCATTCTAATTAATAGGCTCATCATATCCCCCCCAGGAATGTAGTCCATCACAAAGTACAAGTTGTCCTTGTCCTGGAAAGAGTAGTACAGGCGGACCACCCACTCATTGTCGGCTTCTGCTAGGATATCCCTCTCCGCTTTCACATGAGCCACCTGATTTCGGAGCAGAACGTCTTTCTTTCGAAGAGTCTTTGTTGCATACAAAGCTTTAGTATCGACTTTTCTTGCTAGACAGACTTCACCAAACGCTCCTATTCCTAATGTCTTTATCTTTACAAACATAGACTTGTCCATTTTAGCCCTTTTAAGACGAATATAGTTAGACTCTTTCTGGCAAAGCATCTTTCTCATTTGATCCTGGGCATCTTGAGATAATCCAACCTAGGTAAATAAACTAGAGGTTAAATGAGGAATTGTACTGAATAGTAAGACATAGCTTAAGAAACAATGCAGGCATATTTTTGAAAGTTAAATGCACAATAATTTTTAATAAAGCATGTTAGAACTCAGGAATGTATTTCAGAGAAAACTTAATGATCACAGTCAAGCTTAAGAGACATTAAACACTACACAAAGTGAGTACGTGTGCAAACTCAGCTGTAGGGAGCAAGAAGCGGGAATCCACAGTCAGGCTTCCATTCCTCTAAAGCACTCAAGGAGAGCTGCCAATGCACAAGAAAACGAGTGTCTGTGAACACGCACTCTCAGCCCTCTCCACGTGTCTGTGAACACGCACTCTCAGCCCTCTCCACGTGTCTGTGAACACGCACTCTCAGCCCTCTCCACATGTCTGTGAACACGCACTCTCAGCTCTCTCCATGCACATCCCCAGACTACAGGGTTACACGCCTTCACTACATCCTTTTTGTTTAATGGCTATGCTTCAAGGGGGAGAGGGAAGAAGAGGGGGAGGGGGAGGGGGAGGGGGAGAGGGAGAAGAAGGAAGGAAGGAAGGAAGGAAGGAAGGAAGGAGGGCGGGCTCAGCTGGTAAAGGCACTGAGGCCAAGCCTGTTCCCAGTTGATCCCTAGGACCCACATGGTGGACAGAATTAACTCCTTCATGTTCTCCGAGGCTATAAATATATAAAAGCCATGGTAATCTTCTTTTTCTTTCTTAGGGCATCAGCATAAAGGTGAGACTCCTAGTCCACCTCTAAGAAAATACAAAGGGGACAACGTGCTTACCTTTTAGATGTTCTGAAATTGTTTCTAAAGTTATTGTGAATAAGGGCATTATGAAAATAGGTGAACACAGAGATCAACTGTCGGCAGTGACAGAACCCCTGGACTTAGAAGGCCTGGAGGGGTTCCTTAGCTAATGAAGAATTTACTCGAGGTGAAAAGGACAGACTTGGGAAAGTAGAGTCTAATTTTAGAAATGCAAGACTGTTCTCAACACAGCAACCCCATGCTTCTGTTAGGATGTGCATCTGCATGCAGTCTTTTCAGAGTGGTAGCATGCCAAACTTAGTACAGAACTCTTTCTCTTAAAACCTTACTTGCCTACACAGTAATGGAGGCTACAGAAGTCAGCAAAGCTTCCAACATCATGAAAGTTTAGGTCAGCTATTAGTGAAAGTGAAGAGGAAAAAGGAAAAATAAACTAAGAAAATAGACAGACTTAAGTAAGAAATTCTAAGAACAATATGAATAAGAGAATTCGGGGATTTAACACAATGACTTCTATTAGAAAATCGGGTACTGAACTATGACATGAGCTTTGACAGAAGCCTAATCTTCATACACTTCGAGTGACAGATGTCAAAGGAGGGAGGAGTCAAAGCTTGACATTCTGAGCATATGACACAACCATGATGGTGACAGCGCCACCGTGTACCTACCAAGGACAGCTACCCAGGAGCGAGCAAAGCCTCTGAGGAGTGAGCTCTGTACTCTGCTCTCCTCCCTCCCGCACTCAACATTGCAGCACATTTTCCTCAGATACAGTTAGCAGAGGAAAGTAACAGTAAAGCGGTGATTTTGAAACGTCTTTTTATATTTCTGCTGTTACTTTTTTTCTTTGTGTGTGCATGGTGTTTGTGGGTATGCATGCTTTGCTATATAGCTGTGGCTGCCTTAGAACTAACAATGCCAGCCTCTGCCTCCTGAGATTAAAGTGAGAACCACCATGCCTGGTGATTTTAGCCCTTTCTAATAATATGTATGTAAAGAATAAACACCAAATTCTCAACCAAGTAACAATGTTTTTTAGAAGTATCAAAAGGTAACTCAGATATTTCTAGCTGATTTTTGTATGTTGTAATAAAATGTGTAAAACCTAGGAACTGTTGGACACTGGTGGCACATGCCTTTAATCCCAGCATTTGGGGAGCAGAGGCAGGAAGATCTATGTGAGTTCAAGGCGTCTGATCTATAGAGTTCCAGGACAGCCAGGGGTACACAGTGCTCTGTCTTGCGGGGTGGGGGGGTGGGGGGGTGGGGGGGTGGGGGTGGGAGTATAAATTAACCGTTGTCTCAATTTCCATATTTCACATACTTTATATAAAGTATATAATTATATAAAGTATATAATTTAAAGTCACATAAGAACTTTATTACAGGAAATGCTGAATAACTGAAAATGCTATGATCAAAAATTCTCACAAAGTTTACTCAAATTATTGACAACATACTACATTTTCCTACAAGAATACTGGAGCCTACTACTTTAAAATACCAAGGAAAGAGATGATCAAGTCTGAGAAAGTTTAAAGCTTTACCCGCATCATTTCATTTTCTAGCTGCTTCTTCCGATGCAGACGCTGCTGATGAGACTTCAGGACGTTCTCTACGTGCTGCTCCATGAAGAACTTAAAGGCCTGTGGGGAGTAACTCTGAATCCGAGACTCTCTTCGTTCTTCATCTTTCTTGTTTTTCCGAACAGTGATAGGTGAAGTTGTAATCTGTTTCTTTTCTTTATCCCCAGAGTCACCACTGTCCGCACTCTTCTCACTATCATCTTCCTTGGGTAAGCTAGGCTGTTCATCTTTGCAGGGCTTACTTACTGACTCATATGGAGGGACAGATGGGTTTTGGTGTAGCAGATGTTTTGGATAAGGCGGTGGTGGACCTTGATAGCTTGGAGCTTCAGCAACAGGTGGGATGACAGGCACACTTGAAGCTGTACCCTCAGAAAAAGGGGTAGGCTGAACAGTCTGAACTGGCTGTGGCATCCAAGAAGGATGGGTTGGGGCTAAAGCAGTCTGCAGCTCTGGTTTCAGGACGCGCATGCTTTTCACGGGCTGTTGAATAGGAGCGGGTGTGATGGCAGTGACTGTAGTGGCAGAAGGCTGAGAATTAGCAGAGTGACTTGCTCTACTTCCTAATGGGTTATTAAAAGAATTTGACCTCACTGGTATGTTAGGTTGCCATGTAGGAATTTCATGCCCACCGCTTGGGGATGACTGCGCAGGAGCAGAAGACGACTGGGGCCAGGCTGTTTGCAGTCCAGGGACATTAATATTATAAAGCTCCATGTTATGACTGTTCCTGTTGGGCACCATCATCGACTGAGGAACGTTTCCATTGGCGAATGATGGTGGAGCAGCAGAAGCCCCTGTTTGTAAAGCAGAGGGGCTTTGTCCATTAGCTGGGGTCAGAGGATATGGAGGTGGTGGCTGCCGAGTCACAGAACCAGTGGGGACATTTTGGTGCACGATAAAATCAGACTGACCACCACCATTCTGAACTCCAGGTCGCCCTGGTGTAAAGTTAAATTTGCTAGTACTCTGCATGATGATGGGTTGTCTACCAACTGGAACAGAACTAATGGCCCTCTGAGCCTGGCTAGGGGGATTCATGGGAGAAGTGGTAAGAGGTGGTGGAGGGTAGCCCTCCTGCCACGCCCCAGGTGGAACAGGGGAGATTCGGGAGATTACGTACTCCATGTTCCCAGAGTAGCGCTTTGTCTGAGAGCTTGGTTCCCATGAGGGGGGAGGGGGAGTGGTGCCTCGGGGAGGTGGGGTCTGGCCTCTCGGAGGTGGTGGAGGAGTAACACTCCTAACTTGAGGTGGTGGTGGGGGGTTCACTCTCTGTCCATTGCTTGGGTGAGCTTGAGCAAATGCTGCAATGCCGGATCCAGACAGAGGTCTTCCTACATCCGCCTGTGAGTTGGGGCTTTCAGAACGATAAACCACATTTTCTCCTAGAGATGGGCCGTGTCTCTGAGGAACTAGAGACTCTTTAGAACCTTTCCAGCTTTGTTTTCGGTTAATTGAATGTTGCACATTTCCTATGATTACAAAAGAGAGAATAGTCATGATTTTAACCTCTTCTTTTAAAATAATGTATCTCAGAATTAAAAACAGTAGAAAAGGGTTAAGTCAAGAGATCAACGTTACAACACGATGGCTATAGTTAATAAACAGTGCATTCTTGGGCTGGAAAAATGGCTCAGGGTTAAGAGTGCCTGCTGCTCTTACAGAGGACCTATGTCCAGTTCCCACCGCCCACATGACAGCTCAAAATGGTAACTTCAGTTCCTGGGGATCCAACGCCCACTTTTGAGCTTCACGAGCGCTGGATACTGATTTGTCACATAGCCCAGGGTGGCTTCAAAGTCTGGATCCTCCTGCTATAGACTGTCATGTTCTGGGAAAGCAAGGGTATATCAGTCCTGCCCGGATCTAAGAGAGCAGGTTTTAAGGATTTCCATCAAACCTCTCCCAACAGGTGCGATAGTGCACATGGTAGTTAGCTTGATTCAGCCCTTGTCCTCAAAGGGTCTGGAATACAATTTCAGCAAGTGGTTTTATGATATCTTGAGGCATGTGTGCAGATGCACATGTGCCACAGTGCGCACGTCCAGAGGTGAGAAAGTAACTTGAGGGAACTGGCTCTCTCCTTCCACTGTGCAGGTCCCAGGGGTCGAGCTCAGCTCCTCAGGCTTTGTGACAAGTGCCTTCCCAGTGAGCTGTCTCTCCAGCCCTTACTGTACTCTCTGTCGGTGCTGAGGAGACACAGGGAGGACTGTTCTGAGACATCCAGGATGATCTGGAACTTACAATTACACACCAAGTTTGAGGCTGGCCAAAGCTACAGAGGCCTTGCTATTATTGTTATTGTTATTGTTATTTTTGGGTTTCTCTGTGTAGCCCCAGCTGTCCTAGAACTCACTCTGTAGACCACGCTGCCCTTGAAGTCAGAGATCTGCCTGCCTCCCACATGCTGGGATTAAAGGTGTGCACCTCCACTACTTGGAATTATGTGTATATGTCTGTGCCCTCGAGTGCAGGTGCCCTTCCAGGTCAGACGCATCAAATCTAGAGCCACCGGACAGGGGTGCTAGGACTGAAACTTAGGTCCTCTGCAAAAGCACATTCCCTTTTGGTTTTTGCTTTTGTTTTTATTTTAATCTTGGTGTGGTTGGTTTGAATGAAAAAAAATGAATGAGCCCCATAGGATCATTGGAAGTGGCCTTATTTGAATGGATTAGGACCTGTGGCCTAGTTAGAGGAAGTACGTCACTGGCAGAAGATCTAGCCACGCCTTCACTGTCTTCCTGTTGCCTGCTGATCCAGATGTAGAACTCTTGGCTCCTTCTCCAGCATCATGTCAGCCTGTGTGCCACATGCTTCCCACCAAGATGATAAGAGACTGAACCTCTGAACCTGTAAGCCAGCCCCAATGCAATGTTGTCCTTTACAAGAGTTAGCGTGGTCATGGTGTCTCTTCACAGCTGTAAACCCTAGCTAATACACTTTTTTTTTTTATTCCCCACATTTCCGACTTTAAAGTACACATTCTTAACCCCTAAGCTTGGAGACCTTGTCTCAAAACAATAACAACAAAAATTCTAAGGGAGAAATTTAGTTCTTTTGATGTTCTTTTTTTCAAAACAAAACAAAATAAAACAAAAATGTGGGCCCTAAATTGGGGTTGCTTTTGTTTTCGATTCCTTTTAAAAAGCTAGCTCTTCGGAAGTATTTCCTACCTATGGGGAAACATTTAGACTTTCACACATGATAAGCCTCCTTTCAAATACTAAGGCCTGAACCCAGGGACTCCCATTTTTTTGTTTTGCGTTTTGAGACAGGGTCCTACAGGATGGCTGAGTTAGCTCTGACTTGCAGCAATCCTGCTCCTGCCTCGAGTACTGGGATTACAGACACAAGCCCTCGCTCAGCTTCACTCTGTCATTTACCTACAATGTTGGCATTTGATCTACCCTCCCAGGGTATCATTATATAACTGCAACATTAGATGGATCAATACCCACTGCCTTCAGCTCAGCTTTATACAATTATGAAGCTGACTGTGGTAGTGCATGCCTTTAACCCAAGTGTGTGAGAAGCAGAGGCAGGTGGATCTCAAATTCAAGGCCAAGCTATTTTACACAGAGTTTCAGGCCAGCCAGAGTGAGACCCTGTGTCTGTCTCCATAATTCATGATTAACTAGAAATTGAAGAAACCTGAGCTCTTCCCTCCCCTCCCCCGACAGTTTGATTTGCACTGTTCTCTTCAATGTCTTCAGTCTGTGCTAAGAAAAACATCTCACAAGAGTTGTGCACACGTTTGTTCCTCAGTCAGTTCCGGCTGTAATTATGGTCCTACAAATGGATAGCAATGAATTATTAAGTGTTATCTACCAAACTGTACCTGCTCCAAAACCACTCACTATGCTCAAGTCCTAATGCTGCTCCCTGTCCCTGACATGAATAACACACGTTGTTAGTGAGGTGAAATGATATTGCATGGGGTAGGCTCCATGCAGTATCACCTGTGTTCTACAAGAGGACATCTAAAACCAGGGTAATGGTTTCATGTCTATAATCCCAGCATTTGGGAAGCTAGACACTACTGTCAATTCAAGGCAACCTGTACTATTGTGAATTCTGGTCCAGCTTGAACTACACAGTAAGGTTCTGTCTCAAAATAAATAAACAAAAAAGCAAAATAAAAACAACCTACATACTACATAGTACACACACACACACACACACACACACACACACAGTATCCAATTCTATCTTTAACTTTTTTTTTTAAGATACGTTTGCTATGTAGCCTAGGCTGGCCTCCAGCTCATGAGTTATAAATGTGACCTACCATATCCAGCTTGATCTTCTCGATTAAGACAAGGAAAAAAAATATTCCCTCTCAAAGTAATTCCTCCCTCTTCACTCAGAGAAACATGATTGAAAACAGTTAAGCATATACTTATTAGTATGTGCAAGGCCTCAAATTCAATTTTTAACACCAAAAAACAAAACTACAAACCCCCACTAAAAAGGGCTGAGGAAGTGGTTGTAACTGCACCCATGTAAAAGCAGAGTGAGACTAGGAACCTATAAACTAAGCACTGGGGAGATGGAAATAAAAGAAAGATCCATGGGGGCTGGAGAGATGGCTCAGTGGTTAAGAGCACTGACTGCTCTTCCAGAGGTCCTGAGTTCAATTCCCAGCAACCACATGGTGGCTCACAACCATCTGTATTGGAATCTGATGCCCTCTTCTGGTGTGTCTGTAGACAGCTACAGTGTACTCAAATAAATATAATAAATCTTAAAAAGAGAAAGAGAGAGAGAGAGAGAAAGAGAGAAAGAAAGAAAGATAGATCAATCTATCCACGGGGATTGCCGCCCAGTCAGTCAAGTGAAATTCCTGAACTCAAAGTTCAGTAAGAGACACTGTCACAAAATATAGTGTGAAGAATAATTTAGGAAGACACCTGACAGTCATCTCTGGCCTCCAAACACGTGTGCAACTACACATTACTACCAATACATGTACACACACACACACACACACACACCAAACACGTGTGCAACTACACATTACTACCAATACATGTACACACACACACACACACACACACACACACAGACAAAGCCATTGAACAAATGCTCAGCAGTGCTCAAAGCACTGTGAACATAAAATGAGAGAGAGCAGGGCATGATGGTGTTTGTCTTTAATCCCAGCACCCAAAGGCTCAGATATGTGAATCTCAAAGTTTGAGGCCAGCCTAGTCTAAACAGTAAGTTCCAGGTGAGACCCAGGCTCATACATAGGTAGACAGACAGAATGGAGAGCTGTTGAGGCTACTTCTAGAAATTTGGCTAGAATCTGACTTTGGGCCAGGACAAAGAAGTAGACTCCAGACGAAAACAGCTGAGGAAAGTGTCCTTTGTGTCTTGATGGATTTGACAGATGCAGGTATTTTGAAGAGAGGAGGAAAAAGATGATGAATCACCTGGTTTCATGGTGGCATTAATAGGCCTGGCAGCTGCTGCAGACATCTGCTCTCGACGAGGGTCTTGGTAACTCATTTTACTAATGAATTCAACAGCGGCTTCTATGCTTCTGTTATTGGTTTTCTGAAGAGCTTGAATAACCATGTCCTGATAAAAAATATTTACAAAAAGAAACCGTTTAAGTATAATTAACAACAGGAAAGAACAAAAGTAGTAAGCACAAGATAAGCACACAAACTCCTAGATATGAAAGAGTGTGTGTGTGTGTGTGTGTGTGTGTGTGTGTGTGTGAGAGAGAGAGAGAGAGAGAGAGAGAGAGAGAGAGAGAGAGAGAGAGAGAGATGAATGCCAAGGTTGAGACCTGGCTGTGTCCTATTTCATTCTCATTTTCTTTGTGTGTGTGTGTGTGTGTGTGTGTGTGTGTGTGTGTGTGTGTGAGAAAGAGAGAGAGAGAGAGAGAGATGAATGCCAAGGTTGAGTGTGTGAAGTTCGGAGGACAACTTGCAGGAAGCAGTTCTCTCCAAGGGACCCAGCCAGGGGCCAATCTCAGGCCCGAAGGCACCTTATCTATTGAGCCAACTAGCCAGTCCCCAAACCCTATTTTAGTGTCTTCTTTGCAATTACTAAAAATAGCCCCATTAACCTCAAATACTTAAGAAACAAAACAAGCCTTCAAATCTTAGCAGTGTTTTTCTAATTTATGTAGCACACCTGCCACTTCCTTCCCGCAGTATGAGCTTTTTTTGGAGTAAAAACAATAATGTAGTTTTATTATTGTTTTTACTTTCATTCTTGCATAAAAAATGATAATCATTTTTAAAAAGCAGTAAAAATACTGAAGATGGGGAGCAGATAAATGAGCTGGCAGACAGGCCTGGCAACTTGAATTCAATCTCTAGAACCCACAAAGATGAAAGGAGAGACTGAATCCACAAGGTTGTTCTCTGACCTTCAAGTGTGTAAGAGCATATGCCTGCCCCTTATCATGTACACACCCAAACAATAAAACATTAAAAAAAATATTTTAAAACTCTAGAAATGACTTTTTATGTATCATTAAAGCATTTTATTAAGTACCTTTGCTATTATGTCTAACAGTAAAGGAATTTTTTTTTTTTTTTTTTGAGACAGGGTTTCTCTGTGTAGCCCTGGCTGTCCTGGAACTCACTCTGTAGACCAGGCTGGCCTGGAACTCAGAAATCTGCCTGCCTCTGCCTCCAAAGAGCTGGGATTAAAGGCATGTGCCACCACTAGTTTCTTCTCTTAAGAGGTTACATCTGCCAAGGATGGAGTGAAAGCTGGCACTCATGGGGTCCCCTGGCACTCTGGCCGAGGACTTGGGTGTGATTCCTATGTCAGAAAGTTCACAATCACCTTGAAGTTCAGTTCCAAGGAAGCCAGGGCCGTTTTCTGGCTCAGATAGCACCTGTATATACACATAATTTAAAATAACAAATAAAATTAAAACAAAATCTTTAGCTGGGCAGCGGTGGCACACACCTTTATTCACAGTACTTAGGAGGCAGAGGCAGGCAGATCTCTGAGTTCAAGGCCAGCCTGGTCTACAGAGTGAGTTCCAGGACAGCCAGGGCTACACAGAGAAACCCTGTCTCAAAAAAAAAAAAAAAAAAAAAAAAAAAAAAAAATCAAAAATAAACAAAAAACTAACCAAACAACCAAATCTTAAAAATAAATTTAAAAAAATCTAAAACAAAATAAAAGCTGTCCCTTGTATTTCCAGTGAGGCAGAGGTAGGTAATTCTGTAGCCTGGTCTACATAGCAAGGTCTAGGCCAGTCGGGGCTATACAGTGAATTCCTGTCTTAAAGAAAGAAAAATGGGCTGGCAAGATGGCTTAGTGGTTAAGACTGCTCCTCCAGAGGTCCTGAGTTCAATTCCCAGCCACCACATGGTGGCTCACAACCATCTGTAATGGGATCTGATGTCCTCTTCTGGTGTGTCTGAAGAGAGCAACAATGGTGTAGTCACATACATAAAATAAATAAATCTTTAAAAAAAAAGAGAGAGAGAGAAAAATAAGGGAGTTGGGATACTGGCTAGAGATAGCTCAGTGGTTAAGAGCACTGACTTCTCTCCTAGAGAATTGGGGTTGAACTGCAAGCATCCACATGGTACCTCCCAGCTGTCTGTACCTCCAGTTCCAGGGGATCCCATGCCCCCTCTGGCCTCCCCAGGCACTGCATTCATATGGTACACAGACATAGATGTAGGCAAAACCCAAATACATAAAAGAATAATTTGTTTAAAAAATTAGGTTTATATTTCAAAGAGATATATTTATAGAAACAATACAGAATGACAGAAAGATATTTAGACTAGATATGATGAAGACTTTTAGGTTAGATACTAGCTGAACCAAATAAATACTTATATTATATTATATTATATTATATTATATTATTTATTTATATTTTATCTGGAGTTATAGGCAGTTGTGAGCTGCCATGTGGTTGCTGGGAGCTGAACCTGAGTCCTCTGGAAGAGTAGCCAGTGCTCTTAACCACTGAGCCATCTGTATTATTAGTATTATTATTAAATGTATTTGTGTGTGTGTGCACCACCGGTGTTCCTGGGGCCTGAAGAGGACAGAAGAGGATGTCAGCTGTCAGATCCCTTGTATTCTAAGTATGGCAGAGGCAGGGAATTCTATCTCTATGTCTGAAACCAGCCTGGTCTACATAGCAAGGTCTGGAACTGGAAGGGAACTGGAGTTACAGACCACTGTGAGGGGTCATGTAAGTGCTAGAAATCAAACCCAGATCCTCTGGAAGAGGAACTAGCTGCTCTCTAACTGAGCCATCTCTCCAGCCCAGAATTACTATCATATTCAAAGCATTAATTAGAATTTTTGTTAGAGGCACCCAAAGTCAATCTGTAACTGAAACAATGTATATTGTGGTCATGTTTTATGCCAATCAGATTTTGTAAATTTGTAATAAGATATGAAGAAATTACTCTCACTTTAAATGTAAGTTTAATTTAAAACTGGTTAAATCAAGCAAACTGTAACAATGCTATTATGTTTACCAATACTGTGGGAATCCTATTTTTGTTCCATGCTCTACAATTTCAGCCTATAGTTTTGGTAATGATTACCCTGGCTTTTGTTTATTGGCTCAGGATCTCTAATAGCACACAGTAGCCTCACATAGGCTGTAAAATTTAGGATGACCTTGCTCATCTCACTGCTACCATCCAAGTGCTGTGATTGCAAGGCAGATAATCTCACACAGCCAGTTTCACTACACTAGCTTAAATAGAGCCCTCAAATCAGCACCTTTAATACAAGTGCTGTCATTAAAAAAACAAAAGCACATAATTATGCCTCCATTTTCATGTTTGTAGAAAAGACTTTAGTGATTACATATTTATGTCCTCCAAAAGGCATCAAATCAATCTCCAAATAGTTACCAAAAACATTCTCAAAAGAAAAGGAAAAAAAGGAAAAGGAAAAGGAAAAGGAAAGGAGAGAAAAGATAAGATTGGGCATAATAGCATAAACCTATAATCCCATTATTTGGGAGGCTGAGGCAGGTGAATGGTGAAGCTGAGGTGAAGCTCAACTAGACAGAGTTCCAAACTAATCTAAGCTATACAATACGACCCTGTTATAAAAACCAACCAAAAACCAACCAACCAACCAACCAAGCAACTAACTATGTTGCCTAGTTTTATGTCAACTTGACACAAAGCAGCGTCATTCGAGAAGAGGCGGAAGCTCAATTGAAAAATGGCCCAGTAGACTGGCCTGCGGGCTGCAAGCATCATGTGAGAGGGCCTAGCTCACTCTACGGTGCTACTTTGGACAGGTGAGGTGATCCTGAGTGCTCTAAAAAAGCAAGCTGAGAAAGCTATGAGGAGCAAGTCAGTAAGCAGCACTCATTCACAACTTCTGCTCCACTTCCTACCTCCAGTTCCTGCTGTGAGCTCCTGCCTCCCCTTTCTGAGTGATGGACTTATAAATGTTAGGGTGAAATAAGTCCTTTTCTCTCCAGTGTGCTTTTTTAGTCATGATGTTTTATCATAGCAAAAGAAACCACAACTAAAACAGAAAACTGGCACCAGGTTAATGGGATATTGCTGAGACAAGATCTGACCATGTCTTATCCTTCATTCTTAGGGAGGACTATAGAAAGACTGGAATTCTGGGTAAGATAAGCCATGGAGAAAAGCTCATCATAGCTTATGAACTGCTGTAGTAACCTGGAAGATAATGCTGGGACTTAAAAAGATCTGTGATTAAGAAAAGACCAGCGTCCCTGAGGTAAACTATTCTAGGAAGTGTTTCCTCGGGATAAGTACGCAGAACCTGGGGTCCACAGGGAGCCAAGGACTGACCTTGTGCTAAGAGCCAAACTCGGCAATGTGAGGTTCCCAGGTGGTGTGAATGTTGAAGGTGTGTTGCAGTAGCTGAGGCTTTGTACTGGGAGAGGCAGGAAGGTCAGTGATGAATGTGCTTGAAGTAGAAGCCCCAGGAATTTGAAGAGGACATGGAGAGAAGTTGAAGCTTGACATCAAGCAGCAGAGTTAGAGTCCCTGAAAAGTGCCCACAATATGTAGCCCAGTTACCCTGGAGACCCAAATACTTTGGAGATGCCAGTATTAACTGGATGAATGCCAAGGACAGTAGTTGCTGGGGAGTGGGGCCAGCCTGAACCTAGGGGACAAGCTACAAGCAGTGTGGATGGCAGAGCTAGAGAAGTGCCACTGCCCAGGCCCCAGGAGCCCAGAGACTCATGAGTGGGGTCTCACACAGTAAGCACTGAACTGTTTTTATACTGCTGAGCTTTGCTTTTGGTTTGATCTGACTGCAACTCTGCCCTGAGCCTTCCTTTTTTGAAATTAAAATGTAAGTTACTTTTTTATTTTACAAGAGCCCACAGCTATCCCAGAACTTAAAATCCCCCTAACTCAAGTGCTCCCAGAGCTAGCATGAGTCGCTGTGCCTGGCTGTGACTCCTGACTAGTTACCATTAGTTACATTTTTAACAATGAACGTGTGTATGAGTATTTGCCTGAGTGAGGAGGCCAGAGGGTAAGGAATCTTGAAACTGGAGCTATATAGATGGTGGTAAGCATCCATGTAGGTGCTAGGAATCGAACTTGGGTCCTCCACAAGTGCAGTCAATGCTCTCAACCTGTGAGCCATGGTCTGTACACAACTGATTTTTATCTAAAATAATTTCTGCATCTAAAATAATCACAAAGTATGTTGCTATGAGAAACAAATTTTACTAATAAACAAAATGTGATTAACTATGCTATGAAAAAGTTTCACAAGAAGATCTGGAATAGACAGTAAGGACTTGGTTTTCTTAACCTGAACTAAAATGTAATAGTTTGGGGGAATTTAAAACTAGATCTGAATGATATAAATATACTTCTTAGTTACTGTCACTCTCTCCTTACGATGAATCTAGACTTCACAGCCATGGCACTCTCACTCTCAACACCAGCTGAGATCAGTGTCTATATCTCAGGCTGCGACCAAGCCCGTCCATCCTCACTTGCAGCCTCCCTCAACTGCATCTCCACTCTGGTTTCATGACCTCACCAACAGAAACTCCAGGCTTTGGGGATAGCACAGAAGAAACTAAGGCAATAACAATCATTCTGTCATACTAGTTAGTAAGAGTATTACTGTGGTAGTATTCTCTGTTAATGGAACACACAAACTTAAATGTACAGGTAAGTCCTCTCAAAAGAAACGCCCTTATGAGCTCCCCTTGAACTTGTTTGCCTCACAGAATAAGAAAAACCATTTGTGATGGTGTTTGTTTGTTTGCTTTTATTTTTGTTTTTAAAAGTTCTTACCTCATCAAAGCCAGCAGCCTGCAAATCCTGAAACATCTGTGGATTAACTTCTGAAGGGCTCCGGGAAGAACTTGTTTCATTTGCAAATGGTAGTAGAGAGTTTCGAATTTCTTGCAAGGCTTTATGATGTGTGCCAAATTTGGGTGGATTTCTCACCTGCCTGGGATCTTCAGTCGACATCTTATTCAGGTTATGCTCGGCCTTCGAAGCATCAGATGGTTTTGATAAATTCCTCAGGGATTCTCGGATCTCCTGCAGCATCTGTCGGCTGCTGCCAGGGTAGTTGCTGGCAGGAAAGGTCTTAGGCCTCATCTGTCTGTACCCTTCTGGCTTTTCACCCCTCTTCATGAAAGCATCTATATGTGGCCCCTGCAAAGCACTTCTTAAGGAGCTAACTCAAAGACTCAGAGCTTCTTCTGAGCCAAGGTGAAAGGGGAAGTCCCAGGAATGTTAAAATCCTTTACAGTGGAAGTAACTAACCTAGGAAAGAAAATACACAGCTAGAGTTATTAATGAAGCAGTTCGTTGTATTAGGGGAAACCCCCACTGCTATGGGAGTTGCTTGCTCAGACTTCATGACATAGTACTGTAGGATCAAGGTAAGTTACTACACCTCTCTGTGCCAATTTCCTAGTTTCTAAAGTGGATTTACAATATTTCTAGCCGGACAGTGGTGGTGCATTCCTTTAATCTCAGCACTTGGGAGGCAGAGGCAGGCGGATTTCTGAGTTTGAGGCCAGCCTGGTCTACAGAGTGAGTCCCAGGACAGCCAGAGCTACACAGAGAAACCCTGTCTCGGGGAAAAAAAAAAAAAAAAAACCCAAACCCAAAAAACAATATTTCTAACTAGCAGCATTTGTGACAAATAAATAAATAAACAAACAAACAAACAAACCTTCTAACTGCTTCAGAAAGTAAGGCTTATACAATCATAAAGGATACTAAGTGAACCTTAAGCAACTCCCTCCTCCAACTTTAAATCTTGGAAATTAGACTTCTGTTTAAGACTTACTTAGAAGGGTATTAGCTCTTTTAAAAGGGTGATACATTAGTTTTTCACAAGATTCAAAACCTATGATTGGGTTTACTTCCCAGACTACAGGATGTGAGTAGGAATATCTATAACCTGGGGTTAAAACCCAGGCTCAGGCTTGCAGTAAATGCCTTTTCTGGAAGAGCCATTTCAATGGCCCCCAGTTATTTTTAATAAATACCCTGCAGCAGAGGTTGCATTCACACAGTACCTCCTGTCTTCCTGGGCAACTCCAACAACAGTCTTTTGAACAGGGGTCACATGTCTCAGTTTTGAACTAAGGCAATTAAAAATTTGAGGGCATTCCTTGCTTCAAGGATATTAACAGGATTCATTTTGAAATAGTGGGATTAAAACATGACTGACTCCCATTAGACATGTGAGCAAGACAGAAACCTCTGTTGGATTAAACCATTAACATTTTCTTATTTTGATTTCTTTTCTTTTTAAAGATTTAAAAAAATTTATTTATATGAGTACACTGTAGCGGTCTTCAGACACACACTAGAAGAGTGCATTGGATCCCATTCCAGATGGTTGTGAGCCACCATGTGGTTGCTGGGAATTGAACTCAGGACCTCTGGAAGATCAGCCAGTGCTCGTAACTGCTGAGCCATCTCTGCAGCCCCTTATTTTTATTTCTAACAGGCAGTATTGTTATAGCTTGAACATGACACGTCCCAGGGACTTTAGGAAGTACATCCTAAATGAAGGCTATCTTTTGTTCCTGATCCCTTTCTGTCCTCCTTACTGGCTGTCATGGATCCCGGATTAAAGCCTCCAAAACTATGAACCATCACATTTTTCCTCCCCTAACTTATCCAAAATAATTTGTCACGGTGACCAATTTGGAGAGGGCCAGTCACCTGTCTCAGCAGGTGAAGATGCTTGCTGTCAAGACTGATTACTGAGTTTGATCCTTAGGATCCACCCTGATATTGCGGTGCCTCCAGACAATCATCCCTTCAAGGGAATAAAAACAGTAGGGGCTCACTTTGTAGCTAATAATAACACTCTTGAGGTCTTACTTTTTATGTTGGAAGAGCATATATGCTTTGTAGGTAACCAAGTGTGTTTAAACTCAGGAACTGTTTTTCGACCCAGGTTATAAAGCACACACAAAGGCTTATTTGTGTGAAAATAGTCTTAAATTTAAAAAAAAAAAAATCTGGGCTGGCAAGATGGCTCTTCCAAAGGTCCTGAGTTCAAATCCCAGCAACCACATGGTGGCTCACAACCATCCATATGAGATCTGACAGCCTCTTCTGGTGAGTCTGAAGACAGCTACAGTATACTTATGTGTAACAATAAATAACTTTTAAAATACACAGAAAGTATTATATGTTTTTGTTTCAATCCCAACTGTGTGGATATGGGGCGGCTTAGGACTATCTGAAACAAGTTGACTATGATTTACCTCATGCTCTAGCAGAGGTGTGGTTCTGTCAGCTGCAGATAGTTTCTGTGATTTTGTGCCACTTGGAATTCTGGAAACTTTTCAGGTTATATAAATACTAGAGCCCCATAGGTGGAGTTTCTGGTCATTCAGGAGGTTGATTGCAGTTTGTTATTAGTAGTGTGTAGGAAATAAGAAGAAAGAAATTATACTCAGAGCTCTCTCCCCTCAATTCTTTTTTCTCTCCTATCGAGTGATAAGGAGTGAACCTGGGAGGGGTGGGAAGATAAAGGGTACCAAAAAGACCATAGGAGACTTTTGGTTTTTTGGTTTGTTCTCCCAACTTTCACCCCTGAAACAGAGTTTCTCTGTGTAGCTCTGGTCATTTTGGAACTTGCTCTGTAGACCTTCATAGTACTCTCTTCATAGACCAGGCTAGCCTCAAACTCAGAGATCAACCTGCTTCTGGCTCCTAAGTGCTGGGATTAAAGTCCTGTTCCACCACCTCCTGATGAGGGTTTTTTTTTTTTTTTTTCAAAAATTATAGACACTATGGACATACAGCATTTTGAAATAAACACAAGCCTCTGGGGCTGGAGTGGGGAATGCCTCCAGAGGCTCACTCATTAAAGCCCATGTGCCTAGCTCGTGACTTCTATTTTGGGAGGTTCCAGAAACTTAAGGCAGTAGAGCTTAGCTGGAAGAAGTCAGTTACCTAGCTTTGTCCTTGTAGCTGCACCTGTTCCCAGCCTCTCTCTATCTCTACCTCTTCCTAGCTGTCATGATGTTTAATGTTTTGCCATGTCCTTATTAAGTTGGACTAAGACCTCTGAAAGTGTAAGCCATAATGTATTTTAACTCCTCTGTTTATCTGAGGTATGTTATCAGTAATCAAAGTGTATCACAAGTATTAATAGTAATGTGGAAAATAAAGATTGCCTAAATAAGAACAAGCAGAGGCTATTGAAAACTTGCCATAATGAGAGAGTCAGCCAATATGACTGTACAGAGATAAACAGGCAGCAGGAATGAAAAAAAATCATAGGAGAAAAAGAAGGGGAGTGGAGAGAAGGCTCAGTGGGTAACATCACTTGCTGCTCTTTCAGAGGCCTGGGCTTCCTCAGTTCCCGGCACTCACATGGTGCTTCACAGCCATCCCTAACTCCAGTGCCAGGGGCTCTGACACCCTTTCTGGGTTCTATGCATGTACATATTATGCAAGAAAAACACTCCTACACATAAAATAAATCTATTTTTAAATACAAGAAGACTTTAGGTTAAACTCTTTTTGTTGTTGTTTTTTTTCGAGACAGGGTTTCTCTGTGTAGCCCTGGCTGTCCTGGAACTCACTTTGTAGACCAGGCTGGCTTCGAACTCAGAAATTCTCCTGCCTCTGCCTACCAAGTGCTGGGACTAAAGGCGTCCGCCACCAAGCCTGGCGGCTTTAGGTAAACTCTAATTGTAAGTCATTAGCAAGAGGAAGAGGCTAGCTAGAAGAAGGCATCTTGTGTAGTTAGTTTGAGGAATATACTTGACTTTTAAAAACTGGCTTTGCATTAGAAGTAGGCTCAAAAATTAAAGAAGCTAAGATATGCATGGTGGCTTTCAGTAGTAAGCCCAGCTCTTAGGGAGCTGAGACTGGAGGTCAGCTTGAACTTCCAGCTACAGTAGTTAGAATCCTAGTATTCTATATAACCCTGCCACTGTTGTTTGTATATTTGTTATCCGATTATAAAGTAATGCTGGAGGCTAGGAAAACAGAGAACTGTTTCATAGTGACAAAATATTTCAACAAGCCACGCTGTGGTGCCAGGCACTGTGGCACTGTGGGGCATACCCGTAACCCACAGCTAGGATGCTGAAGCACCATTCCCAGTTCTGATCCAGCCTGATCTACATAATACCCTGTCAGAAACAAAGTAGCTGCTGCTTGTTAAAGCTAACATGATGACCAAGAACCCTACCTTATAGTCCTATGGAAAGATTAGAAGAGACTCTTAGAAGATTATATTGACTGCTATTGGCTAACTGATAATGTCGTATACCATATATTGATCTTTCAACCAACAAAAGGCAGTGTCTAAGACAGTAGTCCTAATGCTAAAAAACAAAACCCCTATCACCAGGTGATACCATCTCACCACACATCAGTCTCGTCTGTGGTGATCATGTAAACACACTACTGTGCTGACAACTGTATAAAATGATGACACACAATTCTGTTCGGTATGTACTATTCGGCAATAAAGATAAAAGACTGTTATTGGGCTCTGTACTTCCCATGCTTATCAGCACAGTATAGCTGGTAGGGATTACGTGAAGCCCTGAGTGGATATGTGCTGTTGACATGGGCACTGCCACATGAAGGACCAATGCCCCAAACATGTACGTGTGGTAACATTTTCCCTAGATGAGGCTCAGAGGGAAGGTAAAGCGTCCCTTGGGTTTGTGTGTCATGTTGACAGTGTGCACAGAAAAATGTCCACCATGGCCCCCAGCCCCACCCCAGAAATGTTTACAGCCTGAAGGATGCTCCCCTAGAGGTGCTGCTCTTAAGATTGGCTAAACCTGTCTTCTTGTTCAGTTGTATACCACAAATCCAGACTCCTATGCAACTGTATATAATAAACAAACACTGAGCTTCTGGGGGTACCTCAGCTTCTCGGAGAGCCCAGACCACCAAATGTCAGTTTTTCTGTGACTCGGTGCACATCCTTTCTAATTCCCTCACTGGCCCCTCATCACCCTTTAGTGGGGTTCCTGGACCCAAGCTGTGCAAGGATGTGACACTTATTAAAACCAAAGTTTGCTGTCATACAGTACGCCAAGGGCCAAGCATGATGTCTCCACAGAAACGGTGCTCGCCACCAAGTCTAAAGAGCTGAGTTCAACCCCTAGAAACGCTGTGGTAGAACCAGCTCCCACAAGTTGTCCTCTAATCTCCACATTTGCCTGTAGCAAGAGCACACAAATACATGCAAAATAAGCAAACAAAAGCTCCACTACTATGCCAGGTGATGCCCTCATATAACTTGTGTTTACAATCTCTCCTGAGATCTAGTCCAATCTGAACTACCGAGAACCTGTCTCAAAATAAAACAAATGGGGTGGTGATATCAGCTAGTACAATGCTGGCCTAGAAAAGGCCTAGGTTCTCTCTCCAGCACTAGATTAAACTGGATGTGATGGTACTTTGTTCTGAAATCCTAGTACCTAGCACCTGGGAGACAGAGACAACAGGATCAGAAATTCAAGGTTAACTTTGGCTACTAGGATAAGTAGGGCCAGATGAAATGAGACCCTGCCTTAAAAAATAAAATGAAGTAATAGTTGGTAAAGTGCTAGTCTAGCAAGCATCTAGCCCTGGATTTAAATCCCTAGCATCATATAAAGCAAGTAGAATAGTGCACACCTGTAATAAAAGTCCAAGGACATCCTTAGCTACAGAGTAAGTTCATGCTATGTAAGACTGGTAACCTCAATTACAGGACTATTCTAGTTCTCAGAATGGGTGAAGTCAATGGATGGTCATTAATTATGCTTTATAGTTTACATACATACAACATGGTCCTTGAATGTATCAAAGCCAGCTAATAAAAATATACTACAAGCCAGACAGACACAGAGGGACCAGGTCTGCAACCCCAGAACTAGAAAGCTGAAGGAAATAGGAACATGAGTTCTAGGCCAGCCTGAGTTACATGGCAAGATCATGCCTCAAACAAAAGAAATCACCTCCACCAATCATGCAATAAACATTTTTGTGCACACGGTGCTGAGTATTCCTTAAGGTAAATTCTGAGAAGCAGAATTGCTGAGTCAAAGAACTAATGGCTGTAGGTGTAGTTCAGTGGAAAAATGCTTAGTATATGAAAAGTCCTGGGTTCTAGACCCAGCACTGCAAAAACAAACAACCCTACATATATATGTTTATGAAAGGAAACACATTTAAAATCAGGGCACTGGACTGACAATATACCTCAATAGTAGAGTAATTGTCTAGCATGCTCAGAACCACAGATTTGATGTACAAAACCACAAAAAAAATAATTAATAAAATTCTGGAAATGTAAGCTTATCTTCTAGGAAAGTATACTAGTTTACAACCCCTCCAACAAAGTATAGCTAATGCAGGTAATATCAAGTCTCACTAATCTTTATTACTATGATATGACAGGCAAAGAGAATCTTAAAAAGAACTCCAGGCAAAATAGCCCAACTGCATTAGCTCAAGGAACAATGGTGCCAGAATAGAATTGATAATGAACAATTCAATCATGTTATTTTCCTATTCCATAACTATAAATGACTCCTTCCTTCATGGGCTCTTTCAACAGCACTCTCCCAGGAAGAAAGTTTAGCCTTTCCACCCTAACCCTAACCCTGACACCACCCCCTCCCCAACTCCAGGGTCTCTGTGTAGCCCTGGCTGGCCTAGAGTTTCCTATGCAGAAGAGATCTGCCTGTTTCCGCCTCCAGTATGACTCTCAACTTTTCAACTGACTAGCTGTGTGACTCTGGGCAAACTACTTAGCTTCTGTGCCTGTTTTTCATCTTCAAATATGTGCAAACACTGGATCTATCTCAAGGTTGTTATGAACATCAAATAAGTTCAATCCTAAGTTTTCAACAAGCACCAGACAGGCTCCCTTCAGCACGGAGGAGTCCTGAAAACTGGCAGCCTTCCCCTTACCTTTGTATCTCAGGTCTATACTTATATCTCTGCACTTGTACTTCACATCCTAACCAAGCCAGATGATCGGCTCTCATGCTTCATGATTTTCTACTTTAATGACTTACTCTTCGCGTTCCTGAGAGAGCCTATGCCATATTTTTGTACAACTTATACTCAACGTTCAAGGCTTCATTTAAATACCTCCCTAACAGAGAATCTCTTCAGGAGCTGCTTATTACCCGAACACAAGACAGTTTACACGACTAGAGCAGAATGTCTGCTTTTGTTATATTCCTATTTTTCCTAGCTCACACATTCAGAGGATTTGGTGTCTTGAGTGTTTCTTTTAATGAGCAAAGAAATAGATCTAGAATTAAAATGCCTTGTAGCCAGCTAGACGTACTGCTAGAATGGATTCCACATACTCTAACCTAGCACAGGGCATTTTCATCACACCAATGTTTTAACCTTGCTAGATTACACTCAACCTTGACAGGACAGTTAAAATGCTTTAGATTGAAATAAAGCTTCCACTTAAAAAAAGAATGAAAAAAAAAAAAAAGAATGAACCTTCTTCAAAAAATGTATTAAACAGAAACAAAAAGAACAACAACAACGACAACAACAAAACCAAACTGGTACAACTACACAGTAAGATTTCAGAGCTTTACAATACTCCTTTAATCCCAAAACTCCACAGGTTGAGGCAGGAGGATGCCTGTGAGTTCAAGGACAGCCTAATGTACAGTGAGTTACAGGACTAGTTGGGCTATTGCAGGAAGAACCAGTCTCAGAAACAAACAAGAACAAAGTTGTACTTTGGGCTGGATTAAGTTTATAAAGACAACCTGCTAAAATACTTGGTGAATAAAGATAGAATGTATTGGGCTGAAGAGATGGCTCAGTGGTTAAGAGCACTGACTGTTCTTTCAGAGGTCCTGAGTTCAAATCCCAGCAACCACATGGTGGCTCATACCCCTCTGTAATGAGATCTGATGCCCTCTTCTGCTGTGTCTGAAGACAGTGTACTTATATATAATAAATAAATAAACCTTTTTTTTTAAAAAAAACAGATAGAATGTATTGCTCCCTAGTAGCAGTCTTAAGTACTAAGAGGGCAACAGTGACACATCTGTCCACTGACATTTTCTCCCAATTACTTTACAGGAATTAACTGATCAAGGGGCTAAGAGATGGCTCTCAGTGGTTAAGAGCACTAGATGATCTTCCGGAGGACCTTAAATCCCAACACCCATATCAGCAGATCATAATTCTCTGTAACCCGAGTTACAGAGGCTCCAACTCCTCTTCTGACTTCAGTGGCACTAGGCACACACATGGTGCACAACATACATGTAGGTAAGACCCAGAAAATACATAAGGAGGAAGGAGCCAAAGTGAAAACTGGGGCTGGGGGCGTAGGTTGGTTTGCAGAGCACTGCTGGGCTGCACACAGCCAAGGGCTGGATGGTACGTGATTGGTGGTACGTGATTGTAATCTCAGGAGAGTAAATTAATGGTCACCCTCAGGTACAAAGGAAATCCTAGGCCAGCCTGGGCCACAAAGACCCTGTCTCAAGAACAAGTAACAAAGTGAAAACTGCTGAGTGAAATGGCAACTTAGTGAGATCTGTCTCAAAGAAAAAAGGGTGGGTAGAGGGCTTCCTTACCACCCATCTATAAGGCCCTACCCACATACAGTGCTCAGTATGAGAAGAACAAATGGAAACTATCACTTACATTTTTATATTGATACTGAATAATTGTCATTTCTACTTGATAGTATGTATCACTAAACTTTTGTGATATACAAAAGTCATGTAAATATCACATCTAAATGAAATTAATAATCACAGTAGGAACCTCTCAAGATTATATGTATATAGAACAAAGACTAGCATGAAAAACAGAAACTTAAATGATGAAAATAAAGCCAAATATCATACACACAGTTTAGGAGAAAAAAAAGACTTCTGTGAAGAGTCTCAAGTCATAATCAATAATCAGGCACAGAAAGAGAGCGCCTTTTCCAGCCTGTGCCACTATCTAGTTTATTGCAATAACAGCCTATAAGAGAAACACAGATTCCTCGCCTGCCTGCCTGTCTGCCTGCCTGCCTGCCTTGGAGAATCACCTCAACCATATTACCTACCTGACTACTCACTAGGTAAGAGAAAACTTTAGTTAAGGTAATAAAAACTAAAGATATCTTAGAAGAGAGTCATACCTCATGGAGAAAATTTGATTTTAAAGGACTAAAAACCTTAACATTAGCGGGGCATGGTGGCTCACAGCCCAACCCCAGAGGCGGGCAGATCTTTTTGAGTTCCAGGTCAGCATGGTCTACATATTGAGTCCCAGGCTAAGGAATACATTGTGAGACCCTGTCTTAAGAAAAGTATAATAACCTTCAATAAATAATCCATAAACTTCTGACAACCTTCATGCCAGGCATTTGGGCTAATTTCCAAACCTTGAGTGATACCATATTGTGTGAGACTGTACTTACTGCTCATCTGACTTGTAACTTCTAGTGAATACACATATTTTAAAAAGTCATATTTACAAATGGAGACAAATATTTTAACCTCGTTCCCTTAGAAAAGTGATTTTCCAACTGCATTAGTGGGAGAATTGGGATAAGTCATCGGAGAGTTATTCTTTCCTTCGCTTCGACTTTTTTCCCCAGGTACAATAAACAATCTTCCCTTACTGTCTTTCCTTCGTTTTCCAGTACTTAAAAAGCACCCGAACAAGTGACACGTCTCTCCCACCCCCTGCCACTAAGCGGTGAGCTAACAAATTGCAGCGAGCTGGAGAGGTTCCCAGGACTGCTTCAAAGGTGGACCCCGACGGGAGGCCCGCTGCGAGGCCAAAGAAGTGAGGCCGGTTTGGTGCAACCTTGCGTGAAAAAAACCACCTTTCGCTCCTCTCCCCTCTAAAGCGGGGAGGGGTGGCTGTCGTCCCGAGCCCCCGCCCGCTCTTCCCAGGCCAGCTCGCACCTCGGAGGCCTCAGTGCCCCCGGGCTCTCCCTGCGGCGCCGGGTGCGGCCAACCTCCGCTTCCCCAGGGCAGGGCTCGGCTCCGGTCAGCGCAATCAGCCCCAGTCAGGCCCAGACCCGGCCGGCTCAGCCCGCCTGGCCACCGCGGCCCCTGGACCCCCGCCAGCGGGGATGGGCGTGGGCCCGGCCGGCCACCGCCCCGCCGACAGGGACTCCCGAGGAGCGCGAGCCCCACCCGCGGCGCCGGCTCCGGACCTACCTGCAGGGGACGGTGAGGCTTCTGGACAGCCGCTGCGGGCCCGAGGGCCGGCGCCGCGGCGGCCCGGAGCCCGTCCCCCAGGGCCCCTAGCGTCGCTCCGGGTTCGGGATGGGGCAGGGCGGGGACACACGCCGGGGGGCTGCGGCCGGCCAGCGCGGCCCGACGCGGGGTCGCGAGGACCTGGCTCTCCCCTCAGCACCAGGCCATCGCTGCCGCCGCCATTTTGCCTTCCACTCCGTGTCGCCGCCGCCGCCGTCCGCCGCGGGTTTCCCGGATGTGGGCATTTCCCGGCGTCGCTTGCGCGGGGGCCGAGGACTGGGGGCTTCAGGCCGCCCCGCTGGGCCCCGGAGCTAGCGCTCCGTTTGTGGCCTCCCGACCGAGACTCGCTCGCCCGCTTCCCCGAGCCGGGGTGAGTGTGGCCCAGAGAGTGGAGTCTGTACCACCACGTTCTGGCTCCGCACGGAGACGCGGGCGCGTCGCGGCGAGCGTGGGTCGCACCAGGAAAGGGCGGTGAACGGCGCTCCGAGACCGCGGACGTCACGAGGCAAGATGTCTAGAGCTTGAATAAAACTCGAGTCTTCCAGAGCTGGGAGCGAATGTGGTTTTGGAACTAGCCAGATGGAGTGTTCTTGAAACTGGACCTGTGGATTTGCAGAGTTCGGTCCAGCGGATCTGCAGGAGAGGTCATTGTAGCCATAACGAGTAACGGGGCCGCTGTCAGAAGTTCTGTTTCTCTTGAAATTGAATCTGCTGTTCGGGATGCATCACTGACTTTGGTCTTTTAATGCATTGTTCTCTTTTGCGGGGGATTAGGTCCACGTAGAGGATCTCTAGGCCGCAGCGTGTGTGCCAAAACTCCCATTCTCCTACCCCACTCCACCTTTCCTAGTGCTGAGAATCTAAATGGTGCCAACCAACACTGGGCTGTCTATCACCTGTAAATATGAACACAGTCCCCAGTTTTGCTGGTAGGTAATACATGCAATTATTTTTTTTTTCAGATACTCTATTTTGTGTTAGACCAAAAAAGTAAAAACGTTGACATCCCAGTGTAACCAGGAATTGAACCATGCTATGCCAGTGCTCTACCACTGAGCTATATCCTCAGAACATTTTATAGTTTTCATTGAGACTGGGCCTCACTGTTATCCGGACTGGCTTTGAACTTGTGATCCTTCAGCCTCAGTCTTAAAGGTAGCTGAGATAACAAGCCTGCTCCATGAAGCCCAGTTCTGCTTTTTTCTGAGGTACTGTATCCAAAAGTTCAACTATGAAAACCTCAGATGGTCAAATTTAGATGACAAGGGAATATTTTAATGTAGTCGCTGCCACTGCTTTAGCTCTGTCGTCATAGTAAAAATCCCTAATGTGGCTTCAGCCCCACTATGCTGTTGGGATCGTCCTACAAATCAAGGTCCCTACCTTGTGCTTTGGTAGGTAGGTACAATTTTAAGACGTGTAATTCAATGGACTATGTCTGCTAATTTGAACCATTAAAAATATTTTAAGCACAGAGAGCTGGAGCTGCTTCTTGAGAGGGCTAAGTCACCGCACAAGCCAGGGTGCAGTGAAAAGACCCTTGGGAAAGAAGCAGAGGAGCGGAGGCCAGGCCAGGCCAGGGCCTAAACTCAGGCCTCCAACCTGGAGCTAAGTCTGGGAGAGCACCAGCATTACCAACTTTGCAATGATGAGATGCAGTTATTGTGTAATACTTCCAACTTTTAAAAATCAGAATTACCTTTGGGACACTTTTTATATTAGGTCATTCTTTTTTAGATGTTAGAAAACTATCTAGAATGTATATTGTTCACAAGCATTGATGTGAAAACATTTGTTTTTGGAAATAAATGCATTGAAGGATGCATTGAAAAGCTGGGGAATCTTGGCATATGATCTAGGTAGTTTTCAAGAGGCAAAGCCAACATTTGCCATCTTTGAAATAGCTGAACCTCATATCGCCCTGTGTGCACAGCATCCTACCATATACCTGTTTCCTGTTGGCTAGTTTTGTGTTTGAATGTGTGTGCCACGGGTGCCTGGTGCCTCCGAAGGGCAAAGGAGGATGTCAGATCCCCAGGAACTAGAGGTACAGATGGCTGAGTCACCATGTGGATGCTGGGGACTGAACCTGGGTCTTCTGCAAGACTAGCGGGTGCTTTTCTTTTGTGTTGTTTTTGTTTTTCCAGAAAGGGTTTCTCTGTGTAGCTCTTGCTGCATTGGGACTTTGCTCCATAGACCAGAGGCTGGCCTTGAATTCACAGATCCACCTACCTACCTACCTCTGCCTTCCAAGTGCTGATTAAATTAAGGTCTACCAAGGCCCAGCTAAATAGCAAGTGCTCTTAATAACCACTGAGCTATCTCTAGCCCCTGGCTATATGGTTGGTTTTAATTCACAAAATTCTACTTGGATTCTACACTGTTTATTTTGTAGAAGTGTTAAGTTAAATGAAGGCATGTATTAAACAGCACTGGGACCCTCTGATGCTCTCAAGATTTTTTGTCATCAGTCATTGATCAGATTCTAATAAGTGTTGGGGGAGGAAGCAAGCAGCAAGCCAACATTGGGCACTGACATTAACAAACAGTTTATTGTTTCCTTACAAATGCCACTTTCTGGTGATAAAATTTTGATAACTAGGTTTTTTCACTTTCATGAAAATAGTTGTCTGGTAACATAAATGGCTTCTGCATCAGTTCCACAAACAAGACAGGGACCTAAAACATCCAAACTGTTTACAGACAGAGTCCTGCTGGGAAGCAAGCTTGTGATTTCAATTCGGTCTTTGGCAGGGTCTGTGCTGAGCCAGGAACTTACTAGAGACTGGTGAACACCGGCCTGGTTACTTAAGCTATGTGACAGGAAAGTACTACTTCTTCCTCCTGTGAGAAGAAAAGAGAAGGAAAGAAATGTTAAGACTGTCTTATGAGACACCATGTCCAAGGCAGTTTATAATGGGAAATGTTTACTGGGGCTCAGGGCTTGTTGTGCTTAGAGTCCATGAGGGAGCATGACAGCAGTCAGGCCCTGGAGCAGCAGCTCAGAGTTTATGTCCTGATCCAGACTGGAGACAGAGACACTGGAGAATGGCATTGGCTTTGGAAACCTGTGAGCCCCACCCCTTCCCACAAGGCCACACCTCCTAACCCTTCCAAACAGTTCTACCAACTGGGGACCAATCATTCAAATATTAGCGTATGGGCTCATTCATATTCTCATTCAAACCACAAGGCTGACTCTGTACCACTAAATATAAAGCTGCTATTGATATTTCAAAATCAACTTAATTTACTGTTAAAGCAGGCTGAAGTGGGAGGGGCGTGAATAAGCACAGATAATGAAAAGAATTCTATTATCATGTCATCTTTTTTTGTTTTGTTCTTTGAAATGCCTCTGCCTCCCAAGTGCTGGGTTAAAGGCATGCACTACCACATTCAGTTTTTATCAGACCATCTTATATATTTTTAAAAGATTATTTATTTATTTATTTAATGTAAGTACACTGTAGCTGTCTTTAGACACTCTAGAAGATGGAGTCAAATCTCATTACGGATGGTTGTGAGCCACCATGCAGTTGCTGAGATTTGAACTCCGGACCTTCGGAAGAGCAGTCGGGTGCTCTTACCCACTGAGCCATCTCACCAGCCCTTACATTTTTTATTACACCTATTTATTGTGTGTGCATGCACAATACACACAGCCACAGCACACATGTGGAGGTCAGAAGGTGTCCTGTAGGAATCAGTTTTCTCCTCCTCCACTTGAGTCCTGCCAATCAAACTCCGTTGTCAAGTTTGGTAGCAGTGCTTTTACCTACTGAAAGTCACCCTTATTCAGTGCCAGTAAGCACTCAACATTTGAAGGGAGAGTATGGGTAGGTACCACATCTGTAGTCTTGGGGAAAAGCAGGAATGTAGGTGTTCTGCATCTTTGCTTATTGTTTTAATGGAAAGTTTAATGGAAAGAGAGGTACCATAAACAACCAAATGTAAGGAAAGAAGAACCCAAAATGTACACAGAGATACAAGTTCCTCACTTGGGAGGTAGAGGACCTTTGAGTACAATGTCAGCCTGGGCTACCTAGTGAGTTCCAGGACAGCCAGGACTCCATAAAGAGAACCTGTCTCAACAAACAAACAAAATATAAGTTCCTAGTTCATGCGAATGAACTTCCAGGGCCCAAGAGATGGCTTAGCTGTTAAGAACACATGCTATTCTTACAAAGGACCTGGGTTCAGTTCCCAGTACCCAAGACAGACAGATGGCTTACAACCACCTGTAACTCCAGCTTCAGGGGATCTGATGTGGCCTCAGCTGCCAACTACACTTATATACACATTGACGAATATAAACATGCAAAAAACATAATTAAAAATTAAATGAGTCTTTCCTTTTGCATTCGCCCTTGGTTGTTTTATTTTGTATGTATGGGTGTTTTGCCTGCATGTATGTCTATTTCATGTGTGTGCCTGGTGCCTGGAGACTGGAGGAAGGCATTGGATCCCCTAAAACTGGAATTACAGATGGTTGTGACCTATCATGTTGATAGTGTGAATTGAAACAGGGTCCTTTAGAGGAGCAGCCAGTGCTCTTCTTAACTGTTGAACCAACTCTCCAGCCCCTCCTCCCCCTCTCTTGTTTTGTTTTTTGGAAACGGTCTCATGTAGCCCTGGCTGGCCTTAAACTCTATATATAGCTTAGAATGGCCTTACATTGATGATCCTGCCTGCAGCTCTCAACTGCTGAGACTACACTCTCTCTAGGCCTATCTTGCCCTTTTTCTTTATCCATCTGGTCTGCTTACTCTTCTACACAATAATTTTGTGTATTCTGCCCAATTATTTCCTGTCTTATTCCAATTATTTCCTGTCTTATTATGGTCAGTGTTCTTAACTCCTGAGAATGTTCAAGCTAGAGATGGTGTCTGTGGTCACTGTACAGATGTGGTACACCCACATACATGCAGGCAAAACATTCCTAGGCAGAGGCAGGTAAATCTCTTTGAGTTTGAGGCCAAACCTGGTCTACATAGCAAGATTCTGACTCAACATTTAAAATATCCTAAAGCAGCACACAAGAACCTTTACCTTGGTGAAAGAGAGAAGACTTTTCAGGTGCATCTGTGGAGGCATCCCAATGCCAGAGAGATCCATCTTCAGAACAAGTGAACAGGTGATCTGGGTTGGACGGGTGGAAGTGAACCTCCCACACTAAAAGACAGAAGGAAATCAATTTTAGTAATCCACAGAGGTTATTTTATGGCCTACCCACAAGTAGTGGCCCTTACCTATCTTCATGTTATAGTCACCAAAAGGTTACTTATAGTCTGCATCTCTTTACATTTTCTTGTTTTGTTGTTTTTTGTTTTTCCAGATAGGGCTCTCTTTTGAAGCCTTTGATTTTCAATAGACTTAAAGTTTATAGGTACCCCAGCTCATCTGCACAGGAATAAGATTCTCAGCTTTTATCTTTTAGTGTGATCCCAGCAGCTGTGACACAGGTTGGCCTTGAACTCTTAGTCCTCCTGCCTCTGTGACCTAGCTGCTGGGATCACACCTTTCTGGATGAACATCTCATAAACCAGGTCATGTTGCAGTACTGTTTTGATGTTTGCTTTCTTGTATTTCTATTTGAGTAAAAGCCAGAAGAGGGTGTCAGATCCCCTAGGAAAGAGTCTTTCTAAAAAGGAATATCAAACAAAAAGATCAGTTGGACCTTGTGATATAGCTCAGGGACAGAGTACACCCTTAAGGTCCTGGCTCATTCCCCAGTAATAGGGAATGGGAATATATTTTATCAAAGAGTGGTGGCTCATGCCTGTAATCTCAGCACATAGGAAGCTAAGGCAGGAGGACTGTGGTATAGTCAAGTCTAGTTTGGTATACAGTAAAATCCAGGCTTACCTGGACTACAAAGTGAGATCCTATCTCAAAACTGCACAAAATTAATGAATTCATAAATTAGGAAATATTAAGTGATAATTTTATACAGAACAGTCAGTAACCTGACAACATGAAGTATGACGGTTTGGTCCATAGGTTCTAGTTTTGAGAAAAAAGAAAACACAAAACAAAAAACCTAAGGCCATCAGCTCAGTAAGAGGAGCATGTAGTAATACTGACTGCAGTTGTAGATATGATGAACGAACATTAAAGGGCGTAAACAGAGGAAGAGATTATCTGGCTTATACGGGCCAGATACTAAAAGCGCTGATGTGAAATGGTCCCTATGAATCACTTCATGCTCATGAGAAACTCATTCAATGCAAGCTTTGTGTCCCCACAATACTTACTTTCAGCCTCATGAGCCTTCAGTAATGACACAGGCATGGTACCTTGTCTGACATCCCAAATACTCAACATTCCATCCTGGCCACCGGTAGCTACAACATGCTGCTGGTCTGGATGTCTGTCAACACAGTGGAGTGGCACTCGGTCACCAGTCCTTAAGGAAGACAGAACAATATCAAAAGATATGGTAAAAAACAATTTATCTTTGCCTAATAAGAAACATTTCATTCCACTAACTAAATGGTAAATAGTTATGTGGCTGGAGACACTAAATCTTAGTGAAAACAAAAAATTTCAACTAAATGGTAAATATATATATATATATATATATGAGTAATAAAAGTTTAGAATTAAAGGCTAGGAGGCAAAATAACATAATGGTAAGATGTGTAAGAAAGATTTCTATTAAAAAGTATGTGTCCAGCAAGAGAGCTGGCTCAGTAGTTCTGGGCAGATACTGTTCCAGAGGACCCAAGTTCATGCCCCCACATCAGTGGCTCCCAGTCGTATGTCAGCCCAGTTCCAGGAGTATCCTACAAACCTGGCCTGTGGGTACCTGCAATCACATGCACATAGCTAAGCCACGCCAATACATAGTCTAACTACAATTTAAAAGTAAAACTAAATATCAATTACAGCAGCCATTCTTTATGCCTATATTAATTAGTTCATATAAATTTTTTCTAGTCTGATAGTACATTCTAGTTTCTTAAGAAAGGAGCAAAGATTACACATCTAAAAAGCTCTGGAAAAATGACCCTGCCGGGCGGTGGTGGCACACACCTTTAATCCCAGCACTTGGGAGGCAGAGGCAGGCGGATTTCTGAGTTTGAGGCCAGCCTGGTCTACAAAGTGAGTTCCAGGACAGCCAGGGCTACACAGAGAAACCCTGTCTCGATAAACCAAAAAAAAAAAAAAAAAAAAAAAAAAAAGAAAAAAAGAATAATGACCCTGAATTTTATTTTATCTGCAATCACATCTACAGTGTATTTATAACCCTCTATCATATAATCATTTGATAAAAAGAAACAAGTTCTCTTTTAAACAATATATACTTCAAAGACATAAAGGCTCTGAATCAATACAAGTACATGCTAATGTAAGATGGTAGAATCAACTCCATTGTGTTACCTTGGCTTCATCAGTTTAATCATGGATCAGTGTTTCTGAAATTCATTAAAACGCAAAGCTGGGGGACTGGAGAGACATGGCTCAGCAGTTAGGACCCAGGTTCAATCCTAGTACCCACATGGCAATTCTATTTGCCTGTAAATCTAGTCCTAAGGCTTCAATGCCCTCTTCTGACCTCTGGGGGCACTACATTCTTGTGGTGCATAGATATACAAGCAGGCAAAACACTCATACAAATAAAAATACAGTTGACTACAATAACTAATTAAACAAGTTTTTTATCATAATACTGAGATGACAAAACTTACAGTGATAGTATCTGACAGGGTTCACTTCCTTGTTGTCTGAAATCCCATATTTTTAACTGTCCAATTGAATTTACTGTAACAATCTCAGGAGTTCGAAGGAAGGTTACGGCATGGAGTGTACTGCTGTCTGCATTATCTGCAAGTTTTAAAAATGCGTTAACAGGTTCCTTTTAATGACATTTCCAGCCAGGTGTGGCAGCACTTGCCTTCAATCGCTGTGCTCAGGAGGCAGAGGTAGGCAGGTCTCTGTGAGCATGAGACTATCCTGGTCTACAGAGTGAGTTCCAGGACACCTAGGGGTACACAGAGAAACCCTGTCTCACAAAACAAAACAAAAGTAAACCACGTCCCCCTACTGGTTGAAATATTATAAATAAATGACTAATGACTCAGCATAGTTTTTAATAAAGAAATAGTAAAATACATGTCTAAATACTCTCTTCCAGTCTCTGGTAGAAAGCTTCACTCCCAGGCCATCTGTTTTCTAAGTGCAGAGCTGATTGGCCGTTTGTTTTTTATACTGAATTCTTCCTTTTTACTTTTCTTTTCCTCCTGCCTTCAGCTTCCCTAGTGATGGAACTATAGTTATGTCTCACCCCAACAGGCACTGTGTCTGAGATAGATGTTCAAGCTCCTGTCTATCCAATCTTAGCTCTGCTAGTACTTGGCAGAAAACTTTACCCACTGACAGGCACAAAGCTTACTCTGATTCTATACTGTTGTTCAGACTCACACAGCAAAATTCTAGCCGAGCTTTTGTATCTGGCATGAATCTGCAGTGAAGGGACCTAAGCTTTGAAGTAGCCTTTTGTCAGTGGTTGTCATCTAAACTTTTATGGGGTTTGCAAAGTTTAGTCCTGAGATAGGCCAGGCAAACCAGGAAGAAACTAGGAAGTCTCCTTTAGCTAAGAACTGCTTAGGGGATGGGTCTTTCAAGACAACCCCTAGATCAAATAAGAAATTTTGGTATGCGGAAATTAACTTGCTAATGATGCCTTTTGTGTAACAATAAAAAGAGCTTGAGGGCTCAGTGCTTAAGAGCACAGACTGCTCTTCCAAAGGTCCTGAGTTCAAATCCCAGCAACCACATGGTGGCTCACAACCATCCATAATGAAATCTGACGCCCTCTTCTGGTGTGTCTGAAGACAGCTACAGTGTACTTAGATATAATAATAAATAAATCTTAAAAAAAAAAAAAAAAGAGCTTAAGGCTGGAACAGGGAGGGGGCAGAGCAGGGAGACAGAGGGAGGACCACGGTGGCAGGGGAGTCAGGTCCAGTTTGGATGGTTAGCTCAGGAGACTGTCCCAAAGCAAAAAAGGCTAGCAGACTTAGACTATACAGATGCCTGTGTCTTTATTATTCACCCCCAAGTGGGACCCCCAGGAGCCCCCAAGACAGACTCATGTCAAATCCACCCATCTTTACCTTCGTCAGCAGCTTCCTCACCTACATCCTTCCCCTTCATGGTTGCTAAAAGGGTCTCTAGGAAGCTTTGAGCCAGGACTTCACTATGTTGTTCAGGCTCACCTTGAATTTAGTATCCTCCTGCCTCATCCTCCAGACTGCTGAGATTACACAAGTATGCCCAATACCTTCCTTTTATAATGATTCTTTTCTTGAATTTCCTAAGTGTTTAGACTCGAGGCACATGATAGATACTTCCAAACTTAAACCTGTGCCACTTCTGTACATTGCTAGCAGGCCAACAGCTCTTAACAATTAAGCGAATGTTGTAACTCAGAAATTAAGCACTTAGAACAAAGAACACAAACTGATGCCTTGGTGCAGACCTGGAGATTCTGACCCAACAGGTCTAGGGTGGGGGGGCCTGGAATCTTCTCAGGCAAGTCTTAGTGAAGCATAGTAAGAGCCATCTCACTAGAACACTGGCCAAATCACGACTGGTGTCAGTCATTCCTCGTGCAAAGACGTTCAAGAGCAATCTGTTTACCACATACAGATCCCTAGCTTCTGTTGCTATGCATTCACAATACCTTTGCAATCCATCCCAATTTCCCTTTCCGGCTTCACCTGTCATCTCTCCAGTAACAAATATCTAAGGCCAGCTCACAGTAAACTTTGTCATTTGCTGTCTAGGTTTACCATCTCCATGCTATTCCCTGTCTGTCTGTCTGTCTGTCTGTCTGTCTGTCTTTCTTTTTTCTTTTTTTTTTCGAGACAGGGTTTCTCTGTGTAGCCCTGGTTGTCCTGGAACTCATTTGTAGACCAGGCTGGTCTCGAACTCAGAAATCCGCCTTCCTCTGCCTCCCAAGTGCTGGGATTAAAGGCGTGCACCACCACGCCCAGCTATTCCATGTTTTCTGTGTGTCATATATTAGTGTTATTTATGGTACAGAATCAAGAATGTACTAATTGCCACTTGTTCCCTAGTTATGTGATAATTCCTTTTAGCTAAAACCAAACACTGCCACCTACTACATCTTTCTGTTCTATTAGCAATCATTTATACCAGACTATCCGTACACTATCTTTTACAAGGATCCTGCCAAGTGTCATTTTCACACCCTTCAAGCTTTTAAGATCATGTTTACTTAGTTCAATTACTATGTAATGAATAGAAGAAATAGGACTCCTCACCTATAGTTCTGACAGCCTCCTTGTGATCAACTCTGAAGAGATTTATTCGGCCATCCTCTCCAACTGTAACAATTTCTGGGTTGTCACACACAATTCCTGTACATGGTGCACTGCTATAGGAGGGACTGCTGGGACCTGTATGGTAATGAGCTGCAGGCCACTGCTGATTGACGGACAGGGTCTAGGCATCAGAAATGAGCACTGTTAATCAGAGCAAAGTTCTAACAAAAGAGCCCTTCTCTCCAGGAATTTTTGATTTTTGAAACAGGACTTCCAAGTGTTTGGGATTATAGGTGAGCCACCATGCCTACCTAATAATAGTATTTTTCAGTTGTATTTCATGTCCTTGTAGAAGAAAGAACAAGTCTCCCCTTTCCTTTGTATTTGAGCATACTGATGTTTAGAAACTACTTCCCTTAATTTTTTTTATATTCTGAATAGACTCAGCACATTTATCTCAAACTAATGATTTTTGTTACTAAATAGCTGAATGTTGACACATTCTTTAAAGTTTTATGATTAAATTCATATGTAAGGAACTAACCTCTATATCTTTTTTACATGATTCCATTAAGAAAACTAATTAAAGCTGGTCACGGTGACATTGGGGAGCAAATGCAGGTGGATGTCTGAGTTTAAGGCCAGGCTGGTCTACATAGGGAGTTCCAGACTAGCCAGATCTACATAGTGATATCCTGTCTTTAAGACAAAAATAATAAAACATTTATGTGCACATATGTATGCCTAAGTTTATGTACAGGTGCCTGCCAAGGTCAGTGGGATTTAGATCCTCATAAAGTGGGAGCTATAGGCTGTTGTGAGCCACCTGATTTGAGGGCTTGGAATAGAACCATGGTCTCTCTCTCTCTCTAGGAGCAGTACACACTCAATTGCTGAGCCACCTCCCCAGCCCCAACAGAAAGGTCTTCAGGTAGTAGACCCTCTCTCTTAATGAAGGCGTGGCTTCTTTCAGCTCTTTGTGGTATCTGAGTTAGAAGCTAAGTGTGAACACATGATTGCTTGCATGCTTTCTCCCTTCATCCCTCCAAAAGACTATCGGAGGAGCTCACAAAGCAGCAGGAAAATTACCACCAGTAGAGCTAATTAACAGTTCATTTAAAGGAGGTCTAATTTCCACAGAAGCAAATGTAAGCATGATTGCAGTAATATAGGGCTGGGGGTGAAGCTCAGTGCAAGGAATGCATGCTTACTACATCTGAGATTCTCAGCAACCTCTAAAAAATTCGACAGCATATTCCCCTCTCATGACTTTTTCTCCGTAAGGTAAGGTTGTACATGTTGCCCAGGCTAGTCGTGAGCTACATTTCTCTCAGCTCTGGAAATGTCGGAGCTCCAGGAGTGCGCCCAGTGACTGCCTCTCCTCATGTTCCAACACTATAAAGCACTGTGCGCTTACTAACACAATCTTCTGTAAGCCTCCCCAGGAACAGTTAAAAAGACGAGTGTTCTTTCCCACAGAGTTCTTTACCTGGTTATTTGGATGGTGAAGAAAAACTGTTACACAGCCTGTTGACGAAGCAGCTACAATTCTTTCCTGGTCAAAAAACTAAACAGAAGATTTCTGCTTATTATTATAGATTACTTGAACATATTAACAGGGGGGAAAAGTCCACTGGTTCAACTTGACTAATAGCAAACCCTGTACAAATTTAAAGAAGCAAATAGCCCCCCCTCCACACACACACAAAGCAAATAAAATGTGTTAACATCGAAAAGTAAAAATTTTCGTACATAACAAAATTTTTCATGAAAGATAAAGAGTAAGCTTAAAATTTTACTCCAGATCTTTTATTTTGGGCCACAATAATAAAAGTTTAGAAATATTTCATTCCTAAGTATAGACAGCTTTTTACCAAGTAAAATACAGGACATCTGAATACATACTTTTTTTTTTTTTTTTTTTAAAGATTTATTTATTTATTATATGTAAATACACTGTAGCTGTCTTCAGACACACCAGAAGAGGGAGTCAGATCTTGTTACGGATGGTTGTGAGCCACCATGTGGTTGCTGGGATTTGAACTCTGGACCTTCGGAAGAACAGTCAGGTGCTCTTACCCACTGAGCCATCTCACCAGCCCCCATACTTTTTTTTTTTTTGGTTTTTTGAGAAAGGGTTTCACTGTATAGCCCTGGCTGTCCTGGAACTCACTCTGTAGACCAGGCTGGCCTTGAACTCAGAAATCCTGCCTCTGCCTCCCAAGTGCTGGGATTAAAGGCCTGCGCCACCCCGCCCAGCACGATTTTTTTTTTTTGGATTGGGGTGTGCTTATGTGTGTGTGGGTTTGTCTCTGATGCCCAAACTCATCTTGACCTCCTGTTGTCTCAGTTTCCTAAGTAGCTGGGACTAATATAAACGCTAATTTCTACCAAGTTGTTAAAGAATGACATAAGAATAATCCCACACGATATTTACCATGTATGTTCAAAAGACCCTGTCCATCCATCTGATCAGCGAAGCAGTGAGTCTTACTTGAGGGTGGGGATACAGACACTCAAAGCAGAGAGTTCTTGCCTAGCTCTCATAAGTGCTGAGATTATCTTCATCCCAACATGAAATGATAAACCTGACTCACAGACATGTAGTCTAAATTAACATACCTGTATAAAACTTACCAAACATCGTTTGGCACATAGATGGACAAATATTGTTATTTAAGATAAGGTCTTGCTATGTATATGTAGCCCTGACTAGCTTTGAGATCCCTCCTGCCTCTGCATCCCAAGAACTGGAATTAGAGGCTTGTACCACCATGCCCGGTTTGGGCAATTCATTTTCAAACTGATTTACCTGAATTCCATTTCCCAGCCCCACTTCTGAGACTAAGTGCCTAATATGATGGCATGGCAAATTTAAATTCATAGAGATTAGTGCTGTAAATCAGGGGTAAGGGTAGACAAACTATAAGGTGCCTTGTTACCTCTAAATAGTCTCAAATTTCCTAAATTAGCTTTGGCAGACAATCAGATTTACCTGTAAATCCATGACATCCCCATGATGTCTAATATCGCACAGTAACTGATGGTCTCCTTCAAACCCTCCGTCAGAATCCAAGTTTCCAAAATCTCCAATAGACCACAGTGAAACGCAATTTTCCTGCAAAGCAGACAGTTTTAGCTTGAGGTGACGAAAACATCAACTCTAGGAAAGTCAGATTCAGATTGCCTTTCGGGCGACCTTGCTTCAATAGCATCTCAGACAAACGATATGGTTAAGAGTTGAAAAGATCAGAGATATGGCCAAGTTTGGACGGTATGACTACAGACTTGGTGAGGGTTTAAAACCAGATCCCAGGCTCAGACACACCACCAGGGCTCTCAAGTAGCGGGCAGCTAAACCAGACCAGCAAGCCCGCTTTCGCGCGCCAGCGCGGGGGGCGTGGAGCAGAGCAGCCGGGGCCCGCCCAAACCCGGTACCTCATTGTCCCAAGAGCCCGTGGCAAAGGTCTCTGTGGTCTGCAGGCTCCCGGAAGGCACTGGCCGCCAGCGGGTTTTGCTAATTTTCTGAGACACGAACTTAGCATAAATTTCCTCCATGCTGAAACCAGCAAGAAGGTTCAGCAGAAAGCACACTGCGCGCTCCTCAGGCCCGCCCCTTCCTGCGCAGTTCTGATTGGATGAGACCTCCTGAAGGAGACGGTGGCTGCAGACAGCCAATTCTCGTCAGCAGGAGCACACGCCAGCCCTTGGGCTGAAAGAATTTGAGATGTTCTTTCATGTCGGCAGCTCTGAACAAAAACCCAAACCCTTTGGCAACAAGATACACTTCTGCCCGGCGTGGTAGCGCACGCCTTTAATCCCAGAACTCGGGAGGCAGAGGCAGGCGGATTTCTGAGTTCGAAGCCAACCTGGTCTACAGAGTGAGTTCCAGGACAGCCAGGGCTACACAGAGAAACCCTGTCTCGAAAAAACAAGAACAAAACAAAAAAGATACACTTCTAATGCCAAGTCAGTCTAGGAACACTGAAAATATATTTGTGCAATAGCTGTGTATGTAATTCTAGAAGAATTTTCTTTACAAAATTAGGGTTTTTGTTCTTTTAAATGAACTTTATTATAAAATGTTGCAAACAACAACAAAAACCAAAATTAATCTGACCCCAAAGACTAAACAGCCCAATGTACTTTTGTACTTTTAGCATAGTCATTCCGAAGCTGTGTAGCTCCATATTGGATTTTATACTTTTACTATCTAGTATATATTTATTTTATCATCAAATATATTTTATGCAATTATCAACCACCAAAACAATAAAATCATTACAGATTTAGAACTCAGGAAACAATTACCTTTAATATTCTTTGATAACTAATTTTTTTAAAAATTATTTTTAATTTTTTAGAAGAGATTCTAAAATCTTATTTTATGTGTATGAATGTTTTGTTTGCACATATGTATGTGTGTGTGCTGCGTGTGTTTATGCCTAGTGGTAAGGCCAACAGAGGGGACTGAAGTCCCTATAACTTGAGTTACACAAAGTTATGACCTGCCTTGTGTGTGCTGGGAAATGACCTCAGGTCCCCTGGCGGAGCAACATGTCTCCAGCCTTTAAACACAGCTTTCTTCTTAGTATTTTAATTATTCATATGTATGTATGTATTTGCATGTGTATATGTGCATGTGAGGCCTGGTGCCTGAAGACCTGAATGTCCTAGAGTGGAGTTAGAGGCAGGTGGGGCCATACCCTTGTGAGTGCCGAGAAGCCAACTCTAGCTCTCTGCAAGAACAGCAAATACGTTTTAACTGCGAGCCATCTCTCTCGCCCTGACAGAGAAAAATCTAAGAGTAAAAATTAAAAAAGAATGCAGGGGGATATATCTTGTGCCAGTCTATGCCCTTCGTTGTACTTCACTGAACATAAAAAAAAAAAAAAAAAAAAAAAAACAAAAACAAAAAAAAAACACTTTAAAAACCCTTAGGGCTGGAAGGATTGCTTAACCACTAACAGCACTTGTTTCTTCCACAGGGCCTGGATTGGTTCAGTTCCCAGCATCTACATCACCAGTGGCTCACAACCATCCATTGGTACACATAAGGTGCACATACATACATGCAGGCAAAGACATTACCGGGAACGGTGACACATGCCTTTAATCTCATCACTCTGGAGACACAGGCAGATCTCTGTAAGTTCCAGGCCAGCCAGAGCTACATAGTAAGACTCTGTCTCAAAAACAAAACAAAACACCCATATGCATAAAATAAACGTATAAAAACTTTCAGCCTCCTCAGCTAGGACTGGGTGTGTAGTTCCGCATTAAAATTATAGGTCCTGAGTCATACCTCTAGTAACAAGAAAAAGGACCCTTAAATTACCCTGGAAGTATTTTCATTAAGGTACCAAATTAATATCTTCCTCTTCTGATTCAAAGTTGACTCACAACAGTAGGAGGAGTCTGGAATTAGAATTTGGAACTCTAGTTTTATCTTCACAAAGATTTATGTGTATGAATGTTTGCCTGCACATACATGTGTGCACCACACGCTAGCCTGGTGCTCAAGAAGGTAAAAAGAGGGTCTAGGATTCCCCCTGGAACTAGGGTTACAAAGGATTGTCAGCCACCACGTGGGTGCTGGGAATTGAACCCAGTATCCTCTGGAAGAGCAATCAATGCTCTCTACTGCTGACCCATCTCTCCAGGCCGTTCGGCTTTTTTTCTTGCTTTGTCAACCTGGTGAGTTCATTTAGACACATAATTAACAATGAGTTTGCTGAGAACTGTGTCACTCGGCAACTTCCCATTCCTACGGTATGTCTGTGCTCTTGGTAACTCCTATGATATTCCTCCACTCCTATTTTGCATAATCTTGTCCACCCTTCAAGGCTCAGTACCCATGTGTACCTTTTCCTGATGGCTGCAGTCTGCGTTGTTCTAGCTAAACCCAGTAGCACTACTATCTAGGTCATTAATGGCACTCACAGTTATTTATTTTTTCTTTTTTTTTCTGCTGTTTGTTGTTAATGGTGTGCAAGAGGGAACCTAAGATCTTCCACTAGTTAGGCAAGACCTCTGCCACACCCCAGCCCAGTGGTGTTCTAATCAGATTTCCATGACTAGGATGTAAGTTCTACAATACAAGAGGAAAGACTTATCAGTATTGCTATTCTCCTTTATATTATAGGAGTTCCAAACTGTGTTGGCTGTTTCTTTAAAAGGAGTCATGATGTGAGAGTTATTAGATTATAAAGAGCTTGAGGGTTTGTTTTTTTTGTGTGTGTGTGTGTGTGTTTCGAGACAGTGTTTCTCTGTGTAGTCCTGGCTGTCCTGGAACTCACTCTGTAGACCAGGCTGGCCTCGAACTCAGAAATCTGCCTGCCTCTGCCTCCTACGTGTGCCACCATGCCTGCCCCCCCCTTTTTTTTTTGAGCTTGAGGATTTTTGTTTTGTTTCGTTTTCCAGCAGCAAGACTGTTACCCAACCTGGCTATTTCTTTTCCCCATACAAAATGCCAGTCACCGAAATGATAGGTTTTGCAAGATAGAATTTATGAGGTGACCAATCATTTGAAAATGGAGAAAACAAGGTCATCTCTGGACCACTTCACCTAAGCTGAGGTTGAGTGATATTTATGGACTGAGGAGCAGGAAAAGGTATTTGGATTAAACTCATCAGATGTAAACATCATGACCCATACAGAAAAGCAGTCAGATGAAAGTACCTAAGCACAAGGAGATTCTAATGAACTTTTACACTCAGACTAGAAGAGCAGGTGGTACTGGGTAGGAAAAAAACGGACGGTCTAAAACTCATCGCTTTACTCTTAATGTTGAACAACACTGACATTTATAGTTAGTTACAGGAGTCATGAAAATAGGTGATAGACATTTCAGGTTGGATGCAGGTTGAGTGTTGCAACTGATGAAGTTTGGTAAGAACTGTAATTTGGAAATTGCTCCTGACATCACAGCACAGCATAGGTGTCTTATCTTCGTTTCCTTCCTGAAAGTTTACTGGAGTCATGGCTGTGTCTCAGTTCAAGTTAGCACACGTTGGATGCGGCAGACAGTGTTTCCTGTCAATTCTTAGAATGTTGCAGAGATGAAAGCAGTAAAATTGGTGTCCAGTCTAAGGATGGAATTTGTGAGCTTAAGCTGAAACTCATACTTGGGTAGGAAGAATAACACTTCCACCACAGGGTACTGAGCTTATTTTGTAACCAATTATAGCTCTCGGCTACTTTTGCTCTTAACCAGGGAAGCATCCCTACCCCCAATTCCATGTCACGGTATTCTTCCACCTTGAATTTATGCCTTCAGAGCTGAAAACAAACCAGAGCCTCTGCTTCATCAGGACCGTGCTGAGACATAGGCTAGTGGACTTCGTACCTGAGAGGCCCTTTGCCCTTGGGCTCTGTTAAAATGATTATTTTGGCCCCATCCAGAAGCCTTAGGTTAGTGCACCGGGTTGGACGAGGCAAGACGGAGTCAGCACACCATCTAGCAATCTAGACAGCCATAGGAGCAGACCGGCCGCTCGCAACAGCTGACGGAGTGGCGATTGCGGAGCCCAAGAAGGCGGCACACGTCGGACCCGCCATCCCGCATCAGCCAGAGCCGCGGCTAGGAAGGAGCCTCATCACGCAGAACACCAGCTCGCCGGCCGCAGGACGGAGGCAGGTGCAGGCCTCAGGAAGGGGAACTGAGCAGCGTTCGTTTGTGCGACCTCGCTGCGGCCACCGAGCACTGGTTATCGCCCCCGCTCGCTACTGGGCTCCAGGACTCCCCCGCCGCGGGCCCCGCCTGGCCGCACCCCGGACTGCGCGGCGTCACAGAGCGCATGCGTGCCGCGGGGGATGCCGGGAGCGCGCATTGGCGGCAGTGGCAGCGACGGCAGTAACAGCGGCCGCTCGAGCGGGGACACCAGCGGGGCGGTGACCGTGTGGGAGGTGGTCTCACTCTTGGGGAAACTGCTAGGGACCGTCGCCGCGCTGAAGGTGGTTCTGTACCTGCTCCGGGTGTGCTTCGCGATGGCCTGGAAATCCGGCGGCGCCAGCCACTCGGAGCTAATCCACAACCTCCGCAGTAAGTGCCACCCCCGCCCGGCGTGGGCCAGGGAGCAGGGCCGGGCCTGGACGCTGTCCCCCCCTGACAATCCGGAACGTTCGGTCTGCACCCCTGCGCCTGCTGGAGGGCGTCGCAGCGCGGTTGCACCGGGAGTTCGGAACGCCGTGCGTTTTTGCAGTCTCCTCTCCCGGGACCTGTCACTCGGCGATGTGGATGGGAAGAGGGTAGTAGCCAAGAGGGAGCTGCTGCGGGTGGGACACGGGCAGTTGCCTCCTCGCAGGCTGCGGGGGACTGGGTGCGGCACAGGTGGCGGGGCTGTTGCTGGAGTCTGCGGTCCCACTAGCGAGGGGCGTGACTTCAGGGTGGGGAAGTGCAGGCTTGTTTCTGGTGACTGGACTAGCACCGAGGGGACACCACCTTCGGCCTACGGGTTCTCTCACTGTTCTCGGTTGATTCCCTGCAAGCTTTCTGTTTTCTGCCTCCCCCGCCCTCTGTTTTTTCCTTTGGAGGGAGATGCTGCTGTCTGATAGCAAGGGGAGGGGAGAGGAGGTTCCGACTATTGCGGTTGCTGGGAGCAGTTTCTCAGGTTGCTGTCCAAAGTATAGGCCCTTGGGGGGGGGGGGGCGGCGGGGGAGCGAGGGATTGTCAGAGCATGCTGCTCCTAAGAGACTTTGTTTGGAGTCTTTGAATCCAGCAGACCATTGTGTGTATAAAATGTTCCAACTTTTTTTTTCAAGAGTGTTCATTGGCTTTTAAAAGCGCGTTTGAAAAGTTTTTTGTTTTGTTTTTGTTTTTTTTTTTGTTTTTGTTTTTTTTTTTTTGTTTTTTTAAAGAATAGCATTTTCTGTAGTCACTGTATTGCTTCCTTTGATGATAGTTTCAGGATAGAATGAATGCTGTGTCACTTTCCTTTCTAAATTGAAATAGTGTTGTTGTCTGGCTCAGAGACCAAGAAGAGCTGCAAGTTCATAACCTCACCCTGATCAGAATTCACAGCTTCTTTTGCCACCAATTTTCAAAAATAATCATAGTCTGCTGGGTGATGTTTTTAATTTTCTTGCGACTTTTCTTTTCTCTTCTTCTTTTTCTTTTTCTTTTTTTTTTTTAAGCCTTTGAGGTATTTATCTTACTTCTCAACTCTATTCATAATCACCGTGAGGGCTGGAACGCTAAACAATGGAATTTTCTCAAAGAATCAATAGTCATCCCCACCCCCACCCCCACCCCCACCCCTCCCAGGAATGCCAATCCCCTTTGCATTAAATGCTGAGATCTATGTAAGGTACAAAAAAGTGAATGAGAGCCGGGTTTGGTGGCGCACTCCTTTAATCCCAGCACTCAGGAGGCAGAGGCAGGCGGATTTCTGAGTTTGAGGCCAGCCTGGTCTACAAAGTGAGTTCCAGGACAGCCAGGGCTATAAAGAGAAACCCTGTCTAGAAAAACAAAAACAAAAACAAAACAAAAAAAAAAGTGAATGAGAGAAATAAGTAGGACATTTGGTACTTAATATTAATCATCACATTTTAAGAATCATAGTTAAATAGACATTAGATGTTAATGAAAGGCAATGAAGTATGTTTAGATAGCTAAATGTTATCAAACTTTGTCAACATTCTCTTTGTAGAAGTATATCTGAAAGCAAATAGATATTTAAACACTGAGGCAATAGTGTAAAGTGTTGTTTATGTTCTTGTGGCTTACACATAAGCCCAGGATTAAGAAATGTTCTATAAAATTTGATAACATGAGCTAAGTGCCTCCTATTGCAGCATAAAACATTCTGAACATGAATTTTGTGACTAGGTAATTTTCCCCCTAAGAGGTTATCACAGTAGACACTTGGCTGTGGTAGACATTTGTGATCTGTCAAGCTTTTAAAGTCTCTTTTGTAGCCAAATTTGTGGTAACCCAACACTAGATCTTTTCCAAGTGGTCTTATTTTTATTTATTTATTTATTTTTAGTTTTTGGTTTTTCTAGACAGGGTTTCTCTGTGTAGTCCTGGCTGTCCTGGAACTCACTTTGTAGACCAGGCTGGCCTCGAACTCAGAAATCCGCCTGCCTTTACCTCCTGAGTGCTGGGATCAAAGGCATGCGCCACCACGCCCGGCTTCCAAGTGGTTTTATAATCACTTTACTGTATTGTATTACTTAACTGAAACTTCTAAGGATACAAAAAATATTTAACATTTATGGATGGTAGATATTTAGTTTTATACTATACATATATAGTGTATGGTATAAACATATATATGTGTGTGTATATATATTTATACATATATATGTGTGTGTGTATATATATATATATATATATATATATATATATATATTGCATGGTAGATATTTAGTTTCATACTAAGTATATAATTCATTAGTAAGAGGAAATTAGAGAATTCAAGCTATTTAGCTTTCTTTAAAAATACTTGGACACTTCTGAAACTTTAAACTTGAGATAATTCTAACTAATCAGCTTATTTTTATTTGTATAGCATTTTATTTTTAAAATGGTATTTACCCATATGAAATTTGCACTTGGCACACAGTTTGAAAATACCTGCTTCTGCAGGGTAGTGGTGGTGCATGCCAGCACTGGGGAGCCAGAGTCAGGTAGGTCTCTGAGTCTGAGGCCAACTTGGCTTACAGAGCAAGTACCCAGGGCAGCCAGGGCTGTGCAGAAGAACCCTGTCTTGAAAAGCAAACAAACAAAATCGAGAAAGAAAATATCTGCTTCTTTCTTTCTTATATATTTTTCTAAAATTTTATTTTTAATTGTGTGGTATTTGAGTTTAAACCTCGTGTCTTAGACATGCCTCCAGAATGAAGGGCTTTTAATTGAAGTCTTAGAAATATGATCAAAAAAAAAAGAAAGAAAGAAAGAAAGAAAGAAAGAAAGAAAGAAAGAAAGAAATGATCATGATGATACTGAAGCAAAGGGACCTCCAAATTGGAAGTGGAGGTTCGAGTTTAATTTTTTAAATTTTTTCTCAAAATGAACTATATGGTTTCCTTAATTTGAATACTGTAATTTGTTGAAATTATTTACTTTCCCTTTTGTACTTGATTTTATAGTAATACATCATTTGTACACTTTGAGAATGTGTGATAGATTTCTTACGATTCGTCGGCTTATGTGTGATGACTGTTCTTTGGTAAGTTTGAACAGTTTCTCTAAAGCTTAAGCAGGCCTTACAGTTGTGGATCACCTACAGAGCTTGTTAGACAACTAGAGCTGGAGACTATAGCTCATGAATTCTTGAGTTGTGCATGTTCAGTTGCAAACCCTGGGACTACATAGACACAGAATTGAAAATACAAGGACACATTCTGCCGCTGTTTCTGCGTTATCAGTTATATATTTTAAAATAACGTTTAAGAAACATTCTGGCCCAGTCTTTTAGAACTCCGTTCATGAATGACTCTGTGCTCAGGGGATTGATGACAGCCAGTTTATTTCTCCTGAAGGCACTCTTGCCAGGGAAGTTTGGGCTACCTACCACCAGAGCCCTAGTTTGTTGGGCTGCTGCAAGGTCGTCACCGTGGCTGTGGATGCCTTCAGCAGTGCCTTCTTGGTTTTCCGGGCCTTCCCTTTTCCTTTGGTTCTATGAGGGGCATGAGATTCCTGCCTGGATTTCAGTGTCATCTTTTAGCATTTAAAATGTTACTCTGGTTATTTAAAATAAGATGAGCAATTTCTTCTCCTTCTCGTCCCAACTTGTTTATTCATAAAAGGGGGAAAATTCAACCCACTTCCTTAGTGTCTGGGTTATGCCTATCTGTGTTTCCTTAGTGTCTGGGTTATGCCTATCTGTGTTTCCTTTGTGTCCTTGATTTCACTTTGCAAATACAATGTTTTGGGATTATCAATCACCCAATGAATACTTGAATACTTTCTCTTTATTTTTTAAAAAAAATTTCTGGACAAGGTCTCCTTAAATTGCCCACGCTAGTAACTGGCCTGTATTGCACGTGTGGGGTGGGTACTTTCTAATGCCAATCACTAGGACTCACTCGAGGAAGGAAACAAACACCCTGTCCACTGTTCTACAGTAAAGTGAATAGAACCTGGTAGGATGATCGTTGTCAAAGCATGGGACAGTGGGTTTGTGGTTGCAGGAGAGGATGCCTCACTAATACATCCTTAGAGAAAAGATTTGGTGGAAGGACAGACCAACCATGAAGACAGAGCTGAGGTCTGCAGAGTGTAGTCAGATTACATTGCTAGGTTTGGATATAGGGCGTGGGAAAAGACCGGGGACAAGACAAGTATATGACACCAGAAGTTTTTGGGCGCGGCACCTGGGGTATTTTGCTAGTTTCTAGGTTGGAAATAAGTGAGAGAACAGCAGAATTTGGTTTGGTTTGGTTTTTTTCAGGGAGAGGAGCAGATCAGGAATTTACCTGGGAGAAAGAAGAGATTTGATATGCTATGGTATACCTAAGTAGAGAGACCTTTATTGGTATTTGAATAAGATTAAGATAATTTATAGTTGTTGAATCCTAAAAACATTGTTATTGTTGTTACTGCTTCTGTCTTTGTCTGTTTGTTCTTTCTGTTTTGAAAGAGTTTCTCATGTAACCTAGACTATCCTCACAATTGGCATGTGGTTGAGAATGCCATTGAACTTCCGATCCTTCCGTCTGTACTTCTGAAGTGTCAGTTGTACATCCAGCCGTGGATCTTTCACATTCCATTTAAAGTGAAGTTAAGGTGTAGGAAGAGAAAATTGCACTGTGCTGTTTGGCGTGCCTATGTTTTCTGTCTGAGCTGGTGTATGTATGCCTGACCATGGAAGCAAGGACCACTGGACATGTGTGACAGACGTGGCAACAGAGTTGGCATTGTAGATAGTGCTTTGATGGACTGAAGTGTCCAGCTTAGCATATGGGAGGTCTTATGGAGTAATACTGTACTTGAAGAAATGTGTAAAGCCGGGCCGTGGTGGCGCACGCTTTTAATCCCAGCACTTGGGAGGCAGAGGCAGGTGGATTTCTGAGTTGGAGGCCAGCCTGGTCTACAAAGTGAGTTCCAGGACAGCCAGGGCTATACAGAAAAACCCTGTCTCGGAAAAAAACAAAACAAAACAAACAAACAAACAAACAAAAAAACAACCAAAAAAGAGGACAGAGAAGGCAGAACACTGTAAGATTTGTTATGGGGGCTGGGGGGGATATGTAGAAGAGGGTCAAGCAGGTGGCAGATTTGGGCTTACTATAAGGAAGAACTCACAGAGCAACCCTAACCATCAGTTTTCCATCAGGTTTGCCAGGTGGTGCTGGTACACACCTTTAATCCCAGAACTTGGCTGGCAGAAACAGGCAGATCTCTTGAGTTCAAGGCCAGCCTGGTGTGCTTAGTGAGTTCCAGGACAGTCAGGGCTACACAGAGAAACCCTATTTTAAAAAAGAAAAAAAAGAAAAAAGTTTGTTTTAACAATGATGCTTTTTTTTACTGGGTATGGTCAGAGGATAGCTGACCATTTTACTGTAAGGAACACTGCAGAGGGATTGGTTGTCAGAGAATACTAGTTCTTAGAGGAACCTTCTAAATACAAGATTGTGTGATTTTTTTTTTTTTTTTTTTTTTTTTTTTTTGGTTTTTCAAGACAGGGTTTCTCTGTGTAGCCCTGGCTGTCCTGGAACTCACTTTGTAGACCAGGCTGGCCTCGAACTCAGAAATCCGCCTGCCTCTGCCTCCCAAGTGCTGGGATCAAAAGCGTGCGCCACCATGCCCGGCCAGATTGTGTGATTTTTTTATAGCATTAATGATTAGTTGATGCTATGCAGTATGTATATTTCAGTCCAGACAAGCAAACACTTTAATACTGTCAGTGTTACCTACTTTTATATATGGGTGAAAAAGAACCCCAAGGAGCATAGCTTTCCTTGGGAAGTAATGTTGAAACAGTTTACTTTTTACAGACCAACTAAACGGACAGGTATAGAGGATGACAGTGTGTGTGTGAATAACAGCTGGTTCTTAGATTGCACACTTTGCTTTGCTTGCTGCTACATAAAATGCTTTGATTGTAGTGTGAATTTAAATCTAGTCTTTTTTAGTTTTTGTATCCTCAGTGTGTTTTGAGTTTGAGTTAACTGGTACCTTATTTAACCATTCTGGATAAGAAGTAAACGATGAGCCGGGCGGTGGTTGCGCACACCTTTGATCCCAGCACTCAGGAGACAGAGGCAGGCGGATTTCTTGAGTTCGAGGCCAGCCTGGTCTACAGAGTGAGTTCCAGGACAGCCAGGGCTACACAGAGAAACACTGTCTAGAAAAACCAAGAGAGAAATAGGAGAGAGAGGGGAAAGAGGGGAGAGAGAGAGAGAGAGAGAGAGAGAGAGAGAGAGAGAGAGGAGAAAAGAGAAGAGAAGAGAAGAGAAGAGAAGAGAAGAGAAGAGATAGATAGATTTAAAAGGTGAAAATGTTGTTAGCTTGTTGATACTTGCCAGAGCAGTGAAGACTAGAACTCTTGGAGAAGGACTAAATGTAGCCACCTCACAGAAAATACATTTAGTCCTTCTCCAAGACTTTCAGTCCTCACTGCTCTGGTGATCAATGCTCAGAAGTCCAAAGTCTCTGAGACCCAAGGTAGACTTAGCTCTGAGTCCCTGGAAGATATTAAAAGGGCATATCACATTCTTCTAAAATACAGCATTGGGACAAGCAAAGGCATACATTTACATTCCAAGAGAGAGTAATTGGGGCATAGAACGATGGGTCAGACAACCCCCAGGCAGGGCAAACAGAAAGCCCCTAACCCTGTCTGGTATTTAGGATGTTCCCTCGGTGTTTGTCTTCTCCCTCTTTCAGCCTGAAGTTTCCTTTGGAAGATGGTGCATGTTGCCAGCAACTCTGACTTCCCAGGATCCTCACTGCGGCCTACACTTCACTCCCTCAGCCTCACTGTTTTTTACATAGTTCAGGGCTCTTTTCAGGGGCTTCTAACTCTACCACAGAGTGCCTGACTGACTTCCCAAGTTTTTCTTTGTATTCTTAGTGGATATGTATATCGTTACATAATTTCTATTCTTTGTTTTGTTTGTTTGTTTGTTTGTTTTTCGAGACAGGGTTTCCCTGTATAGCACTGGCTGTCCTGGATAATTTCTATTCTTAAACAAAGATTTATTTACTTAATGTGAATGAGTATTTTGTGTGCACACACACATGTATATAGGTGTGTATGGGCATCGTAGTTTGCCTGGTGCCTATGTAATCCAAAAAAGCGTTTTAGATCTTTTTTTTGTTTGTTTGTTTCTTGAGACATGATTTCTTTGTGTACCCCTGAGCTGTCAGTAGGTGCTGGGGCCCATAACTTTGTCCTCTGCAAGAGTAGTAAAGTGCTCTTATCTCCTGAGCCATCTCTCCAGACCCAGAACTTGGCTTTCTCAGTCCCTGGAAAATGATCATCAGAATAATGCCACAGTCTGCCTCTGTGCCGTGGACTCACTACTCTTAAGACCTCTTGGGCCTTGTTGGTTGCAAACAGACTGAGTCCTAAAGTGATACTCAGTTTGCATGCTGTCCTAGGTCTCTCATCTATTTCTTGTTTCTTTTTCTTTTTAAAAAATTACTTTTATTTTATGTGCATTTATGCTTGCCTGATTGTATGTTTATGTATATTCGGTGCCTGCAGAGACCAGAAAGGGGACAATTTCCTGTAACTGCAGAGTCACAGCTAATTGGGAGCCACCATGTAGGTGCTGGGAATTGAACAAGCCGCAGGTATCCTTAACTGCTGAGCAAAATTCTCCAGCCCAAGTCTGTCTTGTTTTAATACAAGGGGTAGGGGGTTGTGTGCGTGTCCAGGTATATATGTGGGTGTGGGTGATGTATACACTCGTTTGGAGATCAGAGAGCCACCTTGGTGCTATTCTTTAGACACTGTCTACTTTTTTCCTGAGACAGGATCAGTCACTGGCCTAGAAGTCACCAAGTGAGCTCTGCCTTCCTGTGGAATTACAAGCACACATTACCATGCCTGCCTGTCTGCCTGCTTCCCTGCCTCCCTGCCTGCCTCCCTCCTCCTCTCTCTCTCTCTCTCTCTCTCTCTCTCTCTCTCTCTCTCTCTCTTTCTTTCTTTCTTTCTCTCTTTCTTTCAACCTTGGGATCTGAGGGTTATGCTCGGGCCCTTGTGCCTGCAAGGCAGGCATCTTGCCAACTGAGCTACCTCTCCAGATCCATGGACATTTACTTCTTTTTCTTTTGACTCCAGCTCTGCAAGGACAATTTTTGAGTAAAATTTTCATTGTAATGAGTGGGGTCTTCCTGATTACCCAGATGCTTACTGTTCCAATGCAAAGCATTTGGCTTATTTTTAGTGGTGTTCATCTTTTTAGCAACTGCACATTTTATAGGTGTTTCTCTGGCCAAACTACATGCTTCTCAAATTATTCTGCTCTGTTCTTTTTCCTCCTACTTTTAGCTATAAATCTGGCTAAAAGCATTTAGCTGGTAATATTCATACCACAGCCTGAATGCTGTTTTTGCTCTAACGTTTTCTCTACAGATGAACAACTGGTCTGCTGTCTTTAAGCTCAGGCTCCCAGTCTCAGGGCATGGATAAAATGTAGTCCAACTGTGTCCCACAGGTTAACAAGGGCGATGTTTAGCCCAGTTGCTGATAGAATCACTTCCATGGGCACCTCATTGGGGTAGCATTTGTGGTCTGCTTTCCAATCTGTACTCTAGCCCTCTGTGTCTCTACGGGAACCACCTGCTAAACTTGCTTTATCATCGTTAGGTTTTTCTCGCTTGCTTCTTCTGTCTTTCAGATTCTTCCAATGACGAAGGTTCCCCGACCTTGCTGCATTGTTTCAGGGATAGCTGTAGTCAGCTGTCCTACATTGCATACATTGCAATACCAATTTCTATTAGCTAGATTTCTCTTGTTATATAAGTACCTAAGATAATTTACCTAAGAGTATATATTCTGGTTCACAGTTTTGAAGACTTCAGTCCATATTCGATTAGCCATATGGTTTTGGACCTGTGGCAAGACTACCCAGGGATAGATGTCAGGTTGTCATGTTTGGTAGCAGAGACCTTTACCCACTGAGCTCCTTTAAAAAGATTTTTTTTCTTGTTTCTAAATCATTATTTTTAAACTGCTTTCTTATTGTATCACTTATTGTATCACCTGTTCTCTTGTCGATTTGTAAAGCCAGGCTCTCCTAGTCCCCATGCTCAGCTTATTTCTACTTTTTGACTGTCTATTCTAAATAGTGCTGTGATCATTTATATGTATGTTTTTGTTTGTTTTGTTTTGTTTTGTTTTAAGAGACAGGGTGTTACTATGTTGTCCAGGATGGCCTCAAATTCCTGAGAGGACAGGCGTTGCTACTGATGTTACTTTTTATTATAGCCATCTTAGTGAGTAACAAATGCTATTTCATGATGGTTAAAATTTGTGGTGGTGCACACCTTTAATCCCAGCACTCAGGAGGCAGAGGCAGGCGGATTTCTGAGTTCGAGGCCAGACTGGTCTACAGAGTGACTTCTGGACAGCCAGGGCTACACAGAGAAACCCTGTCTCAACAAACAAAACAAACAAACAAACAAACAAACACAAACCAAAAAACCCAAACAAACAAACAAAGATTTTTGTTTTTCTGATGGCTAATTATGGTTGGCATATTTTTATGTCGTGTGGATCATGGATTATGTATTGTGGAGAATGTCTAGTTAGATCTTTGCACATTTTAAAAATTGGGTCATCTTTTCCTATTTTCAACTTTCTTTTAGGTTTAAATTAAAAAAGAAAAATAACTGTGAACATTTCTACCTGGCCTCCTTGTTCCCAGAATAATGTCTCTGAGATGTGATTATGACGCCTAGGCCATAAGCTTTGGCTCCTTCCCACTTGCTAGTAACTCAGTCCTATTTAAACTAGTCTAAGCCTGATATAAGCTAGTTACCTTTCCTCATTTCATGTGTCCATCTTGCTTAGAGTCTAGGGCCAAATCCCCCAGCTCTGACTCTCCCCCAGAGTTCCAGTCTCTCTACCAGAACTCCCACCTATGACTTCTTGTCTTTTCCTAATAGAGCGTCAGCGTTTTATTGGGAGGTGATACTTTCACACAGTGCACAAGAGATTCTCTCTACAAATATGTTTTGTGGAAGAGGGGTTATGTGCATATGAATATAGGTGCCTGAGGAGGTCCACCTGCAGCAGGGGTTACAGGTGCTGGTAATGCCCCTGATGCAGGTGCTGGGAATCTAACTTGGGCCTGCTGCATGGAGCCATCTTTCCAGTTGCTGGGAAAGTTTTTAAAACTTCCTGGGTTTTATTTTTGGTAGAGTTATTGACTGAACCCAGAGCCATGCTAGACAAGTCCTCTACTACTGAGTCCCAGCCCTAGTGGACTGCTTTTAGTACTAAGTCCTAAGAGTTCTTTGAGGGTTTCATGTTGCCCTGCTGGCTCAAGTTCACTGCGCTGCAGAGGATGATCTTGCACTTGCTATCCCCCTGCCTCCACCTCCCAAATGCTAAGATATGAGACAAGCCATCATAACTGGCTAAGACTCCGCAGATAAAGGATTTATGAATACCTTCTCCCACCAAATCATTGGTCTTTTTCATCAGTTTTGAAGACTTCCGATTAGGGAAGGTCTTTTGAAGCACAATTTATTCTATTGTTGCTTTATTTTTGATGCTTTTGTTTTGATATTTAAGAATCTATTGTCAAATCTTAAGTTTTGAATACTTACCCAGTATTTTCTTTTATAGTCTTTAGATTTATTTTACGTGTTTTGAGTAGTTTACCTGCATGTATCTGCATCTGCTGCTTACAGAGGTTAGATGAAGGCATCACATCCCCAGGGAACCCAACCATGTGAGTGCTGGGAATAGAACTGGTTTTCTGCAAGAGCCCTCAGTGCTGCAAATCCCTGAGCCATCTCTAGCCCTCATCTTTTCTTCTATGAATGTTACCATATGGCTTTTATATTTAGGCATTGAATTTTGTTTTGTTTTGTTGGCTTTGAAATAGGGTCTTTCTTTGTAGCCCTGGTTTCAACTTGCTCTGTAGACCAGGCTGATTTCAAACTCAGAGATTCACTTGGCTCTATTTTTAGTTTTAAAAAAATCTGCCTTTTATTAATTTTTATATGTCACAAGGGAAGGTCAAAGCTAAGCCCTTTGCTGTGGCTCTCTAGTTGTCTCAGCATCACTTATCAAGAGTCTTCGTTTATTGTTGAATGGTTGTGGCATCCTTGGCCCAGTGACTTATAAGACTGTGTTCTTCTAAACCCTAGGCATGTGTTGAATGTTATAGTGTCTTTTGGGAAGAGGAGAAAGGGGAGCAGTCTCTGTGGCCTCAGTGGCCTCAGTGCAGTGCAGGGAGATGAGCTGAGGGGGCAGGAAGGCAGTTTGGTTCAACACAGCTCCTGATGGCCCTTCAAACTTCTGTAGTCGGACTCCAAGTTGTTTCTTTTTTTTGTTTTTTAAAGATTTATTTATTTATTATATGTAAGTACACTGTAGCTGTCTTCAGACACACCAGAGGAGGGCGTCAGATCTCATCAAGGATGGTTGTGTTGTGAGCCACCATGTGGTTGCTGGGATTTGAACTCTGGACCTTTGGAAGAGCAGTCGGCACTCTTAACCACTGAGCCATCTCGCCAGCCCCCAAGTTGTTTCTTGTAGGCATATTTAATCACAGCAGAGTTTGGTGAAAAAATATTCTAGTGGTAATTCAATCCTGGGTGCACAATAAAACACACACAAATCTCCTTGAGGAACAAAGTAAGTGAAATACAAGTCTGACATGACTGCATTGCCGCTTTGTTCAGTCTATAAAGATAGGGTCTATTGACTGAGAAAAACAAGCTTATAGCAAGGGCCCTGGGGAGCTTCAGGAACCAGGAAAGTCTCTGACCACACAGATATATCGCACAAAGGTCACCAGGTTAGAAAGCTCATCTGCTTCAGCCATCTGGGTGGACAACAGATAGAACACTCCTGTCCCTTGAAGAATAACTGTGCCTGCCTAACAACCCAGGTTCCCTCTAGAGCTTACCTGGGAGCAGCAGACCTCTGCCTCCTACCGTACTTACCTTTTTTTTTTTTTTTTAAATAAAGATTTATTTATTTATTATATGTAAGTATTCTGTAGCTGTCTTCAGACATCCCAGAAGAGGGCATCAGATCTCATTATGGATGGTTGTGAGCCATCATGTGGTTGCTGGGATTTGACCTTTGGGAGAGCAGTCGGCACTCTTAACTGCTGAGCCATCTCTCAGCCGCCCCCCTCCCCCCCACACACACTTTTTTTTTTTTCAAGACAGGGTTTCTCTGTATAGCCCTGTCTGTCCTGGAACTCACTTTGTAGACCAGGCTATCCTAGAACTCAGAAATCCGCCTGCCTCTGCCTCCCAAGTGCTGGGATTAAAGGCGTGCACCACTGCCGCCCTGCCTTTTTTTTTTTTTTTCCCTTAAGCTTCATTTTAAAATAGCTATTTATAATGTAGTTAAATAAAGTAAGTATGCTTTGGTTTAAACATTTTATTTATTCTGAACTTGCTGGCATTTCTGTAACCTCAGTGCTCAGGGTGTTGAGTAAAAATGGTAGGTTTAAGCCCTCCCTGGCCATATATATATATATATATATAGTGAGACCCTGTCTCTAAAAAGCAAAACAAAAACTGCAAGAAAACTATTTCTCTCCAGAAGTCAAGATCATAAAATCTTACTGCTTATAGATCTGTAACTAGGCCATTTTGTTTGTCCTTTTGTGGGAAAGAGTTTGTCATGTCCCATAGCCAGTGAACACAGTTAAGAGAGAACTAAGAGCATTATTGAGTAACTGTAAAACATGGTTTTATGAGAGTTATTGAAGTTTTTTTTTTTTGTTTGTTTGTCTTGTTTTGTTTTAAATAGATGAGAGTCTGTGGACTAGCTAAATAGACCAGGCTGACCTTGAACTCAGGAGTCTGCCTGTCTGCCCTCTAAGCACTGGGATTAAAAGTATGTTCCACCATACCCACTGGTTTTAACACACAGATTTAAACAGCTAGTTGCTGGGGAAGTAAACGGTTATTGACCTTCTTTTCCTTCTTGAAAGAGTCGCTTTGTAACACTGTGTCAGCTGGGCCTTTAGCTTGCCTCTGCATCTGTGCTTAGTCTTGTTTTCCTTTTTTTTTTTTTTTTAAGATTTATTTATTTATTATATGTAAGTACACTGTAGCTGTCCTCAGATACTCCAGAAGAGGGAGTCAGATCTTGTTACGGATGGTTGTGAGCCGCCATGTGGTTGCTGGGATTTGAACTCCTGACCTTCGGAAGAGCAGTCGGGTGCTCTTCCCCACTGAGCCATCTCACCAGCCCTGTTTTCCTTTCTTGTGCAGGGTTTACTATGTAGCATTGCCTAGCTTGGGCCTCACTATGTGGACCAGGCTGACCTTGAATCTCTGGCTTTCTCTCTGCCTGTCTCCCTAGGCTGGGATTGACAGGCTGGGCCACCTCCCCAGCCCCTCATTCTGAAGGCTCTGCTTTATGCTGCACCTACCTTGCACTTGCTTTTATTTGTTTCTCTGTGTGTTCTTCCCTGTCTACTGCAGTCCATCTGTATGGATGGAGACATAGATTTCTAACTCAGCACTCTCCTAAGCCTCTGGATACTCCTGTGTGTGTGACCCACAGCTCCCCATTCATCTTGATTTCTTTCTGGGGTTTCTCAGCTCATGGCAGGATTGTCATCTGTTACCCCACTTTTACTGCAGTTCAGTCATTCAGTCAGCTTGGTATACGTTATATATTACATGTAACTGAACCCTTTTCACTTTCCCCATCCTGACCACTGTCAGTAGGGCAAGTGTCATTGCCTGGATCATGGCAGGCAGCGGTCTCGTCTGCTTCTTTCTGACCTCTGCAGTGCAGCTAGAGTAATTCTGAAATGCATCTGATGTCACCACTGCTTAAAATATCTCATTCATTTCAGAGAATGGAATCATCAAGACAGATAAAGTATTTGAAGTGATGCTGGCTACAGACCGTTCCCACTATGCAAAATCTAACCCTTACATGGATTCTCCACAATCAATAGGTAAGCTTTATATTTCTAAAAAGAGCAGTATACATATATGGATTATAACCCCATTAATGGAAATTTTGTTGCCTAGTTTTATATCCCAACCTACCCCTTGTAGCAAAATGCATCTTTTTCTGTCTTTAAAAATATATTATGTGAATTAGGAAGTTTGGGAATATTTTAAGGAAAACCAAAAGTTTAATGGAAATTTAAGAGTTGTAGCTGAGTGCTGTTTATTGGGGATCCTTAATTTTGAAATTGCATATTAGCATTGATTTTTAAAGTCAGTATTTAAAGGCAATGAGTAACTAAGTCATTGATGGTTCTGCTTCGTTGGCCCCATGGATGCTTTGCCTTTCCTTTGTGTTTAGAAAGTTCCACATTTAATTCCTTGTCCTGAAGCAGGTTTTGCTGAGCTGCTGAGCCTTGGCAGTGGGCGCCTTTGAGGCTTAGAAGTGCCTCAGGATTCTGTCGGCCAGCTGCCATGTCTTCTTTTGAAGCACTGTGACAGTCAGCAAGAAGGCCCTGGGGATCTTCTGAACCCCGAAGGCACCTGCTCCCACCGCTCAGTGAAAACTGCTTCAGAGGCAGAGCAGCAGGTAAAGAAATGTGGAGAGTGTAACATCGGAAGGGAGAGAAACATGGGCTAAAATGCAGCACAGGACAGTAATTTACCGCTGATGGCAAAGAGGAGCATGTTGAAGTGCTTCACTGGTCTCCTAAGCTGGCTGGCTGCCTGGCAGAACGGTGAACTACATGTGAAACTAATTCTGCTAAGACTTTGCATACTGATTTTACTCAGGAAGGTTTTTCCGTTTATAACTATGAAGAAAATTCTTCCTGGTGTAAGCCTGTACTTCCAGCTACTTGGGAAGACTAAGACAGAATGATGCTGAGTTCAGGGTCTGCCTGGGCTCATACGAGACACTCTCAGACAGAAGGAAACCAAGAAAGGACCAAAGCACCCTAGCTGGCATGACCCATGTAAACTGAGCACTTGGGAGGCGAAGGCGGTTTTGGGGGGGGGGGGGGTGGATCAGGAACCCAGGGCCTGCCCTAGCTACAATGCAAGACTAGCCTCTACTTGATGGGGCCTTGTCTCAAACTAGTGGTTTATAGATTTATAGGTCTCTGCAAGATCTAAACAAGCGGGAATGCACTCAAAGCGGTGGTGTGGCTCTTTCCTTCATTAGCAACAATACAGAGGGCGTCTTAGAGGTAGAGGGGTGAGTGTGTTTACTAGATGAGTACATTAGCCTTTGGGGTGATTGTATTTTCTAACTTCTACCTATGTCAACTTTTTTAACAGACTTTGCTTAAAGATCATAAAAACTGAAAAAGAATTGTGAAAAACAATGTATGGCTGTTAGAAAAGGAGCTGAGTGCATTATGTGTTGTGTTCTTGTAGCAGAGAGTGTGTCAGCATTCTCTTTTTGTTTTGCAGGTTTCCAGGCAACAATCAGTGCCCCTCATATGGTGAGTTAACTTTGTTCATTTGCTCACAAACAGGGCACATGTCACTCAAGTCATGAACATACTTCTTTTCCTTTTTTTTTTTTGAGACCATGTCAGATCAGGCTGGTCTCAAACTCAGACAGGTATATGCCTCTGCCTCTTGCCTCCCAAGTGCTGGGATTAAACGTATGTACTGTCATGCCTGGCCAAACATCTTATTTATATTTGGTGTTTATAAGAAGTCTTCTTGTTAGAAGCTGCCATTATTAAAGGCTCCCGTGTTATTAGTACGTGTGACATAAAAATTGAACATAGCAAACAGAAGAGAGGATTTTACATAGCGCAGTGGCTTTATGCTGTCTGACTTTTCCTTGGATGATGTGAACAAATGTCTGTTCACTGCAGTCAGGCCCCAGCAGCAGACCAGAGACAGTTCAGCCAGTTGATTTGGTAAGCTAGAGAGCTTTTTGGGATTACTTAGATGAGCCTGGTAACTCCAAGGCCACCGTGTCACTGCAAGGGACACCCTCGCTGTAATGCACAAATCGACTGTAATGCACAAAAGCTACATCTAGGAGCCCCGAGATCTTTGGGCAATTCTATCAGACTCTTCACCCAAAATTGTTGACACTTCTTAGAACCTTGAAGAGAGAGGCAAGCAGTATGTTACCTTTCCTGAGTCCCCAGAGTCTTGGGGACATCCCCCTTCCCTCCAGTGGGCAGTGTTGCAGCGTAGAGGAACTAGCTACAGCCTCATGCCGTCAGGATCTCAAGCTTCCACAGCTTACTCGGAAAAGTCTTCAGAGAATAGTGATGCATAGCAGGTGGAAAGATATGTGACTTTGAAAAGACCTGTTTTACGTGATCTTGGTGTCTCTGTGTAGCCTTGGCTGCCCTCAAACTCTTTAGTCCAAGTTGGCCTCAAACTCATAGAGATCTGCCTGCCTCTGCCTTCCAAGTCCTGGCACTAAAGGAGAATACTATCACCATCCAGCTAAAAATATTTATTTTTATTTTATGTTTATGTGTAATTGCCTGCATGTGTGTATGTATGTTTACCACGTGCAGCTAGCTCCCAAATAATTGAGACAGAGACCCATAGACTTATTCAGCAAGCGTTAAGCAAAATAACTGAGCGGATATTCCTAACTCTCTATACTATCTACATTCCAACCACATGCTCCAATTACTTGCAGTTTTACGAATCCTGGCTTGTTCTGCTCCATGTGTGTCTTCATGGAGAACTCCTTGGTGACTCTTGCTCATACTTGACCTCATGGCAACCTTTTTCTTTTTCTACCTACCTTATAGCCCTTCTTCTCCTGGACCTTTACCTGCCTCATGGTGAACTCTTTCTACCTGGCTCTTTTCCCTGGGACCCCTGGTTGGAATTGGAAGTGCAGCCTTTCTGTCTCCTCTGATCAGTCATTGGTTGTTCAGCCTTTTATTAACAAATGAGAGACAGTTGAGGAGGGTTCTTTATATCATGTTGATTTCCACTAGATCTCAGGGAACGGAAATCAGCATCTGAATACAGAGCACAAGGCCAACCTCTAACACATGGGTACTGGTACAGAAGCCAAGTCTCCTCCCTACAAGAGCATCAGTCTCTTTAGATCGTTAGTTATCTTTCCATTGTTGTGATAAAACATCATGATCCAGGCTGTTTATTAAGGAAAACATTTAATTTGGGGTTCTTGGTTTCAGAGGGTTAGAACCTATGATTCATGACGGAGAGCTTAACAACAAACATACAGGCATGTGTGTAGGCTGCAGTAGTAACAGAGCTTGTGTGTGATCCACAAGAATGAGAGAGGAGGGAGGGAGGGAGGGAGGGAGGGAGGGAGAGAAGAGAGGGAGGGAGAGAAGAGAGGGAGGGAGAGAAGGAAGGAAGGAAGGAGGGAGGGAGGAAGAGAGAGGAGAGGGGAGGGGAGGGGAGAGGAGAGGGAGAGAAGAGAAGAGAAGAATAGAGAAAAGAGAAGAGAAAGAGGAAAGGAAAGAAAAGAAAGAGGAGGGGAGGGGGAGAGGAGAGGGAGAGGAGAGGAGAGGAGAGGAGAGGGGAGGGGAGGGGAGAGGAGAGGGAGGGGGAGAGGGAGGGGGAGAGGGAGGGGGAGAGGGAGGGAGAGGACAAGCCCACCCCTCCTGATTTTTCCAAAACATCACCAGCTGAGTACCAACATTGCAAATACATGAGCTTGCTGGGGCCATTCTCATTCAGACCGCCCCAATACTGTAGAAGTAAAAGTACAATTTTATCCATTTGCTTTTGCTTTTAAGAGTTTAACATAAGCCCTGTGGTGGTGGTGGTGGTGGTGGCGGCAGCAGCTCATACTTTAATCTCAGTTTTTTGGAAATAGAATAGAGGCAGGTGGTGGGTCTTTGTAAGTCGAGGCTACCCTGGTCTATGGAGTGAGTTCAAGACCAGCCAGGGCTACACAGAGGAATCTTGTCTCATAAAAAAGGGATTTGACATAGTTTTGTTTTGTTTGTTTTTTTGAGACAGGGTCTCAACATGTAGCCTTTGCTAGGCTGGAACCCACTCTGTAGACCAAGTTGACATTTGCCTCCTGAGTAACAACAGCGCACTCAGTACTTTTTATGACTTTTATGAAGTGCTATTATTAGCTTACAGTTATATTTGCTAACGTTATTTGTTTTTATTATAGAAGATTGGAGCTAACTTAAATCTCTTCAATATTGATACTTGTTAGAATTCATTTATACATATCTGACTATAGTCTAAGCTATAAAGAAGAACACATGGCTCTATAAGTATTGAATTTCCCTTCAGAATATAGTAAGTGAAACAATATTTGCTTGTACATAGCAAAGTAAATATTTTTCCAGAAAAGTTAGAAGAAACTGGAAATGTTGGTTGCCTTTAGGGAATAGAACTAACTGGATAGCTGGGAAGGCAGGGGCTGATGGTTTTCCACTGAGAACCCCCGTTTTTAACCTTGTGACTTGAGTTTAATTTATAGAGTTGTTCCCTAAAATCCCAGGAGCACTTTAAACGTAGGAGGACTAATGGAGCTTCAGAACGCTTACGTAATTACTCTGGAGTCGCTCTGTTCCCGGTGTCGTCACGAGAGTAGAGACTTTGGTAGAAAGTTACCAGCTGTGTTTATATGAGGTGGTATGTAGACTTGAAGAGAAATTCATGCTAATGTTCTTTCATCAGCACGCATATGCACTAGAACTTCTGTTTGACCAGCTGCATGAAGGTGCTAAAGCCCTGGACGTGGGCTCTGGAAGTGGAATCCTCACCGCCTGTTTTGCACGGATGGTAAGAACTTTATTCTCCCTTGTCATCCCAATAGAAGTGTATTGTGTGACTTACCTATGGTTTCTTCTTACTGGTGGTTTCAATTTGTTTGTTTGTTTACTTACGTTCTATTAAGATGGTAATCCTAGCCGGGTGGTGGTGGCGCACACCTTTAATCCCAGCACTCGGGAGGCAGGCGGATTTCTGAGTTCGAGGCCAGCCTGGTCTACAAAGTGAGTTCCAGGACAGCCAAAGAAACCCTGTCTCGGAAAAACCAAAACCAAACAAACAAAAAGATGGTAATCCTATAAGTATCATTTAGGATTATTGTTGCAAGTGACAAACCCAAACTGTAGAGCTCAAAGAAAATTTATTTAGCTTATCTAATGGTAAAGGGCTTTCCTGGCTTCTTCTTGTGGCTGGATTTAGAAGACCAGGCTTTATTTTATTTTATTTATTTTGGGTTTTTGGGACAGGAACTCTCTACATAACTCTTGACTATCCTCAAACTCACCCTGTAGACCAGGCTGGCCTCAGATTTACAGAGATTCACCTGTCTCTGCCTCCCGAGTGCTGGGTTTAAAGGCATGCGTCACCATGCCTGGCTGCTTGGTTTCTCTCTGGGTCTTTATTTACCCTTACATTTCTCTGCATGTGCATCCTGATTAGACAGCCTCTATCCTGTGCTCCCAATACGGCAGTCCACTTATTCAAACTACATTCTACTAAGTTCTCACTTAACAGAAAAAAGCAGAGCAAGCCTGGTTTTCAGGCCATCTTACTGTCTCTTAAAAATAGAGATGGAACTTTTCCCGTAGGAGAGGAGATGGCAGAAGCCCTGTTTACTGTATCCAGTGCCTTGTTTAGTGAGGCACAAGAGGCTTATTTGGTGACACTGTCAAGAGTGTAAGCTGGGACCACTAAGGCACAGGGAGCGAAGGTTCATCTGTGCTCAGAGTCTGATCAGGTTGCTTTGAGGAGGCCTGTGTCCAGAGCCCACCGCAGGAGGTTCTGGTCTACTGAGTGGATGCATCTGTCTTAGATTAAAATGTAAATGAATGTGCAGTAGCTTCTATAGTATAACTCTGCAGAGATGGCAATTTTGCCAATTTTTTTTTCCCCTTGTTGTTGATTAAATATCTAAGATTGGTGCCTGGCACACAGTGGGGTATCACAAACTTCTTTTCAGATATTTTGCTTGTTTTGTAGACTTTAAGTCCTCAGAGCTGGGTATCAGGAATTCTTTTATAAAAAGGGGCAGATAGCATTGAACTAATGAGTAGTTAGTTCTCTAGGGTTAATATGTTGCTGGTTTTAAAGGAATATTCATTTTAAAAATATCATTAGAGGGCTGACAAGATGACTCAGCAGGTAAAGAAAGACACATGCTGCCAGACCTGACAACCTAAGTTTAATTCCTGAAACTCACATGGTGGAAAGAGAGTACAGCTTCTATACGTTCTTCACATGTGCCAGGACTCGTGCCCCTTACATTGCAAACTAAATAAATACATGTAGTTTTAAAAAGGTCTCCGACTTATCTTTTCAGAATGATAGTGTTTGTCAAGCTTGTCAGTGCTCTGAGTACTTGCCATGTGTTCTTTTGTTTCTCAGAGCCTCTATGTGGTGTAGGCCCTGCCTCTTCTTACTTTGTATGTGAGAAACTGATGCCTGATTTCAGAATGATTCTGAATTCAGAGCCTTGATTCTGTTACCATGTTTGTAATTAGTACTGACACTTAAGTCCTTTTTATATGTTTACGTGTTTTCTCTTTTGAGACAGAGTCTTACTGTGTAGCCCTAGCTGCCCTGGAACTTGCCATGTAGATTGGGCTGGCTTCTAATTCAGAGATTTGCCAGGCTCTGCCTCTTGAGTGCTGGGATTAAGAGCATGTACCATCATGCCTGGTTTCTTCTTCTTCTTCTTCTTTTTTTTTTTTAAATGTGTCTTCATATTTTTCACTAGTAGTAATAGCATTGGGTATAGGAATTTCACCTCATCATTTTTTTTTGTTGTTTTTGACTTCAAACAACCAAGGCTTGCCTCAAATTTACTCTGTACTCAGACTGGTCATCCTGCCTCAGCTTCCCAAATTATGGGATGATAGGTGAGTGCTATAGTGTCTGGCTTCTTAAAAATTTTTATGTAATATTGGATTTTTCTAAAATCTATTTTATTTTTTGGAGACAAGATCTAAACGTAGCTTTGGCTGGCCTGGAACTTGTTATGTAAACTAAACAGGCCTCAAATTCATAGGAATCTACCTGCTAATAAAAGTAATGATAGACCATCATACCTGGCTCAACAGCTGCTGAGTAGTCTTTACATTACCTTTGTCTTAGTTAGGGTTCACTGTTGTGAACAGACATCATGACCACAGCAACTCTTAGAAAATAGTTCATTGGTGCTGGCTTACAGTTTCAGAGGTTAAATCCACTATCATGATGGGAAGCATGGCAGCATAAAGGCAGGCATGGTGGAGGAGCTGAGAATTCTACATCTTGCTCCTAAGGCAGCCGGAAGGATACTTTATCCACACTGGTCAGAGCTTAAGCCTAGGACCTCAAGTCTACCCCCACAGTGACAAACTTCTCCAACAAGGCCACACCTACTCCAATAAGGCCACACCTCCTAATAGTGCCATTTCCCATGAGCCAAGTATTTTCAAACCACCACACCTGGACCTTACCTTTTTTTTTAAAGGAAAAAAAAAAAAACCTTTTCAAGATCTTTATAAGTTCTGGATTATAGTTCACTCCAGATATAGTCAAGTTGAGAACTTAGAATAGCCATCAAAGTTCTGGATTTAAAAATATATTTAGTTTTTTGAGACTGGGTCTCACCATATTGTTGTGTCTGGAACTCACTAAGTTTGAGGCCTGCCTAGTCTACAGAGTGAGTTCCAGGACAGCCAGGGCTACACAGAAAAACCCTGTCTCGAAAAACCAAAAAACCAAACAAACAAAAAATTAAAAATGTAAGAAAGACACAATTTTTTTAGTATTATAAGTTTTTGTAGGGAATTGGGGGGTGGGTATGGGGGACTTTTGGGATAGCATTGGAAATGTAAATGAGGATAATACCTAATTAAAAAAAAAGGAAAAAAAATTAAAAATCAAACAGCATAGATAACAAAGCATTATATTTTAGAATATCTTCCCATTTAAGTGAATAGGTATTTAACCTTATTTGTAAACATGGACAGTTGTAAACAGTCAGATAAATAGCAACACAAGGGCAGCACACATGTGAAAACTGTTCACTCTCATTAAAAACCAAAAATGAAATGCAAAAAAAAAAGTTTTTGTAATTTAGTTTAACTTTATAATTGTTTAAATAAAATTACCTCAACAACAAAAAAAAGTTGTACATGGTAATTATGATAAATTGAGAGTTCAGCAGATAAAAGACTTAAACTTTTTTTTTAAAATTTCTCATTGCAGGATATGGGTTTTAATTAAGGAATTAATGAAACCTCAGAAAAGCAAATTTAGCCCTGTGGACTCTTGAATTATCTTTTGTTTTTCAGGTTGGAAATAGTGGAAAAGTCATTGGAATTGATCACATTAAAGAACTAGTAGATGACTCAATAACTAATGTCAAAAAGGATGACCCAATGCTCCTGTCCTCGGGGCGAGTGCGGCTGGTGGGTGAGTGGCAGAACGCTTACCGGTTCTTTTCATTTGCACAAGAACAATGTTTAGAGCTAAGAACAGCAGTCTTTGCTGGCACCGAGACACCAAGTAGAAACAGCAGCCCTCATCCATTTCAGCGGACACACATGGCGCGTGTGGCTTGATCTCAGCTCACTTGCCAGCTCAGCAGTGAGGCTGACTTTGATGCACTCTGCCCACTGGATTTCCCTTCCCCAGGGCCTGGTCAGCTCTCCGCTTGCTTGGATTCATCTCTGACATGCGTGTCGTAGTGATGACTCTTTTGTTGCCTTATATAATTTCTTCACTCCTTAGTGGTATATATTTGTATTTTATTGCTACTTTCCTTTTATTTTCTTGCCTTCCCCATGCTAGGTAGTGCTGTACCAAGCTACGTCCCCAGCCCTTGTGCTAAATAGGAATTCTTACCTGTAAGTGGTTAGGCTTACCATTCTTCCCCAGTCTTCAATGTCTTAAGGATATATGAAGTCAGAAGTCCTTACCCCCTCCATCTTCACAGCAAATGTGACACCGATTCTCAGAGTGTAACTTCTTTTTTAGTGGGTGATGGAAGAATGGGATACGCTGAAGAAGCCCCTTACGACGCTATTCATGTGGGAGCTGCAGCCCCAGTTGTGCCCCAGGCAGTGAGTTGGGATTTATTTTTTTATTTGTGTGTTTTAGCCCTATAAAACTTAAAATATTTTTTATGTAGCAATGTAGCAATGAGTTCCAGATAAAGTTCAGAATATATGTAGACATCCATGTATTGTAGTTAATACTAAATGCTAAGAGTTTATTAGATTAAAGGAAAATGTCTGTATGAAAGAATTTTTCAGAGTAGTCAAAGAGGATAGAATAGTGGAACTTGAACTGGGTCTAAGAGTCATTGGATGGGTGGTGGTGGCGGCGGCGCACGCCTTTAATCCCAGCATTTGGGAGGCAGAGGCGGGTAGATTTCTGAGTTTGAGGCCAGCCTGGTGTACAGAAAGTGAGTTCCAAGACAGCCAGGGCGACACAGAAACCCTGTCTCAAAAAAACAAAACAAAAAAACCCAAAAAACAAAAAAAGAGTCATTGGAACCTCCAGCTCAGTACTCAGACTGTGCCTACACAGTCTGAGCTCAGTACAGGGATTACACTCACCTGGCTTGGGAACGGGAGGTGGCATAGAAGGAGCTCGGTGCTTATGTAGACTTGAAGTGTACATGTGATGTCAAGAAGGTAGAGAAGAAAGGACTGGCCTTGAGAGCCAGCCTGGGGGTACAGGAAGACTCTTGTTTTTCATTAGAACTCAGTTATAACTCAGACACATAATTCAAAGGCAATTCAGTACTCAAGTATTACTTTAAAAAAAGCTGGGTGGTGGTGGTGCATACCTTTAATCCCAGCAGAGACAGGCTAATCTCAGAGTTCTAGGCCAGCCTGGTCTACAGAGTGAGATCCAGGAGAGCCAGGGCTACACAGAGAAACTTTGTCTCAAAAACCAAACCAAACAAAAAAATTAAAAATGTGAAAAAAAAAAAAAAAAAAGATCTGGTGACCAAATTTTAACCAAAAACAACCTTCTTGGGGATAATACTATCCAAAGTGTCGGATTTCTTACTTATGAATAACATAAGGTTGTATTATTCAAAGGATAGTATGTGATGTAACCGTTTTCAGACCGGAAGCATAGTCTTGGTGTATGTCCATAGGTCTGTTCTCATCCCAGCACTGAAGGCATCCAGTTTAACCTCCACATGCAGCCCTGCTCTGAGGATTCCCTTACCGTTGTCTGAGAGACGCCCTAGATCCACCGCAATCGGATAGCACTTACTTGTTGGTTCTCTGTACTTCTCCCTTCTCCATGCCCCCTTCCACAACAATCTGCAACACGCTCCACTGGCATTAGAGTTCTCTGTTGCAGTGTGTTCTGCCCAAACACACTGAGCTCTTTTGCTGTACCAGGCAGCTCTGTCAGGTGTTATAATGACAAAGATGAATATAACGTAGCTTCTATCATCAAATTACTTGTAGCTTAGTAGGGGAGGTGGAGAAATAAAGGGGTAAGTGGGGAATTAGTTACTAGAACTGTGCTTTGTGTTCTATGCTGAACCAACAGGGAATGAAAAGTATTTTTTGGAGGGGAGGAGGTCCAGAAAGTTGAAAGAGCAGCATTTAAGTTTGCTGTTACTAAGTCTATACAATGGAGGAATGCATAGGTCCCGTTAGAAAAACCAGTAACCTAGAGATGGCTTAAGTGTAGGCGGGTGTATAATGTATTATATGTAAGAGACCTGAGCCACTGGATTTTGTTAAGCCTGACGGGTCCTGAAATGAACCCCTGAGGACGCTAAGATGTTCCTTAGGAAGTGCCTTTCTGCTTCTGCCCACGGACATTGAATGTTACTCACTGCACTGTCCGATGGCATGGCTGTTTCACACCTGTAACTTGCTATGTGGGGTGTTTTGTTTTTTCTCCTAGTTAATAGACCAGTTAAAGCCTGGTGGAAGATTGATATTGCCAGTCGGTCCTGCAGGAGGAAACCAAATGTTGGAGCAGTATGACAAGCTACAAGATGGCAGTGTCAAAATGAAACCTCTCATGGGGGTGATATACGTGCCTTTAACAGATAAAGAAAAGCAGTGGTCCAGGTGGAAGTGATTTTCTCTTCTGCTCTTTCCTCCTCCACACAGTCAAGGTGAAAGGCTGTGGGCTTTAAGACCTTAGCCTGCAAGAGCTGATTTGAGTGGTTTCCTTCATGCTACCCCATTAAAGCATCAGAAACTCATGGCATTAAAGAGTGACAAGTGTTGCATGGTCAGTTTGACTCGCAGCTTTAGGAAGGGAGGGCGAGGCCTGGTCGGCACGGCATGCTTTGCAGGGTGACCTTATTTATTTATCAGATTTTTCTGCATAATTATGTCATGTTATAGCTGCTATATGGCTATGGAAATAAATGCTTTGATCTGGAAAAGAAGCCATCATTCTTGCTTTATTCACTCCCTCTAATACTACTGTGACAAGGAAAAAGAAAAATATTTGGAAAGGGCAAAGATATTTGTCCCAGTTTTCAAAAAAAAAGTCAGAATCCCAGAGAGGACGGTCCCAGAGAGGTTGATGTCTTTGGGTCAGTTCCTGGGCGTGCATCAGTGGTCTCAGAAGCACGGTAAGAAGTCAACGTGTCGGCATGCTGTAGATTAGGACAGCCAGTTTTGAGCACTTTTGGATAAACTTTGAGAGGAAAGGGATTGCAGAAGCTGTCCAGTGATACCTACGCACCAGGTCTCGTAGCTGCCTGGAGGGCATGCAGCACAGAGCTGCGCTCACAGCAGTGCTGTCCCCATAGCATCACGTGGCTCACTAGGAAGCCAGTGCCTGCTTTTGCTCAGTGCCACCGTCTCAGCCGAATGCATCTTCACTCCTCTCCCCATGGAGAGATGCAAGGACAGCATAGTGGAGTGCTGTGCCCTGTTGCTTGAAACTGGTGTCCAAATAAGGGCAATCTCTCAGTGTCTGCCTTAGAATCCTTCCTAGTTGACAAAAATTTTATTTCAAAAGGATTTTTGGTTTGGTTTGGTATTTTAATAAGTGGCAATTTTAAATACAATGGAACTTCTAATTTTGCTTTCTATACAGGCACCATTGAATGACTTTTTAAAATTCCTGTGTGTGTGTGTGTGTGTGTGTGTGTATGTGTGTATGTGTCTTTGCATGTGTGCATGTGTGTATGCCATTGCATGGGTGTGGAGCTCAGAGAACAACTTGGAGAAGTCAGTTCTCTCCTACTATGTGGGGCCCAGGGATTGAACTTAGATTCTGAGTATAGACAGTAAGTCGCCTTTACCCACTGAGCCATCTTGAGAGTTTAATTGCAAAAGTAATAACTTAATTGCTTAAAGCAGTGTTTTACTCTTGGATTTGTGATCATCCATGAATATATTAGACCAATCAGGGGCCTCACCCTTAAAAAACAAAAACAAAAACAAAAACAAAATATAACAACTCTCAACCTCCCCACAGCCAGTTGACAGTATTCTACCGTCCATGCTGGGACTTTGTCTGGCTTGAAGTTGTGTGTTGCTTTGTGCATGCTGTGACAGTTTCTGTGATTTCATATGTGCAACTGAGCTGCACCACTGTATCTGGGGAAAGCGGTTTGCTTACAGTCATCCACTGCCTCTGGCTCAGTCTTTGCAGCCGATCTCTGCAATGATCCCAAGGCTTGGGGAGGTATCATGTCCCATTTAGTCTTTGCAGCCGATCTCTGCAATGATCCCAAGGCTTGGTGAGGTATCATGTCCCATTTAGTCTTTGCAGCCTATCTCTGCAATGATCCCAAGGCTTGGGGAGGTATCATGTCCCATTTAGTCTTTGCAGCCGATCTCTGCAATGATCCCAAGGCTTGGTGAGGTATCATGTCCCATTTAGTCTTTGCAGCCTATCTCTGCAATGATCCCAAGGCTTGGGGAGGTATCATGTCCCATTTAGTCTTTGCAGCCGATCTCTGCAATGATCCCAAGGCTTGGGGAGGTATCATGTCCCATTTAGTCTTTGCAGCCTATCTCTGCAATGATCCCAAGGCTTGGTGAGGTATCATGTCCCATTTAGTCTTTGCAGCCTATCTCTGCAATGATCCCAAGGCTTGGTGAGGTATCATGTCCCATTTAGTCTTTGCAGCCGATCTCTGCAATGATCCCAAGGCTTGGTGAGGTATCATGTCCCATTTAGTCTTTGCAGCCGATCTCTGCAATGATCCCAAGGCTTGGGGAGGTATCATGTCCCATTCAGTCTTTGCAGCCGATCTCTGCAATGATCCCAAGGCTTGGTGAGGTATCATGTCCCATTCAGTCTTTGCAGCCTATCTCTGCAATGATCCCAAGGCTTGGGGAGGTATCATGTCCCATTTAGTCTTTGCAGCCTATCTCTGCAATGATCCCAAGGCTTGGGGAGGTATCATGTCCCATTTAGTCTTTGCAGCCGATCTCTGCAATGATCCCAAGGCTTGGTGAGGTATCATGTCCCATTTAGTCTTTGCAGCCTATCTCTGCAATGATCCCAAGGCTTGGTGAGGTATCATGTCCCATTCAGTCTTTGCAGCCTATCTCTGCAATGATCCCAAGGCTTGGTGAGGTATCATGTCCCATTTAGTCTTTGCAGCCTATCTCTGCAATGATCCCAAGGCTTGGGGAGGTATCATGTCCCATTTAGTCTTTGCAGCCTATCTCTGCAATGATCCCAAGGCTTGGTGAGGTATCATGTCCCATTTAGTCTTTGCAGCCTATCTCTGCAATGATCCCAAGGCTTGGGGAGGTATCATGTCCCATTTAGTCTTTGCAGCCTATCTCTGCAATGATCCCAAGGCTTGGTGAGGTATCATGTCCCATTTAGTCTTTGCAGCCGATCTCTGCAATGATCCCAAGGCTTGGGGAGGTATCATGTCCCATTTAGTCTTTGCAGCCGATCTCTGCAATGATCCCAAGGCTTGGTGAGGTATCATGTCCCATTTAGTCTTTGCAGCCTATCTCTGCAATGATCCCAAGGCTTGGGGAGGTATCATGTCCCATTTAGTCTTTGCAGCCAATCTCTGCAATGATCCCAAGGCTTGGTGAGGTATCATGTCCCATTTAGTCTTTGCAGCCTATCTCTGCAATGATCCCAAGGCTTGGGGAGGTATCATGTCCCATTTAGTCTTTGCAGCCGATCTCTGCAATGATCCCAAGGCTTGGGGAGGTATCATGTCCCATTTAGTCTTTGCAGCCTATCTCTGTAATGATCCCAAGGCTTGGTGAGGTATCATGTCCCATTTAGTCTTTGCAGCCTATCTCTGCAATGATCCCAAGGCTTGGTGAGGTATCATGTCCCATTTAGTCTTTGCAGCCGATCTCTGCAATGATCCCAAGGCTTGGTGAGGTATCATGTCCCATTTAGTCTTTGCAGCCGATCTCTGCAATGATCCCAAGGCTTGGGGAGGTATCATGTCCCATTCAGTCTTTGCAGCCGATCTCTGCAATGATCCCAAGGCTTGGTGAGGTATCATGTCCCATTCAGTCTTTGCAGCCTATCTCTGCAATGATCCCAAGGCTTGGGGAGGTATCATGTCCCATTTAGTCTTTGCAGCCTATCTCTGCAATGATCCCAAGGCTTGGGGAGGTATCATGTCCCATTCAGTCTTTGCAGCCGATCTCTGCAATGATCCCAAGGCTTGGGGAGGTATCATGTCCCATTTAGTCTTTGCAGCCTATCTCTGCAATGATCCCAAGGCTTGGGGAGGTATCATGTCCCATTTAGTCTTTGCAGCCGATCTCTGCAATGATCCCAAGGCTTGGTGAGGTATCATGTCCCATTTAGTCTTTGCAGCCGATCTCTGCAATGATCCCAAGGCTTGGTGAGGTATCATGTCCCATTTAGTCTTTGCAGCCGATCTCTGCAATGATCCCAAGGCTTGGTGAGGTATCATGTCCCATTTAGTCTTTGCAGCCGATCTCTGCAATGATCCCAAGGCTTGGTGAGGTATCATGTCCCATTTAGTCTTTGCAGCCGATCTCTGCAATGATCCCAAGGCTTGGGGAGGTATCATGTCCCATTCAGTCTTTGCAGCCGATCTCTGCAATGATCCCAAGGCTTGGTGAGGTATCATGTCCCATTCAGTCTTTGCAGCCTATCTCTGCAATGATCCCAAGGCTTGGGGAGGTATCATGTCCCATTTAGTCTTTGCAGCCTATCTCTGCAATGATCCCAAGGCTTGGGGAGGTATCATGTCCCATTCAGTCTTTGCAGCCGATCTCTGCAATGATCCCAAGGCTTGGGGAGGTATCATGTCCCATTTAGTCTTTGCAGCCTATCTCTGCAATGATCCCAAGGCTTGGGGAGGTATCATGTCCCATTTAGTCTTTGCAGCCGATCTCTGCAATGATCCCAAGGCTTGGTGAGGTATCATGTCCCATTTAGTCTTTGCAGCCGATCTCTGCAATGATCCCAAGGCTTGGTGAGGTATCATGTCCCATTTAGGCCTGAGCACCCCACAGGCACTCATTCCTGCATGCTAACTAGTTGTGGTTCTCTGTATTCATTGCTATCTACTGCAAAAAGGAACTTCCTTGATGACCAAATCTATAGGCACAATGAGAAGTCATTAGGCATCTATTTAATACTGTTATATTAGCAGAGTAATAGTAGTAAATTCTGCCTGCGGGCTACAGGTTCTTGGCCCTACTACAGAGACCAGATATGGGTTCCATTGTATGGAGTGGGTCTTAAATTCAAACAGTGTGCCTACTCCCATGGCAGTTGTGCTACTACTGTACTAGTGGGCACATCAGACAGTCATTATTATAGTTTGCAGATTTCACAGCTGAATGAAGACGATTCCTTTCCTTCTTTCAGTATAACATTTTCCAGTACTATAAAAGCTTGCCATTAGGGATAGTAGTGTTCCAGGTCAGCACTAGCTTGAGTTCCCCATAGTTTATGGCTCAAGTATGTGGTGTTTCAGCAGTAGGGTCTTACTGACAGTTTCTGGTAAGTAACCAAGAGCCATGGCACGAGCCCTTAGTAGTAAAACTGCCCCCACTTCTTCATCAACAGAATCTCTTTACATTACAAACAATCCCTGCATCTTCCTGATTCAAACTGTTAGGAAACAATAGTGTTTAAGTTATCTCCTCATAGTATATCTCATTTGTTCTTGAATGACTCTATATGATTCACTATTACTAACAGAGCTATTAAAACAATACAACAAACCTACGTGGTTGTAACCTACTGACGAACGTATAGCCATTTTTAAAGAGCCTTTCTAAGTCTTGGGCATGCTCCTTTTTATTGTAAATGATTAGATAAAGGTAAGCAGAATTTTAAACATTGGGGAAAATTTAGTAACTAGAAAGTTGAATGGGTTTGAGAGTTAGCTTATGTGGAAGTTGAGTATGTATTCACAGCAAATGTTACCTTTTCTTTGTACCCTAAAATTTAAAATTCTAGTCGAAAAGCTTGTTTTTTTCATGAGTACATGTGAACAAAGTCCAAATGGGCCCCAGTAGTAGATTACTTGCATAGCATGCTTATGATGTCCTTGAGTTTGATTGCTAGTATCCCCACAAAAAAAACAAAAACCAAACCAAAGCAAACCAAAACAACCTTAAAACAATCACCACCACCACCGCAGCAGCAGCAGCAGCCATATGGAGAGGGTATTTGGAGATGTGTTACGTTGTTGATGAGCGTTAGGATTTATTTATTAATTATTTAATGCCTTGCAAGAAATAAATACAAGTTTTACAGTTGGGTATCCTTATTCATGCTTTAATGAACTTAGTGAATAGAGCTTGGGAACCCTCTGTAGGCTGATAATCTAATATGTTCTTGAATTGCAGTTGAGACTGTTTTATGCTAATAATAAGGCTGTTGCTAGAAGACTAGTTTTGGATGGGATAGAACTGATCATTGTCATGTAAAAGATAACCCAGAGGCTGGAGACCTGTCTTGGCTTATAAAGCGCTTGCTGTGCCAAAAGGGGTTGGGTGGGGCTGAGTTCAGGTCCCTGGCACCACACTAAGTGGGTAGGGAAGAGCGAGGCAGGTGGATTCTGTGGGCTTACTGACTGACCAGCCAGTCTTGCAGTCTTGATGCTCCAGATTCAGAAATAGACTCTGAATCAAGAAATAGAGTAGACACTAACAGAGGAAGACAGCAGACACTAATGTCTGGCCTCAATGTACACACACCAGTCATGTAGCATAAAAAGGGGCTTACTAGAGAAATAATTATCTTGGTATCATTTCACATAGGCACATTATTTGTTAACCCTTGAACACAGCACCACCCCAGGAAAGCTCTCGCCTCACATCTCTATCATAGCCAAAGCATTCATCTTAGGTTTTGCCGAGACAGGTTGGTAGAGCGCCTGAGCTTTGGCCTGCAACCAGTTCCTGTTTGCCTGCTGCTCACACTTTCTCTATACATAGTATGTAATATTTCCCTGAGTCAGTTGAGATTTAATCATGATATCACACATACCCCTAAGGAATTGAGCGTTGAGTGATATCTTTATCATGCAAGTTACCCTCCGGGAGGCTTTCTGGTGCTTTGGTGTATTTCTGTGCTCGCTGGCTTCATGAGGTAGAGTTTACATGCTGTCCACTTGACTTTAGATGGCCCACTTCCCTCTCCTCTCGCTGGCAGCTGCTGGCCCCTGCTGCACGTGGCTGACTGAATGGTTTCCTTGGAGCTGATAAAGCTGCCTTATGAAGTCATCTGACAGGAATAATAACCTGCCATCCGACGATGCAGGGTCTCCAGAGAATTTGGGTTGCAAGTGCCAACAGACCCTCTAAGCAAAAGACTACTCTTTATCCAGTTTTGTGATTATATCTATTTAAAACATTGAACTCTAGATGTTTAAATTATAGTAAACAAAGTAGGTCAGCAAGACGATCCTAGACAAGCGCCATACGTTTTCTGAATTCTTTTGCCTCGAAAGGGAGAAGTTTTACCTTTAGGGTTAAAAAACCAACTTGGGGTTTGTGGTTTGCTTCTGTGTGTGGGAGAAGCATCAAAGATGCTCGGAATGACTGCTGTCAGTTCGCTTTGGCTTGGGGTTTAATGGGCTTTTATCTCTGTGTTGCTTGGAGTGTGCATATCTTACTGACTTGAATGTTGCGTCTAAATTGTTAGAGCGCCAGCCAGTTCACAGTGTGTAACCCCTAATTACATTTTTCTACTCTCTCCCCAGGGATGAACTGTGAAAGCAACGTGAGCTTGACCAGTCTATAAACCGCAGTGGGCCGCTCCTCTCGGTCCTTACAGCATTTGAGAACCAACAGCATCACAGCTTGTTTTGGACTTTGTTACACTCTTACTTTCAGCATGAAAACGTGTGGTTTTGTAGGATTTCCTAATTCCAAACGGCGCGGAGCCAAACTGATAGAGGAAGGCTGCAGAGCGTTAACTGCGTGTGTTGTTTTAACATGCCCACATTTCACTTTAAAAAAATATTAAAAGAAAGAGTTCTCCAACTGGAAAAATTAGTTTTGAAGAGTGGCTTTGCTTTTCTTGGGCACTTAATTCTGTTCCAATATTAATTCATCAGATTTATTTTGTGCATCAGATAACACCACATTCACAAGTTTAGCTTCTTTGGTAGCCAATGTCTGTTAGATGCTACTAAGAAAACAGAGATGAGCTTTCTTCTTAAAAGCCTTTGATGTGGCGTCATAGGATAGCATGTCGTAGATACAATCAGCTGCTGTTACCTTAAAACTAGGTGTTTGTAAATACTGAAACTTGAGACGACGATGATGGCAGGTGGTGTCCCAAAAACACTCAGCTGTTCCGATTGGAAATTTTGATGTAAATTTCCTCTCTCTAAAAATGCTAGGAGGCTTGTAGCTCAATATCATTTATTTGTTTCTAGTTTGCTGCTGGTAATGTATCTGCATCTAACATTCTGTGTAAGCGGTCGTGTCTTTGCACAGTTTATGCAGCGCTGCTTTGCCAAATAAAATTAAAAGCAAAAGAAGCATTGGTGGCCTTTGAATCTAGAAGGACACAGGTCTGCTAGGTCCAGATGCTGCCCACAGTCCTGGGGAAGCGTCGTAGTCTTATGATATTCTAGGAGGTAGATATGCATAGCATTCGTCCACTCTATGTGGCTGCATTTCTTCAGGATGGAGACTCTGTGTTCATTGTTTCTCTCTGCCTTCCTAGCCCAAGGCTTGCTTTTTAATAGCTCTGTAGTAAATGCTCAATGAGTGACTGGGTGAATGTAGTATGAGGAAGAATGTGGTTGAGAGTAAACATACTGAAATCCATGTCTCATCTATAAATAGATTCATTAATTTAATAACTGTAAAATGTCTGTGAAGGCAATGGCACTTTGAAGATCTTATTTAAATATGGTTTTATATTTTCTAATAAGACTTTAGTTTTTTGTGAAGATCCTAGAACTTGAGAGAAGATTAGAAGCTCCCGGTAAATGGGGCTAAGCAAAGCGAAGCCTTCCCTCTATGTGTAAGGGCACATGATTCTGACAAGAAGACTCTTAGTGTCTGAGAAGCCCATCCCCACTCTTCACATCTTAAATTACTGATTTAAAAGTCATGCAGACATCACCTGACAAGTGTCTCTTCTTGGCTTAGGTCTCAGTCCCAGGAAACTAGCATTACTGTGGTCCCGCAGACTTGAAAACCTTAACCAGCTTTGGTTTGCTGCTGGTTGTTGCTTTGGAATCCTGTCAGTGACCCCCTGGAGTCCAGGATGCATGGTCATTTGAAATATGTGTAAAGTCAAATGTTCACTCAGGCTTTAAAGCAAATAAATTCTTAAACTTACCCACCAGTCTGGATCCTTGGTAGTCATTGCACATTACAGCACGCAAATCTCTGTGCTGGGCTTCAGGACGGAAGAGGTGCTTCCAGGTCAGTTTGCCGTCCAGTGGCGGGGACAGTTTATAAATAGGCACCATACACTTCACCCAGTTTGTACAGAAACTCTGTGCCCAAGCCTTGCTCTTAGACTTGACACTTTTAGGAGGTGAAACTTTAGGATGTTGAATGAACAGCCAGTTTGAACAGCAGCACTAAGTGGGTAGAGATAGAAGAATGGTGTTAATGAGGTCTAAGCCCTTTAAAAGAGTTGAATTTATATATGTGTTTAAGACAGGTAAGAAATGCCTGATTTTCAGTGTGCATAATTTCCAGAGCATTTTATTTTCCTCATAGAAAGTACATCTGAATACACATAATGTAAAGGGCAATGAAGATACTTCGAGTCATTATAGGTAGTGTGATCTTGTGAATAAACTCTTCCTATAAATTTGCTCTTCCTAGAAGCTAAATCTAGTTGTCAGACTTGGGTTGCAGCAATAAGCTTATGTCAGGGTTGAGTTTCTCTTCAGGGCTGCTTGCTCTTTCCCAGCCAGGAACAGGACAAATCGGCACCCAGGGAAATAACTACTACTGGCCACACCAATACTTAGGACTTCATCCCCCTTGCAGCTGCCATGTTTTATTGTTTGTTTGTTTATTTGTGGCAGGTGGGGGTGGATAGCAAGATGGCTCGGGGTAAAGAGGCTTGCTGCCAAACCTGAAGACCTGAGTTTCACCCCTCCCCCCTCCCAGACCCACAGAGTAGAAGGACAGCTGACACCTGCAGATTGTTCTCTGACCTTCAGGCATGGTAGCACTTGCCTGAAATCCCAGCACTTGGAAGCAGGAAGGGTCAGAAGTCATCCTAGGTTACACAAGTTCAAGGCCAGCCCGAATTTCATGAGAGCCTGCCTTAAAGGAAAGAAAAAACCAAAAAGTTTCTACAGTGCATCTCTTCACTAAAGCATCGTAAGCATTGAGTGGATTCTAAAGGAGCCATTTTTAAAGTAATAACTTTGTAAACTCTTCAAGCTGTTCTTGAAGGAATTCCTCAGAGTGTTTAAGGCCTTTTATCTCTCTAGAGTTTTCTAATTTCTGGTAGTTTAGTGTGGCATCAAAGAAAGTCATGACAGTGTTGTCACCCAGCACTGATAGACAAATAGTAAGCATGAGTCATCTTATAAATTGTTGTAGAACTCAACCGGCTGATAACTTATTTTAGGTAAGCACTTAAACTCTTGTAGCATACAGATCATTTCTTATCGAATGCTGTGTTCCTGATGCCCTAATATCTTAATGTATTCTGTAGTGGAGATGGGCCCTGACTGGACTTTGGTTGCATCTCTGAGCTTCCACCATCTTTCAGAAAGATGGTAGTATTTTGCCCTTAGCATTGTTAAAGGTTCTCACTCAGTAAGGGGACCCACTTGAAAAGGGTACTGGCCCAAGGAAGCCTGGGACTGTGCACTGGAATATAATAAAGTGGAAATGAAGTCTAATAATTGGTTCAACTTGAATTCTTTAGTCATAACAGTTGTTGGTTGGCTCTCCCCCATCAACCCTGGGGTTCATCTTTTTAATTCTGTTTTTTGATTACATCAAGAGTTTGCTCAATTCTCTTCTTGTTTGTGGGGAAGAACACAGGATAATTGATGTTCCTCTGTCAGTACTCACAGGGTGGTTGCTGACCTGGGTTGGTGAATGCTGGGAGCCTCTGGGGTCTGTTTCACTTCTCACTCTGCCTTCTTTTCTGTCATTCAGCACTTGAGGCTCTTCAGGGCTGAGAATCTGAAGAATTTATTCAGACTGTACCAACAGGAGGAGTATGGCACACATGAAAATTGTCAAAAGGTTAGGTAGTGGCAGAACAAAGGACATTTGTGAGCAGGCTTGAGGCACCCCACACATTTGGCCATGTCTTCCAAAATGCATTGCTTGGCTTTTTCTTTTTTTCTCCCCTATCACTATTGATTTAAGCATTCTTATTATTTTACAAGGATTTTTTTCCCAGACATTATGTAGTGATGGGAAGAGCTCAGGTGGTGGTGCCGCGTGAACCCACAGCCTTGAGCCAGAGCACACCACGTTATGATCTCGGCTCCAGTGAACAGTTAGGAGATGGGCAGCAGACCTGAAGAAAATAAAAGCGGGAGGCATCATGGCCTTGGATTGGCTCATCCACTGTTCTGATCTATTCTTTGCACAGACCTCTGTGATGGTACATTTAGTGATGACAGTCTAGTTTTTTTAGTCACATAAAATGATAACAGTACCAACTGCCATTGGACAATAAAATTAAAATAAAACTTAGATGGGCTTAAAAAATGATAACACTATAAAAGAGCACTCGAAGCAGCCTTTATACCCAACAGTTTTTCCTAAGCTGTTTTGTAAATTGTTTTTATATTAAAATTAGGTTTTTGTTTTGTTCATACACAGGGTCTGTGTAATCCTTGTTAACCTGGATCTGCCTGCCTCTGCCTCCCAAGTGCTGGCTTTACTTCACCACCTGGTTAAAATTGCATTAAACAGGACTATACTTGGGATCTCAATGTTCCAATGCCACAAGGGGCTCTCTGACTTCAGCCCATTTCCGAGACACCTGCTGTGGATCTTAACTTTATTTCTGCAATCTTTGGTTTCCTGCTTTGCCAAGGACTCTTAACAGCATGTAGCCCCAGAAGTCACTGTGACTTTCTCTCTTTTTTGCACAGTGTCAGAAAAGAGACTGTGTCAGAAAAGTCACTGTGACTTTCTCTCTTTTCTTACCCACCTAGGGTAAGAGCTAGGAGAATAAAGCCACAGGCAAGACGTTTGAAGCCAGTTAAGCCAGTGTCATGAGGCCGCTTGGGAAGAAACCACTGTTTTCCCCTTGGTAGAGCAGGTCTTTGTGAGAAGTCCTCACTGAGGTTTAAACAATCTGAAGCTGTACAAAACTTGGGGTCCAGAAGCATAAAGGCTGTTGTGCTAGGAAGTGGTAACACCTAACCAGAAATGGGGCCTAGACATGAAGAGGTGAGGGGTGACAAGTTACAACCCCCTGTAGTCTCAGCAGCTCAGGGTCAAGGCTTATATTAAGAGTGCCCCTGGGGTGACTCTGAAGGAATTCATGAAGGGAAAGACTCCATCTGTGAGATGTTTACATGAGCAATCCAGTCAAAGCCTCCAACAGATAGACTGCCTTGGACAGCCATCTTGTTTGGATTGAGGGAAAACTACAGGAAAAGAGCAAAATCAGCAAGTTGATGTGACAAAAGAGCAAGGGGGACAGACAACTTCTCAGTCATTACAAGAAAGAGAGGGGGAAAGTTCCTACCAAAGAGACTATATCTCGGAAGTAAATGACAATCAAATATGGAAGGTGGGGTACCTTGTCTAAGAACCAAGCTTCTGGGTAGGCCTTAGGGAAAGGCTGTGATGCAGCTTGTTAAAGAGGTAAAGTGTCCTTTATTTTTATTTATTTTTTTAAGATTTTATTATTATATCTAAGTACACTGTAGCTGTCTTCAGATGAACCAGAAGACGGCGTCAAATCTCATTACAGATGGTTGTGAGCCACCATGCGGTTGCTGGGATTTGAACTCAGAACCTCTGGAAGAGCAGTCAGTGCTCTTACCCGCTGAGCCACCTCTCCAGCCCCAATGTGCCCTAAGTCACTGACAAGACGACTCTTAGAGGCCTTGTCCAGCTGGAGATAAGGAGCACCAAGTAGGGCCTGATCTCCAGCAGACTTCATGTGGCTTGGGGTGACTCACTTTCCTACAACCCTCAGGGTCCATTTGTGAAAACAGAGTTGGCATGACTAAATCCAAATACTAGAGTTTGGGCACATTTAGTAATCTATAATTTATAAGAAAGAATTTTTTTTAAAGGCATAAGAATAAAATAGTTTATTAAAGGACTGGTACATACAAGGCATCTTTTCTCAAGTACTTCAAAACAATAGCAATACTAGATTGTAGATAACTTCTTTGTATATAAAAGATGTGCAGAAAGAAACATGCCTTATCAGTTTCTATTTACTGGGTATGGCTATAGGTGACCTCTATGAAAATGAGCCGCACAGCATCACAGAGTGTAGGTAAGTTCACTCAACATTCATCTCTCAGACTGCTACTGTAACATTTACACCATTGATTAGCTCTAAATAGTCAGTAAGAGGCTGGAGTTAGAGTCTCAAGAGACAAAAGCAAACATTTGTTTTTCTAGAACTACCCTTTGATTAATACATTTCAATAGGTTATATTCCCTCACCAAAATCAAACCCCTTGTTAAAGGAACCACCTACTTTATATTGAGTCTAAACTAATGAGACTACAGTGGTTTTTAGTGTTTTGTAACGTTTGCCACTCAGGGTAAAGAACTAGGAACATCATGATTATAAACAGGCACCACACTGCAGTCCCCTCAGAGTAGCCTCTAGAGTATACAACCTGGCACTAAGTGGTGATGGGAAGGTCTGCCTTTACTGTCTACAAACTTAAAGGTGTTAAGCTGGATGCCAGTTTCCTGCAAAGGGGAACTTGTGCAAAAGTGCTTTCTGCTCTGGAAATACATCCTGACATTAGCTGATTGTACATTATAACATTTTAATAACATAAAGAACAGTGAGGGCTGGGGTGTAGATCAGTGGTAGAGCACTTATCTAGCCCAACCAGGCTCCTGGGTCCCACCTCCAGCCCTGCAAGACACACGAAGGGAAGCATCAGGACCCATTCCATTGAAAAGCCTGTGATACCTGGACATGGCAACATGTTTACAAACACCCAGACATCACCTTTTGGATTGATAATTCGCACGTTTTTTCATCAGAAAGGCTCATGTTGAAAACCAGTGCACATGTAAAGCAGCCACACCGCTCCATTCCATGAAGCAGCATTGAGTAGATTGTCCTTACGAATCCCACGGCTGGGGTTCTATTTGCTTTTGCCTGCCAGGTCCCTCTCCTCTGCTGCCAGCTTGTTCTCATTTCATAACCACCTACAGTTGCCCCTAGCCAAAAGGGATTCTTCTAAGGTCAGCCAGGTGTGGCAGCTACCACCTTGGCCTGGTCAGAAGCATAGGGTGGGGCTGGGTGGAGAACCTATATTCCTCCCCTGTGGGACATCACTGATCTAATCAGCATGCTTATAACATCCAGACAGACCTGCCATTGGTAACATCTCACTGAGGGTAAATTCACTTAAGATCCTTTTTCAGAGGTATTTAGCAGAGGAAAAGAAAGTGTAGCTCATGAGAACTCAGTGGAGAGAAGAGAGCCAGAAGATAAGAAAGCTGATAGGGGCCAGCAGTTGGCACCTCACAAATAAAAGGCAGGACTTCCATCTGTCACCTTGTCACATGCTGACTTTCTGTCTCAGCAAACAAGCTTCAGTCTTATGAATTCCTCTCTACCTTTGAAGACATTGTACATCCCAGGGAAATTATTTCATGATAAGTCAAGGCTTGTGTTTGCACTGTCTTCTAGCACAGTTTAAAACAAAACATCTTAATGATAGAACCCAAAGAACAGATTGTGAGTGATAGCCATCCTTGCCCCGAGCTGCTTAAATAGCGTTGTTACAGATACATCCCATTGATGAGGTAGTCCGATTCCTCAGATGTAATGGGCCGGGCTTTCTTGAGTTTCTGCTTCACCAGTCGGAGTCGGCATGTCACCATGAGAAGCAACAAAACAGTGATGGCCAGACCTAATGCCAGAGGTAGCACCGCACCTGTGCAAGGTTTGGAAAAAAAAAAAAGTGACAGTAAGTGATTGGCAACAGTGATTGCTACTGGCTACTATGTGATACTTGGCATGCATTAATTTACCCTGTCTGAATAGCTCCAGTTGATGCTAGTTTTACTGTTGCTTTTTGACAAAGGCACAGGGAGGTTAATTCCCCTGCATAGGTCAAGTCTTAAACCAAATTCTTTACAAATTGTTCTTACAATTTTTTTTTTCTTTACAAAATTGGCATCAGGAGTAGAGCCACTGCAGTGACATCATCCTTATCTCCAACTATAGTAGAGACTGTGACCATGAGAAATGTTTTCATTATCGTCATACATGACAGTTATGGCCAGACATGATCATCTTCTCATTAGCTGTAGTCTAACTCCTGATTTCTGGTTCTGGTAGAGCTTAAGATATTCACTTCCAGGGTATCATAGATGGCTCAATAGTTAAGAGCACTTATCTCTCTTCCAGAGGACCCAGCTTCAACTCCCAGCATGCACTTGGCAGCTCACAACCATCTGTAACTCTAGTTCCAGGGATCTGATGCCCTCTTTTGGCCTCCACAGGCACCAGGCGCTTGTGTGGTACCCCATATACATACAATTAACTTTTAACTTTTTTTTTTTTAATCTAGGGATCCTACTATCCCCCAGTAGACCATTTATTGAAAACTAACCTTAAATATGCTGGGATATTTGGTCAGCCCTAAAACCAGAGGCATATAGGCAACACTAAACAGACTAAGCAGATTGTATTTATGCAAGGTGTGCGTGCGTGTGTGTGTGTGTGTGTGTGTGTGTGTGTGTAAAACAATAATAAAAAGAGTCCATGAACTTTCCAGGGTTAGGGGAAGCATTTGAGAAAGGGGAGGTAGGGACTAATGTAATTATATTCTAATTAAAACTGAAAGTGTAAAGATCTGCTGGTGTAACTTTGGTTTCCCATGGGGCTGGTCCTAGGTGTCAGACCAGAATAGCCTGCAGTCTTGCAGAGTCTTGAAGGGGCATGGTAGATCTGTCTCCAGTCAGGCTCAGCAGCAGCTTCTATTCTTAGTCCCCTCCACACTTGAGTAGGGCCAGGTTGTGATGACATGGTGACACTATTTTTAGTTGCACCTTCTTGCAACTGGGCAAACTAGAGGAGCCAACATATCCGCGTGCAGTTCGATTCTGAAACATTTCATTTTGCTTATTTATTCTGTGCTCATTGATAGCTTTCCATGTGCCAGACACTGGCCTAAGTGCTACCAATCAAAGATAAACATTTTTTTTAATTGTTGCTCACAAAAATACCCAGCCCCAAGGATATACTAAGTGCTAGCTTTATAGCTGAAGTAACTCAACCACATGAGCTGGTACTAATGTTGTGCCCACATTACACACAATGAAAACTGAGGCATCTAATTCCGTGTCACCTGTGGTCTAGTCCCTACAGTGCTGATTTCCCTATCAGGGATGTGAGAACATATCTGAGTAACTTAAATCTGAGTAGACAGACATTTAGTAGAAAGACTACAGTGTAATACTGTTACAACAACAGAGTCGTGTCTGCCTGTAGGGAAGGAAGACTTTGCCCGAGTGACTTGGGTCTTAAGTTTGTTACATGTGTTTGTTCTTGAATACATGTGTATACTTTGGAGCATTTTCTGATTAACCTGCCTATAGGACTGTAGTTCTCAAATTTCCTAATGTTGAAGCCCTTTAGTACAGGTCTGGGTATCTGCATGTGGGCGGACCTGCCTGTGGTCTCACATATTTCCGATGGCCTTAGGTGACTCTTTCATTCAACCCCAAAAGGGTTGTGACCCACAGGTTGAGAAACCACTGTTGTAGAAGAGTCCAGCAATGTCCCCTGAGGCTCCTCTGTTATCTGGTTTAGGTATCTAGGGGCTGTCAGCACAGAGGCCGTGGCTGTTGCAGTGAACATGAGATCAATAGATAGAAAGGAAGATCCAGAAGACCCAACAGGAGCAGGCTCCATGGACAGGAGTCAGAGGACAGAGACAGGAAGGCAGCAGAAGACACTTCACGGAGATTGGTTGGGGAGCGAGGGATGCTCGACAGAGCATAAAGGCTCCCAGGGTGGGCCCTGGGGAGTCCGCTGGATTAGCAAATGGAAATTTATTTACAGGAGACTGGGCTATTGAATGTTTTGTGCACAGAAAAACACCCGAATGCTTGCAGCCACAGAGGTTATGAACCCGTGGAGAGAGGGAGACTAAGAGATGACCACAAAATACAGCTGAGGAGATGGCTACATCAAAGAGAGGCGGTCATGGGTGGGAATGCCCTTTTCCCATAGGAAAGGAAGAGAGGGTGGGGCAGACAGAACAGTCTGAGGGTAGCTGAGGAGTTCCCTCCAGACAGCCTTCACTTTAGGCACTTAAAACTGATCCCAGATACAGCTGGCCTCATCTTGACCTGGAGCTGATTTCACACGAAAGGGCTTTTTAAACTGCAGGTTAATAGCAGAACACCAAGGACAGTCCTGTGTCTAGAGCATAGGGAAGGATATGGAAGTGTCCAGGGGTAACAAGTTTTAAGGTAAGAAAACCTGCAGCCAATGCACAACTTAGAAGCTGGTTCTAGAACCATCTCCCATCCCACAGCCCTGCAGTCTGGAAGCATGCAGAACCCACTTCCCCTCCTTGCATCCCACTGCCCTGGGGGTTTAGAGCCACCGCTGGCTCCTAGTGCTATCCTATCCCAGTGCCCTGGGGGTTACAGCCACCGCTGGCGCCTAGTGCTATCCTATCCCAGTGCCCTGGGGGCTTACAGCCACCGCTGGCTCCTAGTGCCATCCTATCCCAGTGCCCTGGGGGTTACAGCCATTGCTGGCTCCTAGTGCCATCCTATCCCAGTGCCCTGGGGGTTACAGCCACCGCTGGTGCCTAGTGCCATCCTCATGAGAGGCATTTTCAAAGGATTAAGTGGCCTACAAGTGTCAGGACCAAGACAAAGAAAGAAACTTTGTTCTCCTGATAGGAGCTCAGACACCCCTAACCTCTTCAGCTTGGAATCTAACAGCCCCAGTTCTGCCTGTCCATGGACGGTCTGTTAGCCTCAGAGTCTGGGTTGATCAAAGATGAAAACCAGTGTTTAGGCTAAAGGTGGGGGGGGGGCAAATTTTGGGTGGACTCCTAAATCTCAGTTCTAATCCTGTGGCTCAGGCCCACCACGCATGACAAAACAGATATGAAATTCATGAAAATTTCTATTTTCCAAATCAGGTATGAGGTTGCTAATGCCTATTTAAGTCTCTTTCCCTCTCCTTCTTCCTCCCCACTTCCTCTCTCTCCATCCCTCCCCTCATCTATATCTTATCAGAATACTGAAACATATTCTTTTCCTTTTAAATGGAGTTGTGTGTCTGTGCAGTTGTATGTGTGAATGCCCACACCCATTTGTGTGGTGTGGTGTGGTGTATGGTATGGTGTGGTGTGTGGTATGGTGTGTGTGTGTGTGGTGTGGTGTATGTGTGTGTGGTGTATGTGTGTGTGTGTGTGTGTGTGTGTGGTGTATGTGTGTGTGTGCGCGAGGTATGGTGTGTGTGGTGTGGTGTGGTGTGGTGTGTGTGCGGTGTGTGTGTATATGGTATGGGGTGTATGGGTGTGTGATGTGGTGTGTGTGGTGGTGGTGGTGTGTGTGTGTGTATGTGTGTGGAGCCTCCCCCAGCCTGAAGCGGGCTGATGAAAACATTGCTGCCACAGAGAATGAGACCACCTGGGGTGGAGCCTTCTGACCTAGATGGCTCTATTGTTCTGTCACCTGTCGCTGCTCTTCTCCAGGATACATCCTATCCTGCACATCACCTACAGGCTGGCTCCAGACACCAAGAATGGACTGGCCCGGGGGGGGGGGGGGGGGGGGGGGGATGGGCCTTCCCCCTTTATAAGCACAGTCTCTTAGTAAACTCATGGGCCTTGATCAGAACCTTGTCTTGGCTTCATTATCTTTTCTCGCAGTCTAATCCTCTTTCAGCCCCAGCCTGCCTCCCAGGTGTACCTGGTTCATGTAGGCCGGCATGTAACAGATTGGAGTTCAAATCAGGGACATTGATTGGAACGGTGGGGAAACACTGAGGGAATTGCTGTCTTGTATGGAGCTCCACGAGAAGGAAAGCATCAGAAGATTGTATCGGGCACAGTGAGCAACTGGTATTTATGCTATCGCTGGTTTTAAACTTCATTTTTTAAAGTGTTGCTGGAGGTGCGATAGGATACCGGCTAAGTTTGAAGCAGTGCTGACCTGGTGCTGCTTCCACTTAGGGTTTGACAGCGAAACATGTGTGGGACTAGAAACTTCAAATCAGGCAGTTGTCTGCAGCTTTGTTTTTGTTTTTGTTTTTGTTTTTTTGAGACAGGGTTTCTCTGTATAGCCCTGGCTGTCCTGGAACTCACTTTGTAGACCAGGCTGGCCTTGAACTCAGAAATCCGCCTGCCTCTGCATCCTGAGAACTGGGATTAAAGGCGTGCGCCACCACCGCCCGGCTGTCCACAGCTTTTAAGAGCTGTTTCAGGCGAGAGGAATAGGGTTTAAAATAAAAAAATAAAATAAAATAAAATAGAGGAAAATGGATTTTGAAACTCTTTCAGAGACAGAGAGAAAATAGGGGGACACCCTGCTTTATTCTCTCTGGCCCCTACAGCAGAAGTTCTCTGCTCTCTTTGTGTTGTCTAATGTCTGGTGCATCAATCCGTTCAGTGTCAATTCATGTGTGTTGTCTCGTTGTCTGAATGACTGAATGTTCTGTGTTTCATGTTGGAAAATAAAAATGGCTAAGACTTTATCTGCTGGTTCAACAAAGCCCGAGAGTGGCCCACACTTTAGCCAAGAATCAGGCACAGCAGGAGAGCCACTGCTGAAAAAACTGCTTTTAAAGAAAAGGAGTCTATAGCTTCGTAGTTTTAAGGCAAAAAAGCTGATAGTTGTTTTTTTCCTAGAAAATTCTCTGCAATCATGATTATTGTGTTTAGCAAATGACAAAGTGCTTTTTTATCTTATAGCTATAAAAAGTAAAATTCTTTGATTGGTCTAAATTTATAAGATTCCTGTAGCCACTTAATTTGGTTTTTACTGGTCTTAAAGGTATAATATGTTTGCGTGTCTTCATCATAGAATATTAGCTTATAAGTTATTGGGTATGATTTAAAAGGTGTAACATTGGTAGCAGGACAGCTTTAAATTGGTAACTCAGGTTTGGAGTCTTTCAAACACGTGGCATAAGGCAGGCCAAAAAATCTAGGCCTCTAAGGATACTTCTAGTTGAGATAATATTTAATGTGATTCTTATCCTAAAAGGTAGACTTAAAGATAAGATTTAAAACAATGTCTCTTTAATGAAACATTAAAATTTGCACTATCATGCATTCATAGGTATAAATTAGCAGCCAAATTTCGTAACGTGATAGTGATGTTTCTAATATTGATTCTAAGATGATAAATTGTTTTAAAATTGGGTTTTGCTTTCCCAAAGTTGTAGTTATAGTCTAATATTGCAAAAGAAACTTAAAAATTCTGAAATCTGTCCTCAAGGCAAGAGGAACAAAGCTCAGAGCAGCCTCTGCTGGGCTTGTGTGACTTTCTTTTGTTTTGCAAACAGTGCCTAGAGAAGTTCTTGCCTGCCTTCAGGGGAATTTTCTTTTAACTAAAAGAACACTGTTGCAGATCTATCCAGATGTTGTTCTAAATAAAGTTCTAATTCAAAGTTTATAAAAGGTCAATCAGGCTGTAGAACTTATAAAGACATTACAATCTGGCTTGCCTACATCATGTAAAGGTTTTAAAGGTTTGTTTTTTCCTTTGTATCTTTACTTTGTATCTTTACTGCTACCTGCTGGGAGGCCGCTGAGCTATTCTGGAGACTACACCCTATCCTGCACGTTGTCACCTGCAGCTGCTTCCAGGCTCCAAGGATGAATTGGCGGGAATGCCCCCCCCCCCCTTTATAAGGGCATTTGCCATTAATCATTTGAGCCTTGATCAGGAACCTTGTCTTTTTTTTTTTTTTAAGATTTATTTATTTATTATATCTAAGTACACTGTAGCTGTCTTCAGTCACTCCAGAAGAGGGCGCTAGGTCTCGTTACGGATGGTTGTGAGCCACCATGTGGTTGCTGGGATTTGAACTCTGGACCTTCGGAAGAGCAGTCGGGTGCTCTTACCCACTGAGCCATCTCACCAGCCCCAGGAACCTTGTCTTGGCTCCATTTTTCTCTCAGCTGCCTCGTTTCCCCTCTCTTTTCAGCCCCCGCTTGCCTCCCAGGTATACCCGTTTCTTCTGAGCAGCAGGCCTGCTTCAGACAGTTTGGCATCTGAACATGGGACCTGAGGAACGGCAGAAAAATGCTGGAGGAACACTGCTTGGTATGGAGCTCCAGGGGAAGAAAAAGAAAAGGATCGTACTGGGCATGGTGAAGCAACAGGTAAAGTGTTGCTGGAGGTGCGGAAAGATACGGGCTAAGGTTGAATCAGTGCTAACCCAACGCTGGATTCACGAAGGTCAGCAGCGAATTATCGGAACTAGGAACTGATCAGGCGGTTGTCCACAGTTTTTTTTTAAAACTGCTTTAGGCGAGAGGAAAAAGGGTTTAAATTAAATAATCAGGCAGATGTCCGAAGACGGGAGCTGCATCAGGCATCAGAAACAGGGTTTGTAATACTAAAATAATATAAAGGATAATGGATTTTGAAACTCTCCCAGAGGAAGAAAGAAATTTCAGGGGATGCCCTGCCTTTTTCTCTCTAGCCCCTACAACAGAAGTTCTCTGCCCTCTTTGTGTTGTCTAATGTCTGGTCTAATGTCTGGTGCACCTCGTGTCAATCCATGTGTGTTTTGTCTCATTGTTTGAATGACTGAATGTTCTGTTTCATGTTGGAAAATAAAGATGGCTAAAACTTTATCTGCTGGTTCAGCAAATGAGTGGCCACATGCTTTAGCCAGGATCAGGCACCGCAGGGGAGCCACTGCTGGAAAAGCTGTTCTCAAAGAAAGGGAGCCTGCAGCCTCTTAGTTTTGGGGCAAAAAAACTGATAGATGGTTTCTTCCTGGAGGGTTCTCTGCAATCATGATTATTGCGTTTAGCTAATGACAAGGTGCTTTTCTTATCTCTTAATTATAGCTAAAAAAATTGAAATTCTTTGATTAGACTCGTGTAGCCGCTTCATTTGGTTTTTTTACTGGTCTTAGAGGTGTAATATGCTCTGAGTGTCTTCATCACAAGAGTATTTGCTTATAAGTTATTGGATATGATCAAAAAGGTGTAACACTGGTTACTAGAAAGTTAGCTTTAAGTTGCTAACTCAAGTTTGGAGTCTTTCAAACACATGGCATAAGGCAGGCCAAAAAACTAGGCCTCCTAAGGATACTTCTAGTTGAGATAATATTTAATGTGATTCTTATCCTAGAAAGTAGAATTAAAGATAAGATTTAAAGCAATGCCTCTTTAATGAAGCATTGAAACTTGCACTGTCATGCAGTCATACGTATAAATTGGCAGCCAAATTTCACAACATGGTAGTGAAGTTTTAATGTTGATTCTAAGGTGATAAATTGTTTTGAAATTGGGTTTTGCTTTCCCAAGGTTGTAGTTATAGTCTAATATTGCAAAAGAAACTTAAAAATTCTGAAATCTGTCCTCACAGCAAGAAGAACTAAGCTCAGAGCAGCCTCTGTGCAGTTTGTGTGATTTTGTCTTGCCTAAGGAAGCTCTCGAAACTTGCCTCTCCTTGCCTTCAGGGAAAATTCCTTTTAGCTAAAAGATAGCCTTTGCAGATCTACCCAGATGTTGTTCTAAATAAAGTTCTAATTCAAAGTTTATAAAAGGTCAATCAGGCTGTAGAACTTATAAAGACATTACAATCTGGCTTGCCTACTTCATGTAAAGTTATTATAGATTTAAAGGTTTGTTTTTTCCTTTGCATCTGGAAAATTGTAAAGAGCTTGCTTTTAGTGAGCTTGTAATCACTGGAAAATTTTGCCTCTAGGTATGGCTTATATAGCCTAACCTCATGTAATAAAAATTCTTAGTGTCTCTGCTTCAATACAAGAAGCTAAGAGTTTGAATCTTTCAGTGTATATTGTTTCCTAAGTGGAAAGTATTTTATTAACTAATGCCTCTCAAGGGAAGTTTACTTTAAATCCTTGCTCTCACACACGGAGCTTTTAAGTTCTGGGGAGAACTGTTGCTCCATAAGATTCAGAGGCAATATCTTTTTAATATTTAGGGTTTTAGTTATACTATAAAATTGTGGTACAGAAAATCTAGAATGAAAAATTGATTTGCTTCAAAATTTTATTTTCAAAAGCTTCCAGGAGATGTTAATTGGCTAAGACCTCACCACAGGAGAACTTACACTTTTGCTAGGTGCTATTAAGTGAGATGCAAATTAACTGCCAAAGAACAAAAGGCTTTGCAGAAAATAAAGAAAGCTTTTATAATTGCTATCAATTATAATCAATGGTAATTAAATATTAGCCATGCCCACAGCAATTCTTTGGTAAGAGAAAACATTATTGTAAAGTCCTTTTCTTCTCCTCCCAGCCGACCGTTGGTCCATGTGGAGCCAGCCAGCTGCTGGCTGCTGAGGGGCGGGGCCTTGGGGTAGCGGCGTTCCCTGAGCGGTGGTGGCACAGAACTCAGGGAAGGGCCGTGCTCACCATTGCCCCCATGAGCCTCTGCCTGGCCCTGCTGGGGTAGCTGTATTTTTCCCACTAGGACTTGGGGTGCTCTGTTGCTCTCGCTTGGGCTTCCTGGCCTAGAACAGATTGGTCTGCTTCAGCCTCTTCAGCCTGGGAGAAGGGCCAGAGGCAGGCGAGGCTGAGGTGGTGTTCACCTCAAAGCACAGTTTTAACATCTTATTAAGGTTGCTGTTGTGCTAATAAAGAATTGTAAGATAAATCTGTATATTTTAGAAAATCTATAACAAAAATTGTGCCTTAAGAACCTAAGTGTCTGTTCCTTGTTCAGAACAGCAATTAAATTGGTCATTACAGAATATTAATATTTAATCTATTGCATACCATCATTTTAAATAAAATTGACAATCAATATCCCAAAGATAAGTTAAAAATTGTTTTTATGCATGCTTCTGTATCTTCTATGAATTCATGAATGCATGCATCCCAATTACTGTGTTTAAAAACAGCCCTACTATGGGAGAAAAGTATATGTGAATTGGATCACACATTTATTCTTTTGAGTTTACTCCTGCTTCAGCACAGATAATTAAATTGTGTGCTGTAGATGGTGTTTTAAAATGTTGCATAATCAAGCTTTAATTTGTATATTTATCAATATATATATCTCAGAGCTTATAATTGCTTAAAATTGTTCATCCCTCAGATGCTATTAATTCTCAAGCTTGTAAATGCTTATGCAACTCATAAGAAAAAATACTGTTCCTTTAAAAGGACTGTTTTTGGACAGTTAAGAATTTGTCCTGGGTTGCCTGGAAAAGATCCCCAGAATTTGCTTTTGTGTTATAGAGATTTACATAAAGCTTTAGCTGATAAAGATTACACATAGCTCCTGAAAGGATACAAACCCAGGATCCTTATAATTATTTGAGTTTTAGACTTACTAATCAAGCTGTTTTTCCCCAGAAGATAGTTATTCGCAGAGACAACTTAAGGACTTTGAATGATTTTCAAAAATTGTTAGGTGATATTAATTGGCTTCGCCCCTATTTAAAGCTTAATACAGGGGAGGTGAAACCTTTATTTGATATTCTTAAAGGGAGTTCTGATCCTACCTCCCCTAGATCTTTAACCTCAGAAGGATTGCTGGCCTTACAACAAGTGGAAAAAGCTATTGAAAAGCAATTTGTCACTTATATAGATTACTCTTTGCCTTTACATCTGTTAATTTTTAATACGATTCATGTGCCTAAAGGATTGTTATGGCAAAAGTCTCCTGTAATGTGGATACATTCGAGGATTTCTCCTAAACTTAATATCTTGCCATATTATGAAGCAATAGCTCAGATGATTATCCTTGGAAGGAAGCAGGCACTAACTTATTTTGGCAAAGAGCCAGATATTATTGTTCACCCTTACAGTATAGGTCAAGACACTTAGCTGAAACAGCACAGTACAGATTGGTTGCTTGCTCAAATAGGGTTTAAAGTAACTATAGACAGCCACTACCCTCAAGATAGGTTGATTAAAATTTTAAAGGTATATGAGGTGATATTTCCTAATATGACCTCTTTACAACCCTTACACAATGCTGTTCTGGTGTTTACTGATGGCTCCTCTAAAGGGCAAGCTGGATTTCTTATAAATAATCAACAGGTAATCATAAAGACTCCTGGCCTCTCAGCTCAATTAGCAGAATTAACAGTCAAGTATTTGAGATATTTTGTCAACAATTTAATAATTCTCAAAGACAGGGTATTGTGGAACTTTCAAAAAATCTTTTTCTTAAAAAACAAAGAAAGAGGGAAATTATATCCCCATGCACATTATTTAATATATCCCTGTGCACATTATTTAATATATCCCTGTGCACATTATTTAATATATCCCTGTGCACATTATTTAATATACCCCCATGCACATTATTTAAATCATACTTTTATTTTAAGAATTTTGAATGTCAAGGACCTTAATAAATGCCTCATAGGATCTTAAAACCAGACATAATCATGTCTATGTGAGATGAAAGGGATCTAAGGGAAAAGCATAGGCTCTCTTCACAGAATGCTGCAGAAGCATGGCGGCTAATTCGTGTGACAAGCTGACAGGTGAGTTCGCTGAGTGTCCTGACTGTAGTGACAAGAAAGCTGAATTGGGTATATGTTTTTGACCCACCCTTGCCTGCCTTTATCCCAGATTGGACAAGCTAAGCTGCCTTGCTTCAAGCTTTTTAACCCTTATGGGACATAGAACATTAGAGACTGTGTAATCTGACTTAGAAAGATTAGTCACAAGAAAGAGTTATAGTGATTCTTCTCCTTCCCTCATTGTGACCAGTTATTCTACTCAATCTTGGGCTGGTCTAGTAATAATTCCAGTATTAGAGATTCCTAGAGAAGACAGCTAAAATCTTAATTACCTAGCAAAGTTAATTTGGAGCACATCCTCCACTTTCAGAGAATGCCAGGCTTTTCTGCTAATTCTCAAAGCCAGGTCCCCCTCAGGGGGAGGTCAGAGTCTGAGCTTGATTGTTGCTAATTTGCAACTGAATAAAGTACCTGGGCTTCCACAAAGAAGCTTTTATCCTGTTGCTTTTCAACTATCTGGACTTTGTTTTTCAAGCAGGTCTGTCTCTCCTTACAGCCTGATTTCATCAAGCATTCAGCCTCCAGCAAGCATGGGTGGCAGAAATTCATCAATATGAAGAAGCATATTCAGTATATATTGTGGCTTTGGTCTGATTTGGGAATAATGTGTGCTATGAGGACTGGACAGTCAATGATGGGCAACCAGATTTCGGAGCCATATCAAGCTAAGACAGAGGTATATGCCAAGAGGCTGCGGTTTGTTAATAATACACCACAGAGCCATGTTTGTGCAAAATAAACACAAACAAGCTGCATATATTCTCCTTGATGGATAAGAATGGCTCGGGAAAATCTGAGATTTCCTAAAACGGGCAGCCACCTGCCACCATAACTCCCAGGCAGAATTATAGAGCATAAATAAATTTTATGTCTCAGTCCAGCTATTTTTATTATATAATCAGAGAGGAAATTGTAGCCTCCCCTAGCCTGAAGCGGGCTGATGCAACTGAGAATGAGACCACCTGGGGTGCCACTGAGAATGAGACCACCTGGGGTGGAGATGGTCTCCTATTGTTCTGTCACCTAGATGGCGTAGCTTACAGGCTGGCTCCAGACACCAAGAATGGACTGGCGAGGGGGGGGGGGGCTTCCCTCTTTATAAGCACAGTCTCTTAGTAAACTCATGGGCCTTGATCAGAACGTTGTCTTGGCTTCATTATCTTTTTTCCGCCATCTAAGTCTCTTTCAGCCCCAGCCTGCCTCCCAGGTGTACCCGGTTCATGTAGGCCGCGGGCCAACATACAACATGTGTGTGGTGTGGTGGTGGTGGGGTGTGTGTGGTGTGTGTGTGTGTGTGTGTGTGTGTGTGTGTGTGTGTGTATGTATGTATGTTCGTGTGATTGTTCTCTATCTTACTTTTTGAGACAGGGTCTCTCAGTGAACCTGCAGCTCACCTAGCTACACTGGCTGCCTAGTGAGCTGTGGGATCCTCCTCTATCTACCTCAAAGTGCTGGTATCACAGACATATGCCACCACATCTCTCTCTCTCTGTCTGTCTGTATGTCTCTCTCTGTCATCTGTCTCTCTCTGTCATCTCTGTCTCTCTCTTTCTGTTTTGTTTGTCCTCATAGCCCTGGGAAAACACTGTGCAGCCCAGGCTAGCATTGACTTTGTGGCAATCATCATGTTTCAGCATCCTGAGTGTTGCAGTTACATAGCCACCTCACCCAGCTTCTTTGCTTTTTTTCTTAGATTTATGTAGTGCACATGTGTTTGCAGGTACATGTACATGTGTGCAGGTCAGAGGTCGACACTGAGTATCTTTTATTATCTCATTCCATCTTATCTTTTGAGACAAGGTCTCTCATTAAACCCAGAGCTCATCTATTGGCTAGAGTGGCCGCTCAGTGTGCCCCAGGGACCCACCCATCTCCAGCTCCCTAGGGCCAGGGCTACATACCCATATGACCATGCCTAGGTCTTCCCTGCTTGCACAGAACATATGTAGGTCCATGTTCTTACACGGCAGGGGCTTTGCTGACTGAGCCATATTCCCAGCCCCTTGTTTTTTTGAAACAGGATTTTACTGTATTGTCCATGCTGGTCACACACTTACGAGCCTCCATCCTACCTGTCTCCCAAGGCTACGATGCTAAGGGCTACAGGGATTTCGCTCCCTGCCTCATTTATTCCTTACTGCTTAACCCTTAGTTGACATAGCTTCTTCTGGACTTTCAGTTTGGGTAATCTGAAATTATTTTCCTCCCAACTTCTTCTGAAATACAGTGATAGAGTTGTTAGTAACCAGCTAAAGTGAATTCTTATTGATAGATATGCTTAAATGTGTATTAAAATGCCTTAGTAAATTCTAACTCTGTATCCAAAAAAAAAAAAAAACAAATCTAAGGTGCTGAAATATCTAGTGTGCTTGTGTGAATGGGAATGATATGTCAAAGCATCTAAACGACCAGAGTGAGCAGCAGTGAACGAGAACTGAGCCTCCAGAGACACGTAGCCATGGTGTCATTGTGGACCGGTGACAGGGAAAGACCAGCCAGCAGGCGCAGGGGGTGCAGACAGGTACCTGACAGCTGTACTTGTGCTCAGACATCAGTTGTTTATAATTTGTATTTTGGTGTTGTCCAGCTATGAAAAGGAGATGAGCGATGTTGTACAAATACTCCAAAGGATACTCCAGTTTGTTTTGATAGATTTGGCATGCAGGATTAAAGCCTATGGAACTGACAGTTGCTTCCCTTCCAATTAAAAACAGCCCAGTGATGGAGCTGTCCTCACAGGTGTCTCCTCACAGGTGTCAGTATTCTCCCTCCTCTGGTGCTTTCCACATCCCTGTCATGTTCTGTCATTAAGAGCACAGCATCTCTTCCTCACTCCCCTCCCTCATACATAATGCAATCTTCACAGCCATCACTAGATCCAAACCATGCAGTACATGCCAAACACTGTGTTGTGTTCACTTTCTACAGCGACCCTGTGAGGCAGGAATAGTCACTAGTGCCACCTTCCCCCTAAAGTCCCTGGGGTACAGAGAGAAGAATCTGAATGTCGTTGGTCGAGTTGAGTGGCAGAGCCAGAATTTCAACTGTGGGGTCTGATCAGTCCTGGAACTCGCTCTGTAGACCAGGCTGGACTTGAACTCAGAAATCACCTGCCTCTGCATCTTGAGTGCTGATATTAAACATGTTTGCCATCGTGCCTGGCTGAGCCTGCATATCACAAGTATGACTTCCAGAGTGATCCCTGGAAGTGTATGGGTGGAGAGATGGCTCAGTGGTTAAGAGCACTGACTGCTCTTCTAGAGGTCCTGAGTTCAATTCCCAGCAACTACATGATGGCTCACAACCATCTGTAATGAGATCTGACGCCTCCTTCGGGAGTGTCTGAAGGTAGCGACAGTGTACTCACATATATAAATCTTTAAAAAAAAAAAAAAAGTGAGAGCTGAACATAGTAGTCCAGTGTCATGGGTACCACGATACTCTGTGACCTTGAAGATAAGAAGACAGTCTGGGGACTACTGCTTCAACATGAACTCTCAGGTGTAAGAGAATATCTTATGTATTGTATGGACAAATCACCTGTCAATTAAAAAATCTATGGCCTATAAGAAAGGATAGAATAGAAAGTGGGAGACATCCAAAAGGTAGAAAGAATTCTGGGACAGAGCCAGGAGTGGGAGGAGTTGCTGGAGAAGATGTGAGGAGACAGACACATGGCACCTGAACAGAGGTAACCAGCCACGTGGCAGAATGTATAAGTTAATATAGATGGGTATTTTTACACTAGTAGTTAGTCAGGGGGCAAGCCTAGCTGTATGGCCTAGGTCTCTGAAAATATATTTTGAGACTGAGTCATTATTCCGGGAGCTTGGGGCCGAGAGGAAAAACAGTCTTACAACCCATGGCTCCACCTGACATCCAGCCAGGATTCAGGCAGGAAGTGCTTGTTCCTCACTGCTCCGTAGTGTGTTTCCAAGGTATGCACTGACCTGCTTCCGGTGTCGGGTGCTCCCCTAGACACTGACCTGCTTCCGGTGCCGGGTGCTCCCCTGGACACTGACCTGCTTCCGGTGCCGGGTGCTCCCCTAAACTCTGACCTGCTTCCGGGGCCGGGTACTCCCCTAGACACTGACCTGCTTCCGGGCCGGGTGCTCCCCTAGACTCTGACCTGCTTCCGGGGTCAGGTGCTCCCCTAGACTCTGACCTACTTCCGGGGCCGGGTGCTCCCCTAGACACTGACCTGCTTCCGGGGCCGGGTGCTCCCCTCCTGCTTGGCCACTCTTGGACTTGAGATCATAATTTCCTTCTTCTTGGTTCTTTCCTGAGGAATTGCTGTCTATGGAAGGTAAACAGATATATGTTAAAGGGACATTAAAAACTGCAGGAAGTAGGAAAAAGGTTTCTCCATGACACACATTAAATATAGAATTACAGCTTTATTTATTTATTTTTAATTCAGATATATGTTTGTCTGTGTATGACATGTGTGTGGGTACCCACAGAGGCCAGTTGTGAATCCCCTGATGTAGGTGCCAGGAACCAAACTTAGGTTCTCTAGTTGACCACTAATTAATCTTTCCAGTCCCTTGTTTACTTTTTAGAAGATGGACTTTGAGAAAGGGATGGTACTTAAAGGGTGTTTACTTAAAAATAATTCAACACAGGCCAGTTGGGCAAGGAAGCTCATCCCTTTAATCCCAGCATTCTGGAGGCAACGGGAGATGGATCTCTGGGGAGCAGGGGTGGGAGCAGGGGTGGGGAGCAGGGGTGGGGGGCACTCTATGTGAGGTGAAGATACTTGGTCAGCACCATTTCAGGTGCTGGGTCAAACCGTCAAGAATCTGACTTTGTGGTTTGTCTTTCTTACACATTTAAGCATGGTAAAACTTTGGAAAAAGGTTTACACATGACACATTCTAAATATTAAATTCAGGGGTTTGCACAGCAAGCTAGGCTTGTGCGCTACCACTAAGCGATTTTCTTGTTCCCTTTGTTCATTTTCAGACTGAGGTCCCAGTAAGCTTTGAAGAGGTTCTCTCCAAATGGCCTGGAAGTGATTTAAACAAAACATGATTATCATTTTTCTCTCCTGATGAAGGAAGCTTAATAACACACTTGGGGAGGGGGACACAGTGCAGTCCCAGAGCTGTGTTAGCATGCACAAGGCTCTGCCTGGTTTAAGTCCCTGGAACCCCCCCCCCCCCGTCATCCTTAGTCACTGCAAGGACTGTTTTCCTGTAGGGTAGTATTCTAAGATCGCCATCTCTTCCTGTGCCCAAAAGGTAGATACATAAAGAAGTCCACTGGTTGATATAAATGACGTTTTCTAAAGATGTAAACAAGGAAAGAGGGTCTCAAAATCCCATGGAACTAGCCCTTGAGTATCCTTTGTATTAGGTTTAGATGAGGGGTGAGCAGTTCAAGAGGACACTGAGATGGATTGTTGAGGACTAAGGAGTTTCTTAGAAGAGTTATTAATGCCAGGGACAGACAGATAGGCAGGCAGGCAGGCAGGCAATAGTGGAGGTTCTGAGGAGGCTTCTGGCTACAAACTAGAGACAGGTGGCACAGTGGAGGATCTTATGAATCTTTAAGGCCAGGTGGGGGTGGGGGACATGATGATGGATGGAGGGATGGATGGATGGATGGATGGACATAACAACACTACATTCTGCTGATGCCTTAACAGCTCTGCCCCCTGATGGGAACTCACTTCTCAGGGGATGAATCCTATCTATTGTGTCCCAGTAGGGTGTGTGTATCCATAAGAAGGCAATCTAACATTATGCTATTAGAGTTTGTGATAAATGAACCTCCTCACACTAGCCATGCTGTTGGATTCCTGACACCATCTTGGGAGGACACACGCTTTTACAGCTGCCTTATAGATCATACTTTCATAGATACAAACTACTTTCCTAGGTTTTCGATCATACAGATTCCAAGCAGTTCCCCCACAACACAAACCCTGAGAAGTCTAGACAAGAACGTAAGAGAGGGAAACCTTTAAAAACAAGTCTTTAGGCTCTTTTTTTGTGGCAACTTTAGGAGGCCAGTCATTTCAAGATGAAACTGAGTATCTCCTTCTCCACCACTGGCTGTCAGAAACTCATAGAAATGGGTGATGGATGCAAGCTTCATGCTCTCTCTGAGAGGCACATAGTCACAGAAGCAGCTACTGCCACTGGGTGAGGAGCACCGGGGTTATCTCTTCTGAAGCAGCGGTGAGAATGACAAGCAAGGTTTTCCCATGGAGTGAGGTGTCCTGACCCATGACAGAGTGTGCCTGCTGTTGAGTAAGGGGCAGTCTCATTATAGACCAAGGATAACTGGATAGAGGAAATGCAAGTCTGTTCAAGGATGCATTGGGGATGCCATCTGTGTGTTCTCAAACTTACATTTTCACTTATTGTTAAAAGGAGGGGGAGGATATTCCTGGACTGACAGATATCACTGTGCCTCGTGGTTGGTGTATAAAAGAGCTAGGAGAACCTGAAGGTTTTTAATCTCTCTAAGGAAGATGGTGTACACCAATATGCTGTCTGAAAGCCCTCAAACAAAGAAAGTAAGAAGCCCAGGACCACAGCACCCAAGATTTAACATTATTTCACATGTCCTTGACTTGGCACTGATTGCTCTAAAGAAACAATTCTCTAAGTCAAGCAAGGAGGACACTGCAGGATGTGCTAAACGTACAGTGAAGGGAACCAAGACTCCAAGGGAAAACGCCACAGATTGCCAAGAGGTGAAGGCTGTCGCCACCGAGCCCTCTACCTCTGAGTCCAGTCAAGGTAAGCCTTGAAGAGTAACAAGTGTCCTTTTGTATTTGTGGCCTCCTGACTGCTGTACCTGACTCCCCTGTCCCTTCATGGGCTAGCTCGGTCTGATCATCTCCACTCTGTACTCTCCCAGATGTCCCTGCCTCTGGCTTTGCCTTCCCATATATTTATAATAAACTTTCTCTTCTATCATAAAAATAATAATAAATAAATACATTAAAAAGAGTAACAAGTAAGGTAAGATTTGAATCTCAAAGTAAATAATAACATCCTTAAAGCTGGTAGAGTATTTTACAATGTATGAGGCTCAGAGTTGGACTCTTAGTGTTATATAAATAAATAAATAAATAAATAAATAAATAAACAAATAAATAAATATTCTAAAAACAAAGCCCTTTTATATGACAGGTAACCCAGAGATAAGCCATGGCCTGAGGCACTGGATATATAGTAGAGGAAAAACACCACACCTGTGTGCAGAAAATGTTTGTTTGTTTTCATGTTTCAGCCCAGTCCTCGAAGGACTTGGCTGATCTGCTACAGAACCCACAAACTCTTGAGTTGCCAATAACAAGAGCCTATGTCAATGGGTACACAACACTCCTTTATGCCACTCTGTAGGCCTGGAAACCTGACTTCCTTCCTCCAGCTAGACTGGATACAAGAAGACAGCATTGTTAGTGAGTGACTTGGACCACACAGAGAACAGTCCCTGCAGCTGCAACCACATTGATGACACTCTGCCCATTGTGCCAAGAGATGCTGAACAAACACAGGCCACACTGGAGCTCTGTACTCCCAAATGCCAGGGCCTCGGGGCATTCCAGCACACACTCCCTGTGCAACCAAACATTTATACATGCCCTATGTAATCTTTAGACACCTGTTTCTGAGGCCGAGGGTGCATTTCAGTGGGTCACTATGTTTTGCATGCATAAATCCCTGACTTTAATCCTCATCGCACACACAAAAATGGTGCCTATAACTGAACACATACAGAGATTGTTTTTCTTGTCATTAGTCCCTAAAATATACAGTATAAGAACTATTTATTTAGCACTTACATTATATAAGGAGTTATATGTAACTTGGGGATGTGTGTAGGACTGATGCAAATATCCTGCCATTAACTTTTTTTTTAACAGTTGTTTATATTGTATGTGTGTAGGGAGGGGGCATGCACATATGCCAGGGCCATGTGTGGAGGTCAGAGGATAACCTGCTGGACTCAGCTCTCTCCTTCCACCAAGTGAGGCCCTGAGTGTGGAATCAGGTTGTCAGGATTTGCAGCAAGTGCCTGTATGCACTGAGCTGTTTCTCAGCACTATATTGCTACTCTCACAGATGGAACGTGAGCATCCTTGAACTTTGGTGCTCCCCGGTCCTAGATTCTCACCATCCCTCAGGGACTTTTTACCAGGCATTCCTTTCCATTAGTCAACAGTTCATTTCTCTTCAGTGGTGGGGGTCAAACCAAGGCCTCTGGATGCGAGACAGGGGCTCTTCCACTTATATACAGCTCCATACTTAATTATAAATTCATTACTACAAATGCAGCGTTGTTTTTGTTTTGTTTTGCTTTGTTTGGCCAAATTCTTCATTTCAATTTTCATCTTTGGAGCATATTTCCCTGATGGTCTTCAAGTATAAAATATAACTTTGAACCATGTTAATATCAACGAATGAGAGACTAGTCATGGAGAACTCGAGTCCTTACCTGGCTGGACAGGATTGATCTGACTCTCTGGCGCCTTCTGGGTGGAGTGGATCCTCGTCTCTGGGTGGGATACAGTAGCGGGTTGGTTGTGGGTAGTGGCTCTCTGGGATTTTTCCAACTTGGGGTCTCCTTCACCTTCATTTAATCCCATGGCTCCTGGCTGGGCAGAAGTAGCCACTGTGTGTGTCACCAACTTGCGGTCAAGAGCCACTGTGGAAGAACTCAGTTACTTGCTGGGCCTTTCTCTCTCTCTCTCTCTCTCTCTCTCTCTCTCTCTCTCCATTGTATATGGCAGCCAGAAGACAACCCTGCTGTTCCTTAGGTGCCACCAACTCTGTGTCTGAGACAGATTCTCTTACTGGCCTAGAACTTGGAACTCATCAGGCAGGCTAGCCTGGGTGACCAGTAGGCTTCCTCAATCTTCTTGCCTCTGCCTCCCCAGATCTAGGATCACCATCACATGATGACACTCTTGCAGTTTTGTTTTGTTTTGTTTTGTTTTGTTTTGTTTTGTTTTTTTAACACGGATGCTGAAGAACTATCATCTCAGCTTTGGATTTCTCTTCTGAATGTTAACTAAAACCACCGTATCTACAGTTGATTTAAAATCATGGACATTTAAGACTACTAACTCACTCAGCTAAGACAGGCTGAGCCCACTAAAACTACTGCTTAGTTTGTAGATGGGTAATGTGTTCTTTTCTCTTCCGGTGGCTTCCTAACATGGATGAGGGCATACTCAACACTATACTCTTGGGTTTTTGTCTTGTTTTTCCAGTCTCTCTACTTTGGCTATAGTGGGGTCTGAACCTTGGAGCTCATGCACTCGAGGCAAGCACCTGACTGCGGAGCTACGTCCTCAGCTCCTCCGCCTTGTGTTCCTTACACCAGACCTGACTGGGTGACTTATTACAGCCCTTCTCTCTCAGGTTACCTTTAGGTACATGGCCTTATACAAAGTGATTTATAGGTCTAACTTGGCCATACTCCAATGTGTCATAAACAATCCTTAGAAATTATAAAAGCAATGCCAAGTGTGCCTATAGGCCCATGCCTATAATCTCAGAACTCAGAAGGCTAAGGCTAGAGGATTGTGAGTGTGAGGTCAGTCACATGGTAAGACTGTATTTCTCACATACACACACACAAACACAGTTATCAAGGCAATTATTAATGTACTTTAGGTTTTATTTTTTAAGTGTATTACACTACATGGTGGAGATCAGAGGCCAACATGGGCCCTGGGGCTTAAACTCAGATCATTAGGCCATTAGGCTTCAGCAATGCCTGTATTCACTGAGTCATCTTGCCAGCCCCGCTTCAGTTTTTAAAAAGTGCATGTTATGTGTGTGATATTTTACAGACACTGACCTGCCTACGCTACTACCCCTTCCAGGTCCCTGCCTGATAAGACCATGCACTGACTCACAGTTTTGACAGAAGTCTTCATCAGACCCGTCGGGACACTGCCTCACGCCATCACAAGCCAACGCTATGTCAATACAGCAGCCACTGTCACAGAAGAAATGGTAGCGCGAGCAAGCACTGGAGCATCCTGTTTGTGAACAAGTCTCAGGTCACAGGGATGCAGGGTGACTGGGAAAGGGGACACGAAGCAGGGTTAAGTGGCAGGGATAGTGACGTGACAGAATTGGCACAATAGGTCAGAGGGTCCCTCTGTCACCTCTCACTGGACTCTCAGGGCTGCCCCAGAGCTTTCTGCCAGAAGGTCCTTTGCTGCCCTGGTTCCTTTGACACCCACTTATTTGGCATCCATTCACTTGTTCATCTACCATGGAGCCCCATTCTCAGGTGGGTCACTTGACACTATCCCAACCATGGATGACCTGCTTCAGGAGCAGCACCATGTTATATAGTCTGTGTTCTCAAGTCTTGTTTACTTTTTTTTGGTGGGGGGAGGGGAGGATAGGGTTTCTTTATGTAGCCTTGGCTATCCCAGAACTAGCTCTGTAAAACCAGGCTGACCTCAAACTCACAGAGCCTGCCTCTGCCTCCCGAGTGCTGGGATTAAAAGTCTGCAGGGCACCACTACCTCTGGCAAATTCCTTTTCTCTAAGACTTTTTTTTAACTAGATTACCTTTCTGCTGTTGACTCCTATGCGTAGACAACCAGGTTGCTAGTGTTGTAGAGGAATATATTTTTGTGAAATGATGGTAGTTTTCCCTCTTGGGAATTTCAGGAGCTTCTAGTCTTGCAGTATAATTCAAAAGAGCTACAGACATTTTCTTGAAAGGCAGTTTTCTCTACTTTTGATTAAGACAACTTTGCTAAATAAGAATCAGATGGGGGGCTGGTGAGATGGCTCAGTGGGTAAGAGCACCCGACTGTTCTTCCAAAGGTCCAGAGTTCAAATCCCAGCAACCACATGGTGGCTCACAACCATCTGTAATGAGATCTGACTCCCTCTTCTGGTGTGTCTGAAGACAGCTACAGTGTACTTACATATAATAAATAAATAAATCTAAAAAAAAAAAAAAAAAAAAAAAAGAATCAGATGGGTTTGGAGAGATGGCTCAGGGATTAAGAGCATTGGCTGCTCTCCCAGAGGCCCAGAACCTACATGGCAGCTTACAACTGTATGTACCTCCAGTTCCAGGGGCTCCAACGCCTGCCATGGGCATGCATGCAGGCAAAGCACCAATGCACATAAAACTGAATATGTGTGTGTGTGTGTGTGTGTGTGTTTGTGTGTATATATATATATATATGTCTATAGTGTGTGTATGTACACACATACATATATATTTGGTCTTTCAAGACAGGATTTCTCTGTTCTGGAACTTAATCTGTAGACTAGGCTGGCCTCTAACTCACAGCGATCCACCTGCCTCTACCTCCTGAGCACTAGGGTTAAAGATGTGTACCACCATACCTGGCAAAAATACATAAATGTAATAATACAAACCAAATCAGGTAACTCGGGTGATAGTCATGAAAGGCACCCAGCTAGAAGCCGGCCTTAAGGAGTCCTACAGTTTCTTATTTATTTATTTACTTCTATTTTATGTACACTGGTGATTTGACTGCATGTATATCTGTGTGAGTGTATAGGATCCCTTGGGCCAGGAGTTACAGACAGTTGTGAGCTGCCATGTGGGTACTGGGAAATTGAACCCCTGCCCTCTGGAATAGCAGCCAGTGCTCTTAACCATTGCGCCATCTCTCCAGCCCCCTGGAATCCTACAATGTTATGGTAACAGGAATGACTAAATGGCTCTTTCAGGAACATGACTGGCAGATTATAAGACATTCCACTAACAGCAAAAGCTAAGCATAGTTGATGTGCACAGACGGAATCTAACACTGATTTTATTGAAAAGCTGTCAACTAGAAGACTGGAAAGTGACCCTGTCTGGGTGCAAGGTGATTGGAAGAGTGCTTGATCCTAAAGGAGAATTAAAGAAAGGAAGGAAATAACGCAGGAGCTGCTGAGACAGCGGTCAGTTTGGCCTCCTTGAAAACTTAGGCCTGCAGGGTCAGCGACAGCCACCAGGGGGAGCAAGCAAAAACAAAGGCGCTGATCACCAAGCAATCTTACTCATGTGACAGGAAATCCCCAGACTGCAGGGTTCTCCTTACTTCTATGTAGTTTTAGAGGCAGATCAGCATCTATATTTAATCTGTTTCTGGAATAGCAGTCTCCAAACGTTTTAAGCATCGTAATAAACACACACCTCAAATTTACTCATAAATAATTTGCATGTGCTGGTGTTCTGAGACACTGGACCCAAGGGGACTGCAGGATGGCTCAGTGGGTAAAGGTGCTTGTCACCAAGACTGAAAACATGAGGTCAATTCCAGGAACCCACAGGCTGGAAAGAGAGCAACATTCTCAGTAAGCTGTCCTCTGACCTTCACACATGCGTGTGCATGTGCAGGCACGCACACTGAGTGAACACACACGTACACACAGAATAAAAGACATCACACACCTTATTAAACACACTGAAAATTTTCAGAAGGTTGAAAATGAGTAAAATTAAAAGTTCAAGTGTCTTGTTTTCTTGCCCTAAAAATGTGCTCAGCATCAGGTGGGGTTCGTCCCTATTTGAAACCACTGTGCTAGCTCATGTTAAACGCTCTCTCTCCAGCCTGCTATCTGCAGAGAAGGTTCCTCACATGCATTCAAAAGGTGTTAGAACAATCAATATACTCAAAACCTGAACCAGGTTATAGTGTGTGTGTGTGTTAAAGGAGACAGAAACTCCTGTCTTATGTCCCCACCTGTTTGCCACTGTTTATACATGGTATTTCATATGTGACTTCATAGTACGCTCTCTAACTGAACCAGTAAGTGATCAGGTAGGAATAGCACCACGCTGACTCCTTTTTTGTTGTTGTTTTGGATTTGTCTTTTTATGTTGAGACAGGGTTTCTCTGTGTAGCCCGGGCTGTCCTGGAACTCACGCTGTAGACCAGGCTGTCCTGGAACTCACGCTGTAGACCAGGCTGGCCTCAAACTCAGAGATTCGCCTGCCTCTGCCTCCTGAGTGCTGGAATTAAGAGAGTATACCAGCACCACTTGGCTTCTGTGAAACTTTTTTTTTCTGTTTTTTATTTTTTGATAGACAGGCTTTCTCTGTGTAGCCCGGGCTGTCCTGGAATTCACTCTGTAGACCAGGCTGTCCTGGAACTCACTCTGTAGACCAGGCTGGCCTCAGACTGAGCAGGGCTTTACTACTTTTCCTATTTCAGTCCAACTGGAGTCATTAACCACATGTTTTTCTTTCTTATATTTTAAGTGGTTTATTATATAAACTATTGATTTAGTCATCTCCTTTCTAGCCTATCATATGCCTTTCCTCCCTACACCCCATATTTTATTTTTAATTGATGGACAATAGTATATAGATATATGGCACCCAAGGGTATATGTTGATGTGCGTATAATATACATACATATATATACATATACTATATTTGTATATATGTATTTAGTACTAACTAGATCAAGTCAGTAAACAATCTATATCACCATATCTACTAATTTTTTGTGGTAAGAATATTTAAACTTCGTCTTTTAGCTCATTCTATTTATTTGGAATATTTACAAGTATTTCCTACATACTGACCCTAGCTTTTAACCACCGTTCTACCCTCTGATTCCATTGGCTGGACTGTTTAAACTGTAGACTTCGGTTAAACACTTCAAACACGCATATCAGAAAGACCCTCTAACTTTACATTAAGCCCTCTCCTAGGAAAGACAGGCACTGTCCTTAACAAGGTCAAAGAGCAAAGGCAGAAGGTCAGCGTACAGGACCCCTACCTCATGGGCCATGTCCTGAGAACGTTCTTTACACTCTAACCAGCGGGATCCAAACGGTCCTAAACACAGAGCCGTGTTTGCTATTTCATTTTCAGCAAAAACTTCAAGCACCGAAAGTAAGATGGAGGAGCCCGTGAAACGGGACCCCAGGGTGTAAATCCCACTGACACCATCCTTCCGTGACCAGCTGGGCTTGGCTGGCCATGGGGGACTCAATGGAAGGAAGGACTGGCTTTCTCCTCACCTCCCGTGGAGTAGGGCCTGGGAAGCACAGTGACAGAGACGTTATCGGAGCTTCTCTGACCCACGGAGTCAGTCACAGTCAGCTGGAAGATGTAAGCTCCTTCCTTCAGGCGGGACAGCCTCAGGGTTCCTGGCTGAGGCACCTGCCATACAAACAGCTTTAGGGAAGAGAGTAGAGCACAGAGGCCCAGGAGCACCCACAAACATGGACACTGCCCCCTTCCCCACAAAGAGCCTTCAGCTCCTCTTTTCTCCCTAGATAATGATTAACTTTGGAACAGAAACAATAACAAATGATAGATGACACTCCAAGGTAGAAATGACTTCTGATGTACAAATTAAACCAAAAGTTTGAAATGTAAAGAAGACAGACAGACAGAAAGGAGGTCCTGCACAGGGGCAGTCAGTCATATATACAGTCGCGGGGAAGGGGAGGCCGTGATGGCGGCACTCCTGCAGAAAGAGGAAGCCGGTGGTAGAAACCTTGTTAGCAGGAGACTCAGCGTGACCCTATCCTGTGACACAGCTACTGACACAGTTCATGCAACTGGCTTCATTAACAGGCACTGGGACCAATGTTCAGAACACAAGAGCGTGTTAACATGGGTCAGAAGGAACCACAGCATACATGAGGAATTCAATTAGGGGCTTCAGATTTTTATGAAGAATATAAATCTAAGAAAATCTAGATGATGCTAGAAGGTAGATGGTCTGAAAATCAGTACAAGTTTTTTTTTTTTTTGTTTTTTTAACAGAATAAAAGGATGAGTTCAGCATTTTGTAAAGGGAAGTCTAGTGACATACAGCCAAGTACAGACTGTTTGCCTAAGTAGAGCTGATTAGCAGTACGCTAGGACCGAGGTTCTCAACCTGTGGGTCATGACCCCTTTGGGGGTGACATATCAGCTACCCTGTTGTAGTGTTTTGAATATATTTGGCCCGGGGAGTGGCACTATTTGGAGGTGTGGCCTTGGAATAGGTGTGTCACTATGGGCGTGGGTTTTAAGACCCTTATCCTAGCTACCTGGAAGACAGTATTCTGCTAGCAGCCTTTAGATGATGCAGAACTCTCAGCAACTCCTGCACCATGCCTGCTTGGATGTTGTCATGTTCCCACCTTAATGATAATGGACTGAATCTAAGAACCTGTAAGCCAGGCCAAATTAAATGCTGTCCTTATAAGAGTTGCCTTGGTCATGGTGTCTGTTCACAGCAGTAAAACCCTAACTAAGACACTTGTGTATCAGATATTTATATTATGATTCATAACAGTAGCAAGACTATAGTTATGAAGTAGCAACAAAATAATTTTATGGTTGGAGGGGTCACCACAACATGAGGAACTGTGTTAGAGGGTTGCAGTATAAGGAAGGGTGAGAGGCACCGATTTAGGACATGATGTATAAATGCTTCTGGGAAAGTTGAACGATGACTCTGGGGTGGTGAGCTCCAGGAAGGACTCTGAGTGACAGGCTGGGACCATTCTGAACATGTCCAATCCTAAAGTTATTTCATCGCTAAGCAAAAGCAGCACACTGAGATCAATGCAGTGGGACCAGCTGATTGTTGCTTTGTTGTGGTTCCGGTCAGGCACAAACTGGCTTTTCACTACCTCATCCTCTAAGGCAGTGTGGTTCTCAAGTCTCCCTGGTGCTGCAACCCTTTAACACAGTTCCTTATGTTGTGGTGACCCCCAACCATAAAATTATTTTGTTGATACTTCAAAACTGAAATTTTGCTACTGTTATGAATAGTAATGTAAATATCTGTGCTTTCTAATGGTCTGAGCGACCCCATGAGAGGTGTTGAGAACCACTTTTCTAATGGATGAAGCGTGTGAGACTTAGTCTGAAAGTGTTCCTCTCTAAAATGGCTCCAACCCTCTCATGGCTGGTATATGTAGGCATCCCCTCACTAATGGTTTGTTTTCACCCACCGCAAATCTAGCTGTGGCCAAGGGAGTCTGCTGGAGGGCAAGAGAGCAGGAGGAATCAGGATAGCCTTATGCTGTGCCCACCTCCCTTCTTAGCACAGTGTCCATGAGTAGGATTATCTGCTGTGTACAATGCCTCCAGATCACATAAAAAAAGAATTCATTCTATTATTATTGCCTCCCTCTTTACATTCCTTCCTTTCATACTTTCTGGGAAAAATTTTAATCCAGGATAGCCAGGAATTGGTGACATAGTCTAGGTTGGCCTTGAACTTGTGATCCTCCTGCCTAAACCCACTGAGTACTAGAATTACAGGCATGTGCCATCATACTTGGCCACTACCCAGTCTTATACTAAGAAAAAAGAAATCTTTTTAAAAAAGGAACCAGAATTACTGAAACACAGCCTAAGCTTTCTCCTCTGAGCTAAAGGAGCAAGACTCTGGCAAGCATCCAAGCAACCAATCAGTTTATACTGAGCGCCAAAGGGACTTTACAGAACAATCATTTTTAGGATAATTGATTTTATGATTTGTTCATTTTAAGCACACTCTGCTTGTTTATGTGCATTTAGGGACTGACAATGAAGGACATTACAGAAAACCACTTCCCAGAAACATCAGTTTTTGTTAGCAAGAACAGCAAGAGTCACCTTCATGTCCACTGACGATGGGTCACCCTGCTGCAGCGTCCACTCATAAAGGACAATGGCGTGGTCGTCCGAGCTTTCTCGACCATCTAGAACTACCCCGTCTGTGGGCAGATGTAAAACCACATCCTTCCCAGCCTTGCTAACGGGAGGCTTGTCCTCATCTGTGAAAGAGAAGAGACAGGAGAGGCATGCCTCTCTGATTCCCCAGCTGATGAACAGCAATAGCTTGTCTGTAGATTAGTCCATCAAAAAAAAAAAAAAAAAAAAAAAACCTCAAAGAGAATAAATAATCAACTGAAATCTACCTTCCTGCAAACTTCCATTGTGTCCCCTTTATACATGCAAACAGTAAACCAGCACCCTGTTCTGACATGGACTTTTAGCAATGACACACGTGGAAGAGGAACTATGGAGCGCCAGCTGTTTGCAAAGTAACCATATATACATACATCCATTCCAGATGGCTGAGAGCCCCCATGTGGTTGCTGGAAACAACCAGGTCCTCTGGAAGAGCACCCAGTGTTCCTAACCTCAGAGCCATCTCTCCAGCCCTATTTTTTTTTTTAATTTAATGATTTACTTTTAAGTTATGTGCATTGGTGTTTTTCCAGCATGCGTGTCTGTGTGATATTGTCAGATCCCCTGGAATTGGAGTTACAGACAGTTGTGATTGGCCATGTGGGGGCTGGGATTTGAACCCAGGCCCTCTGGAAGAGCAGCCAGTACTTTTAACCACTGAGCCATCTCTCCAGCTCCCAATAATATTTTTTTAAAAAATATTATTCAAAGGTTTTACATGGAAGAATCAGGAAAGCACTGAAATATCTTGCTTGTCAGGAAACAAGTTAATCTTGCCTCTCCTGAAGAAAAGTCCCAGCCGCCCCTGGCTTTCGTTTAAGTGCATCATAGCTGGGACTTCTAAGCCCCGGGAAATCCTCAGTCTACCTTGCCCTCTGATGACTTCTGAGAAAACAATTTCTCCCGAGTTCTAGTCAGGCTAATTACACTGTTAAACGTATTTTGAAACAAACCAGAGCTTATCTACACAGAAACCGTCCTGGAAGCAAAGAAAGCACAACGCTCTCCAAGAGTGTGATAAATGTAATTTCGAATTTTCATATAGACAATATGTAATTGAGCATGCTAAGTACTGTGGGAACATTGATTTGTTTTGGAAACCAAACACAGTGGGTAAGACCTATGGAGGTGAAATAAGCCTCGTGCTTCCCAACACCCTGCTGTGAATGGAGCTTTCCTGAGAGACCTTCTGAATCTGTGCCACACACACTGGCAAGGGGACCAAAAAAAAAAAAAAGCTACGTGAGCAGGGAGCGGGCAAGCGAGCGGGGTCAGAGCAGGGCCAGAGCAGGGAAGACAGGGAAGGCATCCTGCCTTTCTGTGCTTGTTTGTTTTTCCTTTCAGGCTGGAGAATCAATCATTTCTTAAATTGCATCACTGAAGAAAAAAACATATCCATAATTCCAGAACAATTCTCATTATCTTAAGTATGTGGAGTCCCATCTATCTTTCCCATAGGATACTGATGATCAAATACAATAATAATAATAATTATATAATATATAATGTGTTGATTATTAATTAATTTAATTAATAAAATTAATTTTTAAATTAAATAAATGAAACAATTGTATAATAATTATATAATATTTATAGTATATAATAATATATATGCTATATATTATATAATTTATATATCTTTTTTCTTTCTTTCTCTCTCCCTCTCTCTCTCTCCCTTCCTTCCTTCCTTCCTTCCTTCCTTCCTTCCTTCCTTCCTTCCTTCCTTCCTTCCTTTTTTTCTTTCTTAGAGTTTCTCTGTGTAGCAGAGCCCTCAGTTGTCCTGGACTCTCTTCATAGACCTGGATGGCCTAGAACTCACGGAGATCCACCTGCCTCTGCCTCTGCTTCTGTAGTGCTGGGGTGAAGTGAGTGCATCTTTGCTGCCCCTTCCTGGTAAGTTATTTGTACCATGCAGTGTGCTAAGTGCCCCACTGGCATCCCCTCACTTAACATCTACTGTCAGGCTGAATGAAACATTTATATCTCGCCAACTTTATCACTGTAAATAATTCCACAGTTATCACGTTATTGCTCATACTGTTGCTCCAGCACAGATTATTATTCTTAAAGAACAAAAACAACAAAACAAAAAACCCAAAAACTAGAACAGTGGTTCTCATCTTGTGGGTCATGACCCCCTTGGCAAACCTCTATCTCCAAAATTATTTACATTAGGTCTCATAACAGTAGCAAATACAGTTATGAAGTAGCAACAAAGATAATTTTATGGTGGGCTGGGTCACCACAAGGAAAGCTGAGAACCACTGCCCTAGAAGAATGGGTATTTTAAATCTCTGATACATTGTTTCCTAGTTGGTTTCTAAGAGGTTGTATCAGTTTACACTGTCAATGTCCATGAGTATACAGATTCTCACATGTGTGCCAAGTTATGTTTTTTTTACTTGTTGTTTGTTTTTTTGTTTTACAATTTAGTGAGTGTAGGCTGACATTTACTTTTGATTTTTTTCCTTCACTCTTTCTGATGGTAACAGGGACCCATCACATGTGCTAGCTAAGGCCATTTCCTGTGTTTATCAACTGCATGTCTTCACCAGGAAACTGTTTCCTTGAATCCTTTGTTCATTTGTCAAAGCAGCCCTCAGCTCTGTTAACATTTTAAGATCATACTTCCTAGACTCTTGTTTGCAGTTCCTTACTTATTGACACACATTTTTGTGTGTGTGTGTGAATTTGTACAAAATCTTTCTTTGATGTTCTATTTAACTGATTTGAAGACTTCTTCCTCCCAGACAGATAATACTGAATTTAGCTTCTAGTTTTTCTAACTATGGAGTAGACTATGGCTTAATTTTAAACTACTTGTGTATGTATATAGGGCTGGTGAGACGGCTCAGTAAATTTGATAACCTGAATTCCACCTCCAAGGCCCACATGATGGAAGAAGAAAACCAGCTTCCTGCAAATTTGCCTCTGTCCTGCCTACATACACTGTGGCAGGCATGTCCAGAAACATACTAAGTAAATAAATGATGCGAATGCCAGTGTTAATCCCAGCACCAGAGAGGCAGAGGCAGACCTCTGTGAGTCTGAGGCCAGCCAGGTGTACGAAAAGAGTCCAGGATGGCCAGGTCTCTGCTACACAGAGCAACTGTCTCAAAAAACAAAAACCAAACCACCCAAACAAACAAAGTAAATATCCATCTGGGATTTGTGTGAGGTCAGAGTTGTCTCAATACATTTCTCCAACACTGACAATAAATAATCTTAGTATTATTTATGAATAATATAAGTGGTTACTGAGAGAGAGAGAGAGAAAGGAGGAGGAGGAAGAAGAGGAAGAGGAGGAGGAGGTGAAGGAGAAGGAGGAGGAGAAGGAGGAGGAGGAGGAGGAGGAGGAGGCGAAGGAGAAGGAGAAGGAGAAGGAGAAGGAGAAGGAGAAGGAGAAGGAGAAGGAGAAGGAGAAGGAGAAGGAGAAGGAGAAGGAGAAGGAGAAGAAATGAGCCAGGTCTGTGGAGATGAGTCAGCCTGCTGCGGAGGGATCACCCTGAACAGGAAGGTCAGTCCTCTCTACCTAACTGAAGCCTGGCAGCAGACGGAGGTCTGCTTGGGAGAAGTCAGAATTTCACCCAAGGCTTTGGTTTGACTGCAAAGGGTTGCCTTTCTAAGCTCTATCCAGAGACACTGAATTTCAGGCTACTTTAGTCAAAACAGTGCAAAGGTTCTAGTCTCCGAAGGCTGAGGGATTATATTCTCAGCTCCTATAGTATCCTAAGGATTTCAGCCTCTACCCCATAGTCCTCTTTACTCAAGGCACCCCACTGCTCTTTCCAGTCAATCACACCAGCCAACCTAGGTTCTGTAACGATACCATAGACACCTATAGTGCCCGGAAAAATCACAAGAAACATCCACACTCGGTCATTATGCAACAGTGAGCTAGAACAGAAGCAAGTCCAAGATGGTTACCAGGGACTTGCATGGGAGGAGCCTAGACTCAACAGAGGACTGAGGACCTCAGGCACTCCTCCATTCAGAAGTTGTAGCAGGTAGGCTCTGTCCTACAATTTTCTCACTTTCTCTAACAGCCGCCTCATTATGCTTGAGAGTGACAGACCCTCAGGGCTATGAAGGACTCAGCTCAGCAAACTACTTGCTGAGTGGCCCTCAGGCAAGTTGCTTTCCAGGTCAGCCTTCCAGACAACAGGATTTGACCTTAGAGCTGTTTCAAGAACTAGCAAATAGCTTAAAATAGCTTCTAACATCAAACTCACGGAGAGTGACCAATATACTGGCAGATGGGTAACCACTCTAAATCTGTTCTATCCTATCCAGCAATCCCCTATGTCTTCTTAATAGACTTGTTACAACTCCCTGCAAGGAGCTTGGCTAAATCACTGACTCATTTAGCCTCAAGCTCCACGTGCTCACAGGTTCACAAGGAAGGAGGTAAGAAATCATAACAATCCAGAAAGGAAAACTGAAGTAGTCTACAAACACAAGGAACGCATACAGGGTAAGCATCCGGACAGCGGACCCCGGGAGTCTGTCTGTCTGTACAATGCCCTTTGCCCTCCATTCAGGGCCAATCAGTGCAGCCTGGGAGCCAAGGCTGCACCACAGGGTGCTGAGGACCTGAAGAAATCTGGGTGTATCAGCGCTTCCCAGAGAGTGGGCATGTTAGTCAGTGCTCCCCAGAGAGGAGGCCATGCCAGTGGCCAAGGCAAACTCCCCCTAGAGAAAAGAAGGACAAAGGAGGGCAGGGAGGAGAAAAAACACTTAGATGGCTTTTGGTTTTGGCCTTACTCTTAATTCTGTTTACTTTTCTTTCCCGGGTTTAAGGAAAGCTCTGGAAGCAATGCAAAGTTCTGTCAGATGAGCACAGAGAACCTAGGGGGATAAAATTCGTTTCTCTGCTACTTTGCCCCTTCATTGTGTCTTGTTTTTTTCCCTAGAGCAACTGATATAAAAACCAGAGGGCAAGCTGTTTAGGCCTTTTAAAGAGAGACTAACTTTACACACTATCCACTGTGTACTGAGCCCAGCAGACCCCACTACAGAGCTCCAATCCCCTCCACACACAGCTGGCCTCCTTAAATTGAGTGGAACACAAAACCAACAAGGTCACGAATGTGGGGAAATTTTTGGGCAAGGGATGGAAGAAAAGAATGGAGATGGAGTGACAAGTTTTCCTTCATATTTTTATATCTGAAGGAGCTATGTGTTGGCAGAGAGCCAAACCAGGAAGCAGGAGTGGGTATTTAGGAGCAATTCTGCATCTAATCAAATCTTGTCCTTGCTATTTCCTGCGGTAAAACACGCTTTATAAAACCTATGAGACAAAATAAAACTAAAATAATCTTTACTGGGACAAAGAAGGTTCCGGGCTATCGTCTTAAATCGATCCGTCAGTGCTCTCCGATCTGCCCCCTTATCTTCCAAAGGCAGCCCAACGGACCCTGTCTGCTTCTGCCCCTCTATTGCACTTTCTTAGCACCAGCCCAAAGTCAGAGAAAAATGTGAACCACTTTCCCGGTTACCCACAGCTTTAATCCTCTGGAAGCAGAGAAGTTTGCTCGCTCGATAGCAGGCGGGACCCTCCTGGCGTCGCTTACCTGGCCGGGGAGGGATCCCAGCGGCGTCCTCGGCGCGACTGAGGGTGTAAGTGCGGTACCCGCGGAGTGGCGCGAACTTGCAGACGCTGCGGCCGCGCGCCGTGCAGTTGAACAGGTAGCAGCGGGGTGCGGGCATAGGTGCGGGCACGCTGGGCCCCCGGGGCAGCTGCACCACTGCCACCGAGCAGCTCGGCTCGGAGCAGCAGGCCGTCACGCACTGCCGCCAACCCCGCACGCTCCCGGGTGCGCGCAGGAAGCTGGCTCCCGCCGCGATGGAATCCTGGGTGCGGATGATGGTATCGGGCACCGCCCGGTAGACCGCCGTACCGCCCGCACCCGGGCAATCCTCCCGCGGGCCGCCCAGTAGCTCCGGCTCTAGCTCCTCGCGAGGCCGTGCCCGCTGTAGCTGCCGGCGAAAGTCCTGAAGCAGCCTATCCACTCCGGACGACGGAGCGGCGGGCTCCCCGGGCCGGCTGCCGGGCAGCCAGAGGCAGAGCAGCAGCAGCCCGCGGAGCGCGCGGTGCCGGAAGCCGGGGCCCGGTCCTCCTCCCCTTGTGGCCATGGCACGAGCGCGGCCTCAGAGCTCGGCGGCCCCGGGGCCTGGCTGCTTCACGGAGGCGGCGAGTGTGCCGGCTTCGAGAGGCATCGCGGGCCGGACTCGGCCGGACTCGGCGCCGCCCTGGCCCTGCTACCAGGCTGCGAGCTTTCGGTGCTTCTATCTTCGCTCCGGCCGCGGAAGCGCACCGGGACGACGAGCGGCCTCTACGTGGATCAGCACCGGCGTGCGGACAGCGGCTGCGACGGGGCGGAGCCTGGCGTGCTGGGGCGGCTCCGGGGCGGGACTTCCGCAGGTCTGTCGGTCTCCGGCGCCCGGTGGGGAGGAGGAGGGGACTCCCCGGAGTTGCCTGGCTGCTCCGCGGCTTGATCACACCCTAAGCAGCGTGGGTGTTTGGGCCCATCAGGCCTCATTCAGCAAGCAGACTCGCGCAAGGCCATAGCTCACAGGGCAGGGCACTCGGGGTTGGAGGGAGGGGAAGAGTCAGAAAATCCATCAGTCTAAAGTTCGGGGCTACTACGGAGAGCGACGGGTACAGCCAGGGGACCACAGACAACTTTGGCAGTCTTTTGGAATCCAACTTCGTTGCATTATTTATTATTAAAGAGATTTGGACTATGGTAGGTAATAAAGGAAACAAAACATTTACATTCAGGTTCTAATTCGCCTTTCAGTTTCGTTTAGAGAACTTAAACACCAGAAGTTTAGCAACAGAAAGCTGAACTTGTGAGGAGGCAAAGGCCGGGCAGTATGGGAAGGAGGGTTGGGCCGATTGATGATCTCCCATCAGTTTACTGGGTGTTGGGATGGATGACACCTGATTTAGTTTGACTGATAGAACACAATACTCTGAAGTGTGCGGCTTCAAGATCAAGATATCATCGTATTCATTTCTAAAATGAATGTTAAGTAAGTCAGTGCCCACGAAGTGCTTAGACACGTGGAGAAGCTCATTATTACTAATTTTGAAGTCACCTTTTGTTTTTAAATGCTTTTATTTATTCTTTGAGAATTCCATACATCTTTACCATATTCTAATACCTTCCCCTACTCCACCCAGATCCGCACTCACCTCCCTCCCTTCTTGTTTCACTTTTAAAACCCAAAAACAACATTAAACCCAGAAATGTGGAATCTGAATTGTGTTGACTAGCTCCTCTTGAACATGGGGCCTCCTCTGGAGTAGGGCTTATATACCCAGTGTCACCAGATTGAAAAAACACTACCCCACCCCCAAGCTATTGTGAACAGCTTCTTGGCCAATGGTGGGACTCTATTATCCACTACCTAGCCTCTGTGCTAAGATCTTCTCTGGCTTCGCCCTGAGCAGATCTTGTGCATGCTGTCACAGCCTCCTCAATGCCCTGTTCTGCCTGAAAAACACTATTTCCTCGTACATGGTGTCTTAGTTAGGTTTTACTGCTGTGAGCAGACACCATGGCCAAGGCAACTCTTACAAGGACAACATTTAATTGGGGCTGGCTTACAGGTTCAGAGGTTCAGTCTATTATCATCAAGGCAGGAGCATGGCAGCATCCAGACAGGTATGGCACTGAAGAAGGAGCTCAGAGTTCTGCATCTTCGTCTGACAGCTACTAGAAGATGACTAGCTCCAATGTGGTTAGGAGGAGGGTCTCATTGCCCACCCCACAGTGACACACTTCCTCCAAAATGGCTGTACCTACTCCAACAAGGCCACACCTTCTAATAGTGCCATTCCCTGGGCCAAGCATATTCAAACCACCACACATGGTGTCTTGCTCATTATGTAGCACAGTGGTTTTGAACTCATGAACCACTTGCCTTCTTCTCCTGAGTGCTAAGATCGCAGGCTTGCACCACCTCCCTTCTCATCTCATTTCTTAATTTTACAGATGAAAAACCAGCCATACTCACTCTTGTGCCAGCCTAAGCTGGTAAACCCTCCACCTGCTGCTGTCTCTGCTCTGGCCTCCCTTCCTGAAGCCAAAGTCTCTGCTGTTGGTTTTCCTTTTTCCTTGTGCTCTCATCTTTCTCTAGGTTTCCCTCTCACCTCTATCCTGGAGATGTAATATAGTTATGGCCTATCATCTCCCCCACCCTATGCCCATCTTCTCCCGCCTTGTAAGCCACTTTCTCAACTTAGCCTTTCCCTGTCCTCAACTGCCTGCTTAATCTTTTCCTCTATCAAAACTCTTGTCATTTACACAAATACAAGATCCTCAAATCTCTCATATCACACTCCATTCTACACTGTCAAAAGTCTCTTATTTCCACTTCCCTTCAACATAGTTTCATTTTTCCACTCTTCTCTCTCCCTTCTTGGACTACACATACCTAATACACACACACACACACACACACACATAATTCAAAGTTAAACCTAAATTAAACATACTAGATAGGTGGTCCTCAAACTCTTCAGAGATCTGCTAAATATGACATTTAAAGTGTTTCATAATTATAGAGACATCGAAGGGTTTTCTAGTTAACCTGAGCATGGTAAGCGTGGCTCTGGCAGGCCTTGCCCTTCCCCCATCCCCTCTGCCTTGCTAAACTGTTAGATTACATTCCTAAAGCTAGCCACCAAGGTCTGGTCCCTCATTTGGCCACTTGCTCCTTCTGAGGCTGCCTACCAAGGTCCAGCTATCAAAGTATTGAAGTCCAGCAATCAGAAGCCCTCTTTTTGGCTCACCTAATTAACGTGCCCAATTAAAATTAGCCAACTCATCCTAACACAGGGATTTCCCTTTTCTGTTTACAAATTGCTATAGTAGGTATATACTATATTGCTTATAGTAGGTATCTTTCTCCTTTCTGTCCTAAGGCAGTCCTTGGTCCCTCTGGGCCCAACTCCCCTCCCCCACTTGTTCCTTTCTCTTCCTGCTCATCTGTTTCCTGTCTTTGTCTCTTCTTCCCTGCCCTTTGTCCCACAGGGACAAATACATCTTTTTTATTTTGAGGTGTCTTGTGCCTTTTTCTAGGTCCTTTCAGACATATTTATGCCTAACACAGACCCTGTGGTCTCCGAAGAGGACAGGTAGGACACAATGATGACAGTGACTCCACCTCGATTGTGGTAACACTGACCTCTGGGAAAGCTGCCCAGACCTCATTGACTGCCAGGACTCTGCTCCAATTGTAGACACTTTTGGGTCAATTTCCCTGCTCTGCCTAGTCAGAATGTTGTCAATTTTCCCAAGTACAAAAACAAAAAAAATCTCTAAGATCTGAATCTGACAACCCAAGGCCACTGCCCTGTATGACAGCCAAAGCCTACCATTACTGCCCAGCCATCAAGACCATGGGAGCCTGGAGCTATTGTCTAGGTAATGAAAAGTCTCTGCCATTTTAACTGATACAGAGACCATTAAGATTATACCTCCTCCTAGAATCCATCCTCAGATCTCTGATGATAGTGACTGACCAACCTAAACACACACTGGTCACTCTCCCCCACACACCTCTTTCCCTCACCCACAGTCAGAATACACATCCAGTACCCCAAACCCCTCCACACTTCACCATTAACTTGCTTGTTGGGGGTTGGTCTGGTGCTATGTATACAAATCCTAAATTCTGAACCCCAAGACCTGGTTGTTTCCAGCAAGTGATCCTCAGGTGCATTATCCTTTGTTGTGTAAACATTGTTCCCCAAAGCATCCTGAATCCCCCCACCTGTCTGTTCCTGAGGGTGGGACCTCTCCCCCTCTCCCTGGTCTTCTTCCCCTTTCCCTGGCCTTGGGACTCCCCTTCCCCAAGTACCAGGACCAAGTAAAAGTTTCAAATGTACAGCCAAGATAAAAAAATTTCCTGTAAACTCCTTACCTTTACCTTCAGTATTTAGTTTATCTGTCCTAGCAGATTTCACATCAACTAAAAACTGCTCCAGCAACTTGCCAGCCTCAGATGTTCCCTCAGAATCTACATCCTAGATAGCTCCAAGCTCCAAAGCAACTAGCCTTGTAGGGCAGTGGGCGTGGGGGAATAAAGGGAGTGGGAGAAAACCTGGGTCCTGTCAGAGTTCCAGTGTTCTGGGCAGGCGGATGCAGAGGACTGCCACACGCTTTCCACGTGGCCCCGGGTGGGTGTCTGGCTGTGGGAAGCCATGGAGCCCAGACCATCGGGGGGTGAACAGGGGGCAGTCCGAGGTCTCTGGGCCTCACAGAGGCCAGAAATAACAGGTTCTCAGTCTCAGCCATCCCAGATGTCTGAGCTGAGAACAAAATGGAGGCCCCGGGGGGCAGCTCTGTCATCCCTGGGCTGAAGAGAGGAGAGGGCAGGGAGAGAGGAGGTGCTGGGTGGTTCTCACATGGGCAAGAGTCCTTGGTCGGGTCTGTGGCTAGAGCACAGAAAGGCCTTCTGGAGGGAGGTTAAACACGGCTCTTTAGGGGAAAGCCTATCCCATTGTTCAAGTATGGAGGGCCTTGATAAGCAGAGACGATCTATGGTTTTAGAGCTTTATTGTAGAAAGGCAGGGAGAAAGAGAGATGGTAGAGAGAGGGAGAGAGGTTGGCCATGGCCACGTAGAGAGAGGGGGGAAGAGAGAGAGAGAGAGAGAGAGGGAGAGAGAGAGAGAGGGAGAGGGAGAGGGAGAGGGAGAGGGAGAGGGAGAGGGAGAGAGAGAGAGAGAGAGAGAGAGAGAGAGAGAGAGAGAGAGAGAGAAAGAGAAAGAGAGAAGGAGGGCTAGAGAGTAAGAAAGGTGAGGGCTTAAAGAGAGCAAGGAGGAGCCAAGCAGCCCCTCTTATAGTGGGCTGGACTACCTTGTTGTTGCCAAGTAACTGTGGGGAGGAGCATACTTGGCTCTTGCCAGGTAACTGTGGGGTTGGAGTCTAGCCAGAATGCCAGGAGCTTGATGGTCACAGAATTATGGAGTTGGGGGCTCTGTGGTGTCAGGCACCTGTCTCTGGGAACGTGGCTCATTGTTTCGTCCTTTGTAGAGTTTTCTACTGGGTCTCCGGAGCAAGTCTCATTCAACCAAAACAGGCTGCCTTTCATGGCTCCATATAGCCCCAGACGGTACAGAAGCACCAAGTACTCCAGAGCTACCTGTACTGCCCTGCCCTCAACTTCACAGGTAAGAAACGGGCTGCACAAACCGGAAAGATTATGTTTCTTAATGAAGTGGTCAGTATACTTACACCCCCTCCATCCTCACCTTCACCCTTTTCATGGAGTTTGCTCTGCCTAATTGGACAGATTTAGCTCTCAGGTGACTATCCCCACCCCTGTGTTGGAAGCAATTGTGAACACCTGGCCTAGATGAACCAATCAGAAGTTTTCTTCTAGGATGTAAGATGAGGAACAGAGAGACACAAGCTGAGTCAGCGTAGCATCGCTGAGGGGTCAGGTGGGCTCTGGGACTACCTGTAAGGAGACTGGAGAACAGAGTAGCTGTTCAACAGAGGGAGGGAAATGCAGTCAGAACAAGTTACCTGGCAGGTGCACCCGACTCACTATAAAAGGGGATGCTTGCCCCCTCCTCTCTCCAGTACTCTCGTACCTTCTTGCTCTCCCTGTGTCCTCTTGTCCCCCTTTTCCCCATTCCCCTCCCCTCTCCCCCTCCCCCTCTCTCTCCACATGCTGATGGCCAGTCTCTACTACACTATTCTCTCTCTCTGTCTATCTGTCTGTCTCTACTACCCTCTCAACTTCCCTTCCCATGCCCCAAATAAACTCTATTCTATACTATCCCATCATGTGGCTTACAGTTCCTCAAGGGGAAGGGATGCCTTAGCATGGGCCCACAGAGGGCCCATGGAGGGGAGGCACCCCCTCCCCCATACCTGACTACACATCCACTAAAGCATATTTCTTCTCTCCTTATCTTTTTATAAACACAGTATTTGGTGCCATGACTCAGATTTAGAAACTGCAGGTTCGCATCCCCTACATGGAGAGCCAATGCTTGCTAGACCAAAGTTGGCAGAACTAGTAAGGCCCCACCACCCATTGGTCAGAATAAATGTCCCCATGGTCCCAGAGGAAAGTTCTTGAGCTCACAGCTACCCCTGAGCTGCCTTTGAGGATGGAGACATTTAATCTTTTCACTGACCCTTGTTTTAGGACATTTCCCCTTGGGTGAGATTTTCCTCTCCCCTCCGAGACAGTTCCTTTCTCACCGCTGAGAAATCCCAGGCCAGGATGAACTGATCTGTATTGCTCAGGGCACCAGTCCAAAGCTTGTCCCACAGACCATCACGTGACAACCTGGTGATCTGGCCTGTCAGTCTCTCTGGTTATTAATTGTATCCTCATGCTGATACAATTAATGCTGATAGGGGTAGTTAATAACACTACTCTCACCCAACAGGGTGGTCTTCACAGGCTTGTCTCTACCTACTTGGATGTCCAGTCTAATTCACAGTAAGCAGCAAGTAATATCTCTACACTAAACTGGCAATTTAAAACAACTCTCTCACTAGCAATCTGTAGCATACTTTCACCTCCCCCTCCCTCATTCTCTGCCATTTGCTCTGCTCCCAGTTCCTTGTGTGAAAAGCAGGTCTGGCCCTGCCGGGGACTCTGTCTGCTGAGACCGTTGCTTTCCTGTGCCCACTGACATCCACCCCTACATTTGTGCTCTCTCTCATTCAGGGCTCTTGCGCTCTGCCCACCAAGGCTGCCACCACCCCTGCTTGGCCGCTTGAACTCTTTTGCCCTGCCCCCTTGTGCTTCCCACACTATCTGGAACTCTGTTTGCTGAGGAGCTGTTTTCCTGTGTACATCCCATCTGCTTCTCTGCTTGTGCTCTCTCATTTCGAATACGCACATGTCCTCATGAATGAGCTCTTGCTCTCTCTCTCTCCTTTTCTCCTCCTCTCCCTCTCTCCATCTCTCTCTCTCTCCCTCTCCCTCTCTCTGTCTGCCTGGGACTCCAGATGTGTGCGCAAGCCCCACCACCCACCACAGGAATAGTGTGCACATTGCTAGGAGACAGAACGCCACTTCAGGTGCTTCCCTTCCCCCACCCATCTCAGACTCCAACAGGTGGGACGCGGCAGCGAGGGCCCACAGCTGGGGCAGCGAGGGCCCACAGCTGGAAGCACTGACTCTGCTAGGTTTCTGACTGCTAGGAGGAAGCCCCATCCCACTTGTCAGAGAGCACACACCACAGTGCTGCCAGCTGCCAGGAAGTCAACACACTAGCAGTCTCTCTCCCTCACCATCTGGCCTATTGTGACTCCAGCTCTTCAGACTGCATGCAGGTCCCATGCGCCCAGCTTGGGCACGTGCCTGGTGCCTCAGCTCTCAAGTGCATATGCAGGTGCACCTGTCTCTTCTCCTTGAACAGGCCCAGATTAGAAACAGAATGGGTCAAAACTGCCCCATTAGTGTCACAGGACTGAAAAAACGCCTAGACACACTTTCTGTAACCATGGTCTCACGCCACTGCTGTCAGTTCTCTGAAACCTTTCCTTTCTGGTCCATACCAACTCTAAGCCAAATGTTTCTCTACTAATGCAAAATGTGTTTCTCTGCTTATGCAACCTGTCAAAGTCACTAAACAAAGATGGTTTTCATTCCCATCCTGACTTAGTAAATGATTTTTGCTATTGCCTCTAAGTTATAGTGTATATACATTCTCAAACAAATAATTTAACAAACACAAGTTGTCTAACTCAGATATGACCAATAGATACAGCTCTCAATCTTGTCAGAAATCTGATAATATATATCAATACTTACGTTTATGATGGAGTCTCTCCCAAAGCTTAACAACTTACCCCCATGCCCCAAGGCTTCACAAGATAATCGACACGGCTACAAGAGACTACCTGGTCTATGGTATGATAACCATTGAAATGGCCATTGCCCTATCCAGGTGTGGTCTACACTGTGGACAAGACTGGATACCTAAGAGTTAAATGACTCATATTGCCTAAGTCAAAGTGAGTCATTTCTCATTTCACACATATCTATTCCACAGAAAAAAAAGGCTCTTTGCCTTCTGGATTAGAAAGCCAGATAGACTCTGCCCACATTGCCATGGTAACCCTGAAGGGACCTGGGAACTGTTTGGACTATAGAAGAATTCTGTCATTTCTAATTAATACATGACTGTTAGATTATAATTTATTCTTCCCAAAATTTCTAACTACCTTGGCAGCTAAGGCAAATGTAACTTGACAGTTAGAAAACAGACCTAGCTCCTTACCCTAAGGTAACCTACCACTATATTTACTTGTTAATAAATTTGTTAACTAGCTAAGACTGCCAGATTTCATATAGACTTCACAATAAACGATCCACAAGTCAGAGGAAGCTTTCACAGATGCAGTCTCTCACTTCCTTGCCTAAACTCGCTTTCCATTGACTAAATGCTTCATATTTCCTCTTCTTGTTATGCCATTGTCCTAACATTATTTGAGTTCTTATAAATTTGCCTAACTCTAATACAAACCAACTGTATAACCACAAAATCAAGTTTTAAGTTTTCTTTGTCTTGTAACTAAAATTAAAATTGTTTCTCATTATGTACATTCAGTTTCTTAGACAGAAGGAAAAAGCCCTTCTTGTTCCTAATGCTCCACAAAAGGTTTGGCCATCTTACTGTTCATGTTGTTAACAAATCTAACTCTTTTGTAACTTATCAGCTATAGGAAACCCACTCAGATCTACTTCTCGTAAACCAAATCGACTCCATCTAGATGAGTACACCTACCCGATTCCCTTCCTGTTCCTGGGATTGGAACTCACACCCAGCCACCAAGACTTGAGGGTTTAAAAGTATTTTCAATGTATACCTAAACTTTCAAATGTACACCTAAGAAAAAATTTTCTCCCAACTGTACTTAACCTTATTCTCTACCTATAAAATATATATGTGTGTCTCAGCATCCTGTCAAGTCCAGGCGCTTAACACAACCCAGGACAACTTCAGAGAAGCAACCCCTAGATGCTCCAATCTTCTCTCACAGACACAGAGGCTTCTATTTGATCTGTTCCTTCTGATCTACTCACAGATGGTTCCACAGACCAAGGGCAGCAAGGAAACAGCCAGTTCTCTTAAGACTGGACCCACATCCCCATACCTATTTTCCTAGGTTTCCTAGAGACACATTACCCCAAAGTCAGTAGGAAGTTGCTAAAGATCACGATGACCCTATTGCTGCTCCACAACTATCTCTTTGTAATTTTTTCTTTTTTAATGAAACCAAGCAGGGGGAATGTTAGAATTTTGTTTAGGCTCTGTCCCATGTTGGGCACCAGTTGTATGGTTGTGGGGTCCCATGTCTACTCTGCTACAGGGCACAGCCCCTTGGGGAGCCAAAACAAGGGAAATTGACCTTGCTTACATCGTACTGTCCCTCAGTGGGTCTTAGGCTGTAGGGAAGTCCTAGGACACCGCTCCAGGGATGTGAGAGCACAATCTGAGGCTTGGGATAGCTGGAGCTGACTCGGGGTCCCCAGGCCTGTGACAAGGCCGGTGCCTCCTGATTCTCAGGCTCTTAGACATTCAGGCACTGCTGGAAGTCAAAGAAGAGCTGAGAATGGAGTGGGCGGGGGGGGGGCTGCAGTCTGGATCTAGCCCAGGGCAGAGGTGGTGGTGAAGGGGCAGCTCCACCTGGTCCCATGCAGGACAGTCCTTGGCTTGATTGTGGCAGTAGGCTTCTGCTTGGTGGTGGTTGAGGCTGGGAGCACAGAGAGACCTTCTACAGGAGACAAGACAGTGGCTCTATAGGTGAAGGCCTTCTCCATGGCTCCCCACAGTGGATGCCAATGAAAATAGACAGTCTGTGGTTCTAACACACTTATTGTCATGGTGGAAAGCAGATGCATAAAACCATATCCCACTTGTCAGGGTGGACCTGAAGCTAAATACCTTTTTCAGGGAGGAATGTCTCAGAAGGAAAGCTTATTGGATAGGACCTCCAGACCTTTAGTTACCTCACTAAAATGGAGATCTGTCTTGAGTCTATGGGACCACAAGCCATGTCCTCTACAAGTAGAGGGGCTTGGGGCGTTGCCCTTATATGACTGATGGCTTCAAATCTATGGGGAGCTGCAGCTAGTGGCAGGGCCTGGTGCCTGGGCACAGGCAAAACTTCTACTATATCTTCAGGGTCCCTGGGGCTTTTAGCCTCTGCTCAACCAAGAACTCTGCTAAGAATTCTTAGGCAAATGGATGGATTTGGAGGATATCATCCTTAGTGAGGTAACCCAATCACAAAAGAACACACATAATATGCACTCACTGATAAGTGGATATTAACCCAGAAACTTAGACTACCCAAGATACAATTTGCAAAACACAAGAAACTAAAGAAGGAAGACCAAAGTGTGGATACTTCATTCCTTCTTAGAATGGGGAACAAAATACCCATGGAAGGAGTTACAGAGACAAAGTTTGGAGCTGAGATGGAAGAAAGGACCATCCAAAGACTGCCCCACCCAGGGATCCATACCATATACAACCACCAAACCCAGACACTATTGCATATGCCAGGAAGATTTTCTGACAGGACCCTGATATAGTTATCTCTAGTGAGGCTATGCCAGTGCCTGGCAAATGCAGAAGTGGATGCTCACAGTCAACTATTTGATGGAACACAGGGCCCCTAACGAAGGAGCTAGAGAAAGTACCCAAGGAGCAAAAGGTGTCGGCAACCGTATAGGAGGATCAACAATCTGAACTAACCAGTACCACCAGAACTGTGTCTCTAGTTGCATATGTAGCAGAAGATGGCCTAGTGGGCCATCAGTGGGAGGAGAGGCCCTTGGTCTTGTGAAGATCACATGCCCCAGTACAGAGGAAATGCCAGGGCCAGGAAGCTGGATTGGGTGAGTTGGGGAGCAGGGTAGGAGGAAGGTATAGGGGACTTTTGGGATAGTACTTGAAATGTAAATGAAGAAAATATCTAATAAAAAATGAGATGTAAAAAAACCAGAAAATAAAATAAATTTTACTAATGTAGGTATACATGAGTGTGTGTACATGTGTGTGGAACCCAGAGGACAACCTTGGATATGGGTTTTGAATACACCTGCCAGTCCACATTTGAATTGGTTGGACACTCACTGAAGGAGGTTCTTCAGAGTTTAAAATTCCTATTTCCACCCACTTCATCACACTGAGGAGAGGGACTATTCATCTCCTGGGTACCAGACCACACAGCTGATCTCATTTCAGCTTCTCCATCATTAAGTGAGCATCAGTCTATTTGTCTCCCCAAGTCACTGATGAAATACTGGGGCTAGCAAGAATGTAACTTAGGAGGGATGGATAAGTTACAGTCACTCCCCTGAGGGCTAAGTCTTGCTTGTTGGTGCCATCTGGTGTTGGAATGGAATTTGCAGTGCTTCTGTAAGACCCAACAGTAACTTCTGAAGAAGGCACACAGTGAAGGTCTGTTAAGGAAGCCATCTTTCAGTTTGTTTGGGTTGGGCTTTTTGTGTTGTTGGGCTCTTTTTTTTTTTTCTTCTTCTTAAGGTCAATGTCACCAAAGGGTGGTTTATAGGCAGTAACATGTTTACTTTAAGTGCTGAGGATGTTCTATTCTCATTTAACTACTTTGGCATCTTTGTTGGATCTCAAGGGATTGGAGATTCTTTATTATGTTTTAAACTTTTCTATTTTGGGGCTGCAGAGATGGCCCACCAGCTGAGAGAATATTACTTTTGCAGAGAACCTGAGTTCAATATCTAGCACTGCTGTTGGGTGACTCACAACTGCCTAATGGTCCCTGGATACACATTCTGTTTCAGAGTGGGATGCAGGACCATCAGGGTTGTGACCATGTTGGAAAGGAAAAATGTGTTTTAAGGAGAGCCACTTGTGTCATCAGGCAACTGAAAGAATGCACCCTTAGAGGCGGACTTTATCAGGGTCACATGTTGGGTGAAGGACCAAGTAGCTGGGAGGCAAGGTGGTTTAGAGTAGGCTCAGTTAGAAGTGGGGTGTGGGTAAGGGGCAAGGTGGGTGTACTGGCTGGTTTTATGTCAACTTTAAACAAGCTAAGAGTTATCTGAAAGGAAGGAACCTTGATTGAGAAAATGCTTCCATAAGACCCAGCTCTGGGGTGGTTTTTTAAATTAATGTTTGATGGATGAGGGCTCAAATCATTTTGGGTGTGCTATCCATTGAGTGAGTAGTCCTAGGTTCTATGAGAAAGCAGGCTAAAGCTGGTGCTGGTGGGATAATATAACTGCATAGTCTCCATTTTCATCAAAGGAATCATGAAGCCAGATAAATTCCTCATGTTGTCAAATGACAGAAAATTCATTTTACTTAAAATTTGGCAGTGAACTCTTTGGGTAAACAGTGAATTTGACTTTATTCCTTTCGTCAAGAGTGTCTGAATTGTCCACTTACTGAGCCCCATCACTTTGGAGATCTACATTTATTGCTTTAAGTCCGTGGTCTTCCTCTGAGAGGAAGTTGGAGCTGAAATCCATTATGACTGCATTTGAGTCCAGGGCTCACTGGGAATCCTTTACCCATTGGTTTCTGGATGGACATACTGAGTGGTAAGATGACAGTTCCATAGTCAGTCTCCATGACGACGTCAACTGTCTGTCTTCTATGGTGTCAGGAAAGGCTGTGCTAATACCATGCCCAACAGACTCAAATCTTTTTACAGGAAATCTGTATGAAAAATTTCTTAAGATCACAATAAAAATTAGAATCTCAGCAGTCTTCCTCACTGCTGAGGAAGTTTTGCCCAAGATTATATGTGAAAAAGGTAAGAATGCCAGTGTTGAGAAAGGTGTTCACTTTGTTTGCATGGAGATGGGCAAGTGTACCTGAGAAGCTGAGTTCAGGGCCAGCCTGGTATACAGAGTGAGTTCCAGGAAAGCCAGGAACAGAGACAACCCTGACTAGAAAAAGAAAACAAACCAGGCAACCAGCCAGATAAACAAAGGGCAATTTCATTTTCTTTTAAAATTTTTATTGCATTTTAATTTATTTTGTGTTCATGTATATGTGTGTGGTTGCATTAGTGCCACAATGTGTGTATGTGTGTATGTGTGTGTATGTATGTGTGTGGTCTGTGTGTGTATGTGTGTGTATGTGTGTGTGTGTGTATGTGTGTGTGTATGTGTGTGTTTGTATGTGTGTATGTGTGTGTGTGTATGTGTGTGTGTGTGTGTGGTCTGTGTGTGTGTATGTGTGTGTGTATGTGTGTATGTGTGTGTGTATGTGTGTGGTCTGTGTGTGTGTATGTGTGTATGTGTGTGTGTATGTGTGTGTGTGTGTATGTGTGTGTGTATGTGTGTGTATGTGTGTGTGTGTGGTCTGTGTGTGTATGTGTGTGTGTGTGTATGTGTGTGTATGTGTGTGGTCTGTGTGTGTGTGTGTATGTGTGTATGTGTGTATGTGTGTGTGTATGTGTGTGTGTGTATGTATGTGTGTGGTCTGTGTGTGTGTGTGTATGTGTGTGTATGTGTGTGTGTCTATGTGTGTGTGTATGTGTGTGTTTGTATGTGTGTATGTGTGTGTGTGTGTGTGTGTGTGTGGTCTGTGTGTGTATGTACGTGTGTGTATGTGTGTGTGTGTGTGTGTGTGTATGTGTGTGTCTCGTGTAGGTGTTTAGGTTGGATTTGGTTCTCTACTACCATGTAGATACCAGGAACTGAACTCGCTTGTTTGTTTTGGCAGCAGGTGATTTTACCCCCTTAGAATTCTCACCTGCTCAAATAATTTCATTTTCAAAGGACTAATCTATTTGGATATATATTTACAGAAGTGTAGTCAAGTATAGTCACAAGATCAACTTATTAGAGGGATTTTGTTTGCTTAATAGACTTTTTCTGTCTATATGAAGTTCACGTTGGTCTTGAACTTGGTTTTCTTTCTGCCTCAGCCTCTTGAGGACTGACATTGCAAGTGTGTGTGCAGCATTGATATTGACTGCTCTGTTTTTTTTCTTAAGGGCTGTCCGAATCCATAGCTACTAATGTACAACTTTCCATAGGTATTGAATTTGGTAGCATTGTTCATTGCAAAACCTTGCTCTTTAGACTTGTTCTTAATAAGCTGGCCTCAGATTTGTTATATAGTCAAAGATGACATTGCCTTACACTCCCTATTGTTGATATAATAGTCATGCGTCTGTGGAGGCCTGTTTTGTGATGATCAGTTTTGGAGGAGGTACCATGTGGCGCCGAGAAGAAGGTATATCCTTTTGTTTAAGGATAAAATGTTCTGTAGATATCTATTAAATCCATTTGTTTCATAACTTCTGTTAGTGGCCACGTGTCTCTGTTTAGTTTCTGTTTCCAGGATCTGTCCATTGCTGAGAGTGGGGTGTTGAAATCTCCCACTATTATTGTGTGAGGTGCAATGTGTGCTTTGAGCTTAACTAAAGTTTCTTTAATGAATGTGGCTGCCCTTGTATTGGAGCATAGATATTCAGAATTGAGAGTTCATCTTGGAAGATTTTACCTTTGATGAGTATGAAGTGCCCCTCTTGTCTTTTTTGATGACTTTGGGTTGGAAGTCAATTTTATTAGATATTAGAATGGTTACTCCAGCTTGCTTCTTCGGACTATTTGCTTAGAAAATTGTTTTCTAGCCTTTCACTCTGAGGTAGTGTCTGTCCTTTTCCCTGAGGTGGGTTTCCTGTAAGCAGCAAAATGTTGGGTCCTGTTTGTATAGCCAGCCTACATATTAGTCTATGTCTTTTTATTGGGGAATTGAGTCCATTGATGTTAAGAGAAATTAAAGAAAAGTAATTGTTGCTTCCTGTTATTTTTTTAAAGATTTATTTATTTATTTATTATATGTAAGTACACTTTAGCTGTCTTCAGACACTCCAGAAGAGGGCATTGGATTTCATTACAGATGGTTGTGAGCCACCATGTGATTGCTGGGATTTGAACTCAGGACCTTTGAAGAGCAGTCGGCGCTCTTAACCACTGAGCCATCTCACCAGCCCCACTTCCTGTTATTTTTGTTGTTAAAGTTGGGATTCTGTTCTTGCGGCTGTCTTCTTTTAGGTTTGTTGAAGGATTACTTTCTTGCTTTCTCTAGGGCGTAATTTCTGTCCTTGTGTTGGTGTTTTCCCATTATTATCCTTTGAAGGACTGGATTCGTGCAAAGATATTGTGTGAATTTGTGGACTAATATCCAATATATACAAAGAGCTCAAGAAGCTGGACTCCAGAAATTCAAATAACCCCATTAAAAAATGGTGTACAGAGCTACTAAACAAAGAATTCTCAACTGAAGAATATCGAATGGCTGAGAAGCACCTGAAAAAATGTTCAACATCCTTAATCATCAGGGAAATGCAAATAAAAACAACCTTGAGATTACACTTCACTCCAGTCAGAATGGCTAAGATCAAAAATTCAGGTGACAGCAGATGCTGGCGAGGATGTGGATAAAGAGGAACACTCCTCCATTGCTGGTGGGATTGCAAGCTTATTGCAACCACTCTGGAAGTCAGTCTGGTGGTTCCTCAGAAAATTGGACATAGTACTACCAGAGAATCCCGCAATACCTCTCCTGGGCATATATCCAGAAGATGTTCCAACCGGTAAGAAGGACACATGCTCCACTATGTTCATAGCAGTCTTATTTATAATAGCTAGAAGGCTGTGAAAGAACCCAGATGTCCCTCAACAGAGGAATGGATACAGAAAATGTGGTACATTTACACAATGGAGTACTACTCAGCTATTAAAAACAATGAATTTATGAAATTCTTGGACAAATGGATGTATCTGGAGGATATCATCCTTAGTGAGGTAACCCAATCACAAAAGAAGTCATTAGATATGGACTCACTGGTAAGTAGATATTAGCCCAGAAACTTAGAATACCCAAGATACAATTTGCAAAACACAAGAAAATCAAGAAGAGGGAAGACCAATGGGTGGATACTTTATTCCTCCTTAGGATTGGGAACAAAATACCCATGAAAAGAGTTACAGAGACAAAGTTTGGAGCTAAGACGAAAGGATGGACTATCCAGAGACTACCCCACCTGGGGATCCATCCCATAATCAGCCACCAAACCCAGACACTATTGCATATGCCAGCAAGATTTTGCTGAAGGGACCCTGCCTGGTATAGCTGTATCATATGAGGCTATGCCAGTACCAGGCAAATACAGAAGTGGATGCTCACAGTCATCTATAAGATTGAACACAGGGTCCCCAATGGAGAATTTAGAGAAAGCACCCAAGGACCTAAAGGGGTCTGCAACCCTATAGGTGGAACAACAATATGAACTAACCAGTACCCCCAGAGCTCATGTCTCTAGCTGCATATGTAGCATAAGATGACCTAGTCAGCCATCACTGGGAAGTGATCCCCCTTGGTATTGCAGACTTTATATGCCCCAGTACAGGGGAATGCCAGGGCCAAGAAGCAGGAGTGGGTGTGTAGGAGAGCAGGGCGAGGGGAGGATATAGGGAACTTTTGGGATAGCATTTGACATGTATATAAAGAAAATATCTAATAAAAAATAGTCATGCATTATCATGTATGTATGTGTAACAGCATATGAAAAAATTATTTAAAAAGAGAAATCCTTTGCCAGGAGGAAATAGGCTTCACTTTTGTGCACTATAATATATACCTTAAACAATACCTTGTTAATTTCACTTTTCTCCTTTTAAATTTGTTTTATTTTAATTAATTTTCTAATCAGTGTTTGCATATTTGTGTGTGAGCCCAGGTATGTGGGGGTGTGGGGTCAGAAGTGTTAGGCATTTTACTCAATTGCTCTCTATTTGTGAACGTGCCTCACTGAGCATAGAACCCACTGTTTTGCCTAGACTGGCTGTCCAGGGAGCACCAAGGGCTGTCCTACCTCCATGTGCCCAGTGCTGGGACTACAGACACCTGCAGCAGTACTAGATTCCTTACATAGATTCTGAGGGGTGGAATTTGAGTCTGCAGCTAGTACTTTGCACTTGATAAATCATGCACTTTAGCAGCTAAGCTTTCTCCCCAGGCCAACTTTCTTTCATTTTTGTCTACTTTATAAAAAATCCATTCCTCCATCATGGAACCATAAATTCTAGGGGGAGGTGCTTGGGACACGCCCTTCTTCCTAATATGTCAGCTTACTCTTTTCGTGTCTTTCTGGGAAGGCTGGGGACTGAAGTCTGTGGTAGAGCTCATCTGCTGCCGCCGTTTCTGATTTCCATAATTGCTGTGGATTGCATAATTAGGAGTGCTAAGTCTCTTTCCACAATCCCTTCAAAGAAGTTCAAGTCTAAGGAAAGAGTTTGTCCAAGGCTACAGGGAGCATTCCATAATCATCCATAACCATCATCTTCTGAGGTTTCTCCATTGAAAAAACGGGGGGGTTATTTTTCTTTGATTCAGGTAGTCTCTATTCTATTTTCCAATCCTTGATTTGAGTAAGACAATCTCCTCTAGCACTCTCTGTCTCTGCATTTCTTTTGATGGTTAGTGGATCTCCTGGGTCTAGGAGTGACAGGGCATATAACAAATCCATGGAAGTCTCGCTGGAGCAGAGGGTGGAGCTTGGCAATGCACTGCAGGCACTGCTGCCTGTGAGCAAGCTGTGCAGTCTAGTGCCTTGTGCTGATGCTGTCCATGAACTAAGCATTGGATCTCTGGGAACATCAATAATTAAATACAGCCTCACTGTAGCCTTAAGTAGAGAGAGACCATTTATCTGTAAATTCTGTGAAATCCAACCTCCACCCTCCCACCCCACCCCTTTGCACTGCCAAAGTTGAGTTAAGTCATTTGATTCCAGGATACTTACCAAGCAGAGTGTTCCTGCAGCAAAAGAAGGTATGCAGATGAAGATGCCAAAGACATTCCAGACTGAAATCAAACACAGCATTGGGGGTCTAATTCAGTGGTGTGTGCTCAATCACAACAAAACCAAAAATAAATATCACCAACAAACACAGAGAGGCAAAGAAGAGGTACTCAAGGGCCAGTGCTCACAGGTGAAGTTCCTTAGATGCTAACCACTAGACAGGCCAAAACATCTGCCTTGCACCCAGTTTCCAGTGCTGACAACGTATAGCCACAGAGCTGGGCTGCTCTTAGTGTTGGTCAGACAGTGGTTCTACAATGTGGAGCTGTCAGATATACAATGAGTCCAAGTGCTAAGGAATAGGAGAGCACAAATGCACATTAAGTAATAGTCCTTTTAAAAGCTGCTATTACAAACTGTTTAGTATAATTAAGCAATACAAGTTGATAATCAATCAAATGTAAAGGTCTTGTAGGTACTAGTTTAGTTATTTACAAAAGTAAACTTTAGTTAGTCAAATAGTAAAAAATTTTAGTAACTCAAATAGTATATAGCTAGAAACAAAAAAAAATCAGATGTACTATATGTACATAGATGATCTTCAAAAACCTTAGAGATCTATAGAATATGGCATTTTAAAATATTTCATTAATTTAAGCCTTTTTTGGCAATGAAACAGGTCTGCTCCTGGCAGCACCCCAGTTTACCTCAAAGAACACAGTGAGCACCGAAGAACCTCCACTTGGAGTTTGCTTCAAATGTGGCAATCTGCCACTGGGCAAAAAATGCCCTTGCCTAGAGTGCTGTAGAAATCGGATGAATGGAACACGGGGAGGTTCATTGCTGAACTCTGCCAAGACTGGGTAAGCAGTCCTTCATGATTTTTTCCTCAGAAAAAAATGTCTGTCAATTTTACTGGGCCAGAAGGCTGAAGATGGATGCTCCAAAATTATAGAGATAATTTTAGGGGACTGTCTAGGTAGGTCTTCTGTCATTTTTTATAGATTTGGCAGCTAGTTGTTTGACCTTAGTGCCTACACAGGTAATATTTATTCCTACTCAAGTCTCTGATGGCGTTGAAGACTAGATAGTTGTAGTCTCATAATTAAACTTAAGTTGTTAAGGATTTAAGTAGATGTCTTTAAGCCAAAGATGTTTTAGGTAGGTAACACAACTTATGATGGGGATATTGATTTAAACACAGAGTTACCAAGACAGAATAGATAACAGAAATACTTTCTCCTAAGTTGCCAAATACAAATGGACTGGACATATTTGATTTTAATTCTTACCCGATAATTTTTATCACTATTATTGCTTATAGCTTTTTATTAAAAGAGAAAGGGTAATTTATTAGACAAAAGGGGGAAATGTAGGCATCATGTTTTAGGTGTTGTGTGTGAAGATTAGTCTTGTATTATTCAAATGCTGATTTCTCTGCTCCTGTATCCACCTGCAATCAGGACTTGGCATTGTGTTGCTTATTTTAAGTGGCTCCTCTATCAAGTTTATGTAAATGTTGCTGTCCATTTATTCTTTTATTTATCAATAAAGCTGATCAGCCAATACCTGAGTAGAGGAGAGAATAGGGCTGGACTTCTGCCAGCCAGAGGGAAGAGAGGAGTCACCAAGAAAAAGCGGTGCCCCTGTCAATTGGATCAGATAATGGGCCTGCCTTCATTTTGTCCATAGCTTAAATGGTGAGTAAAGCCTTAAATGTAACCCAAAGGCTCCTTTGCGCCTACTGACCCCAGAGCTCAGGACATGTCTAATGCACGAACAGGACTATTAAGTCAGCATTCTCTAAATTAATTTAGGAAACCAGTGAGCATTGGCCCAGCCCTTTACCCCTTGTAGGGTAAGATGAACCACTAACAAGGTTGCATTCACGTGCTACAAGATTGTATTTCAAAGGCAACCTGTGAGGATCTCTGCAAATACCACAGGCAGCAGAGCTGTCTGGAGAGCACGGTTTTGGTCAGTGAGTTCCATGGCTATAACTAGAGAAGGGAGGGGATCCGGAGTGTTACAGGGCTCTCCACAGGAAGCTCTGCAGTCTTCCTTCTCCCCACGGGTACAAGAGCTTGATCTGGGCGCCCTGGCTTTTACCACACTCCTCCCCCAGCTTATTTGGGGGCTTGACAAAATTAGGAAAAAAGCTACAAGGGAGGGCCAGGAAGAAAGGAGGAGGGCAAGGTAGCAGAGAGCAGTAGCCAATGATGCACTCAGCCCCACTGGGATCAGCTGATTTGATGGGTACAGTACAGAACCCTGCAGAGGTAGTACCAGATAGCTCCTCTGGACCTCAGGAAAGCTATGCTTAGAAGAATGCCTAGACCAGAGATTCCTCACATCCCTTCACCATTCAGGGAACTGTTTGTCTTCCCCACCTTCCTTTTGTACTTCTCCAGCAGATCATAAAAGATGCTTCCAGGGACAAGGCATCAACACCACCCACATTTTCCCTTCTTTCCTTCCGCTGTTACTGCTTTGTTTTAAGGCGAGGTTTCACACTATTACCCACACTATAGAATTTGCAACAGTCCCTTCTCTCCCTCAGTCTACCATGCTCTAGGATTACAGGTGTGTGACACCAGGCTCAGTCTCAATTCCCAAGTGATACTTAAACCACCAGCCTGCTCAGCTCCCTCCCCTGCCCATCCAGCCTTCCCTACTTTCCCACCCACAGGATGCCTTTTACCCCATCAGGGGCAGTCTGTGTTCATGCCTGAAGACATCTCATCTAATCGGGGGCTGGAAAGCCTTGTCCTCTGTGGAGGATCCTGGCAATGGGTCTGGGTGGGGACCTATGGGAGGTTCTGCCCTTGCTTCCAGAGGCCCATGTAGTCTACCCCTGTGGAGATGGCATCGGATAATGGTGTTCATTTAGAAAGGAGTGGGTTTGTAAATGGCAGGCTCCAAATATTTTCAACCTGGCAAGTCTTGCACTTGGTGTGACAGTGGCAGAAGGCAGCAAGCTGATGACTGAGCAGCAGATTTGTGCTGTAACCCAGATCAGGGTGTTTCCCATGGACCTGTGTCAGTGCCCATCCCCCAGAGTACTTCAAGAGTACTGTGAAAGCTGCATCTTTCCCAGGCAGCAGTGGGTCTGTGCTGCCTGCGACTTCTGGGTCAGCTCGCGATGACAGGAGGAGGTCCTGTGTTTAAGGCCTCTTGATCTCGCCATAGGTGCTCAATGGATTCCTTGGGTCATACAGAACACCGAGGACACCCCTTGAATTCTGAAGTGGTAGCTGAGGAAAAGGTGGCAGCTTACTGGGAACTGACCTCGGTCACTTGCTCTAGATGAGATAAGATTTACAAGCATCTGGGGAACAGGAGATGCTCTGTCAGACAAGATTGCTTATCTCCCCTTGCTAGGCAGCTCTTAACACACAGTGACTTGTTCAGTCCCTGCAGCAATGTCTCACTTCTGGATATCTTATCCAATTGTGACCTGTTCACCTGAGGGAAAGAGCTCACTTTATGATTTCTCCCTGAGGTCTGATGAACCTTCTGATAGCCCAGGACCAGAGGCTGCCTTCTCACAGGGCTCAGTACCATGCCGTATATAACAAATGTAACTTCATGTATAACTATATATATAGCTTTAATGAGCTTTTATTCATGTGGGCTGATGGCACTCCCTCTAAGAGACTGTTTAACAATACCCCAATTCCAGACAAGAGAAGCCCCACCTCCTTTTTTTGTTTGTTTGTTTTTTGTTTTGGTTTTTTTGTTTGTTTGTTTTTGATTTTTCGAGACAGGGTTTCTCTATGTAGTCCTTGGAGGTCCTGGAACTCACTCTGTAGACCAGGCTGGCCTCTAACTCAGGAATCTGCCTGCCTCTGTCTCTCAAGTGCTGGGATTAAAGACGTGCACCACCACTGCCCGGCTTAAAGAAGCCCTTTTTTGAGTTGTTGGTTAGGGCTATGTAAGAGAATCCCAAGACATATAGCCCAATTCTTCTGCCCTTGGTTACCACCAGAGTTGGAAGATAAGTCACTGTTGCTAAACGACACGGTGTTCTTTACAAACAGGGCCCAGAAGCCCCTGAGTTGGGACTGACCTGAAGTCCCCTCTCCTGAGGGACTAGCTTTCATGGTTCCAAGAGGTTACATGTGAGCTTCCACAGGAGAGAGACAACCAAGAGTCTGACCCAGCTATGGAGGCTTATGGGCCACATCCATGACCAGCGTGACACAGTAGCCCTATATGTGCAGTGATGGCACACATACCTTGGTAGTAGACAAAAGCTCTCATTGAATCTTAGACATGCTCAGCAAGGTACTGGAAACCTGGCTAACCCATCAGTGCTGCTGTCATGTTCATCTAGGAGAATCTACAACCACCACCTTAGAAAGCCAGCATAAACCCTAACAACCATCCCTACACATTTGTCCCGAAACCCACAGGTAAGTGTGCCCTTCACCCCATCAAGGATGCTTCTCTTTGAAACTGATAGAGCCCGCTACAGGAAACCACAACCAATCTATATACAGAGTTGTGGAGCCCCGTCCCAAAGAATACATCTCAAAACTCTGCCATACCTAAGGCTCAGGGAACCCTGCAGAAGAGAGGATGGAATTCCAGTGTGCTCCCTCTAGATGAGCAGTCAGTGCTCTTAACCCCTGAGGCAGATCCAGGCCCACAGAGCCTGCTTTTGATTGGGATAATTTTATGGCTGTAGGACTTCCCTGAAGGTCTTAGATTTCAGTGTCACAGAGCTAAGGGGAAAAGCACAGCCATGCTGACAAGATAGCAACTGTCTTCAAGTGGGAGGTAGGGTTAAAGGAAGGAGGTGGAGGTGGGGGAAGGGCAGAGTGACTAGGGAGGGGTGTGGAGGGGGCTGGGCGAAGGGGGCAAGAATTGGGACAAGAAACAGGACAGGGGAGGGCAGAGTGATGGGGAAGGGACCTGGAGGAGCAAATGAGTTTAGGATTCAGCTGCAGGAAGAGGGAAGCCCGTGGGAAATGCAGCATGGCTTTAGGAGATCAGAGGGTGTCTTAGTTAGGGTTTCCATTGCTGTGAAGAGACACCATGACCAAGGCAACTCTCATAAAGGCAAACATTGAATTGGGGCAGCTTACAAGGTCAGTGGTTAGCCCATTATCATCATAGCGGGAAGCATCGCAGAATCCAGGTAGATGCGGGGCTGGACAAGTTCTACATTGTGATCCAGAGGCAGCCAGGAGAAAACTCCATTCTGCAGGCAATTAGGAAGAAGGTCTCATTTCATGCTGGGTGGAGCCTGAGCAGAGGGGGAGATCTCCAAAGCCCAGCTCCACAGTGACACACTTTCTCCAATAAGGCCACACCTCCTTCAACAAGGCCACATTTCCTAATAGCAGCGCTTCCCAAGGGCCAAAGCACCACAGAGGGGAACCCAAGATAGGCAGGAGACTGAAGGGGCGACTGGTGCTGTGACTGATGAACTCAGGACAGAAATTGTTTAGGGGTGACTAAGTTACTGTGGGCCTGAACACTGCCTGGGACTGGGATTGGCCTTAGGTTGCCCAAGTCTCATTCTAGGCGCAGGGTGCAGCGCCACTTACCGGAAGCAAGAACTTTGCGTTTGTAGGCGGGAGCAACTGCCCAAAGAATAGCAATCTTTCTGAAAAGCTTTGAGCCACCTCCCGGGGAGGGGCTGATTGGGGCAGGCAGGAAGACGCCAGCCCAGTGCTATTTATTCAAGTGTCCACATCCTACCAGTCCTCTCAGCGATCCTCAAGGAGGGACAAGCAAACCACAGAGACTCCCGACAATTGCTGGAGTTCACGGCCCTGGTGCCTGGCATTTTTGTGAATCGTTAAGTGGGATCCTCTGCAGGGTGGCACAGAATCCTCACCGCTTCTCCTCCCAACTCTCAGGTTACAGTTGTTGCCCACGGTGGGTATGGCAAAGAATGCCACCTCCAGCCTTTCCGCAGGAGCTCCATGTCTTTTGGTTCTTCTGAGTTATCACGGTGTGTGCTGGTGAGTTTCAAATTTGTAACTGCAGGAGGGGGTGTCGGGGCGGCGGCAGGGGGGTAGGGTGGTTGGATCACTGGATAGTGTCATCCTCTTTCCTGTTATTTCTCTCAAAGGGGCCACCGAAGTTGCAAGTGCAGGAGGGGGTTTCTGCGCAGCTGGAGGGAGGCACTCTGGATGAATCACTGGGTAGCCTCGTCCTCTCACCTGTGTGGCCGCCTTGTACGATAAATAGTTCCTCCCTTTCCTGCCTACCAGAGGAGCTTCAACAGTTACTATAGGACGGCCTGTCCCGCAGAACAAAAGAGGAGGGGAAGATGCCAGAGGGAATCCCTGGTGAGGCCCTCAGTCCTCAGGCCCCCTGTGATCCACAGGAATCCTAAACCAAGTCCCTAGGCTCCAAGTTGATGGGCACAGTGCCAGCCAGACCCTGCATGTGGGCGGTCTCAGACAGCTTCAGAGCTCCTTGGACTTTGCGCTGGAGACTGCTCATACTGTGCGCTGAAGACTGTGTCCCCCTGGTGCTCTTTGCAAGCCCCCAGCCATTCTGGGACCGCTTTGCCCTTGAACCTCCTTTCCTGCATTCTATGGTATTTAGGAACTTCCAGGATCAAGGCAGTCACAACCACTCATGTTTTCACATGTTTTACCCCTTTGTTCTTGTTTTGTTTTAAGGAAAGATTTCATACCATTTCCTAAAGTGTAGAATTTACAACAATTCCTTCTCTCCCTGGTCTATCTGTTAGGAGAGAGAAAAATCGGTTTTCTTTAGTGCAATGACACTGCGAAGACCAAGCCTTTCAGGGAAGGTTTTATGTTCAGGAATAGTTGACCAACAAATAAGCCGTGTGTGTGTGTGTGTGTGTGTGTGTGTGTGTGTGTGTGTGTGTGTGTGTGTGTTTGTGTGTTTCTGTGCACACTTTTATTTGGTTACAGTTGGGTGGTTTCTTTCGTTTTTGTTTCTTCTCTTTGGATGATATCATGCTTGGTTTTTGGGTTGTTTTTTGAGAAAGAACTGAAAGTCGTAGCCGGGTGGGAGGAGAGAATTAGGAAGAGCTTGAGGGAGGGGATGATATGATTAAAATATATTTAAATTTTAAAATGGTTTTAAATACTAAAAAAATAAAAAAGGTAAAATCTACTTATACACCCACAGCACGAATGCGTTTCACCTAATGCTTGAGAAAGGGCTTCGCTTTCCTTCCAGATCCCCATGAGCACTAACCAAATGCTCTACCCCTGAGCTAGGGTCTCCTCATCAGGACCAGCAAGCACCAATAGCTATAGGTCCTTAGATGGGCTTGTGATATAGAGACAAACCGACACGACTCCAAAGCCACAGAGAGACAGAAATGACAAGTTTTTTTAAAAATGTAGCATTTAATTTTGATGTTCTTGAGGACTTCTCTATTTTCTTTTGCCCTGGGAAGGCAGCTTTCAGACTCCTCTTCATTTGCTTTGTTTAGTCACATCTGGGTTGGCTAACCATCTATCTGCATTTAAGATCTTTGTATTATATTAGCCATGCACCCCTTATGCAGTCAGATCTCAGGCTGTTCCTTCCTTCCTTCCTTACTCCTTTGTGCACCTCTGTCCTTGATGTTACTGCTCCTGACAGTCTATCCTGATGGGAATTTTCTGTACCTTACTGGCTGGGACTCAGGAATACAGTCTCCTAACTCCACCCCCAGCCCTGAGCCCTCAGCATCCCTGAGCTTCCACCAGTGCTGGTGTCCTTCTCCCTGGTCATCCTCACTATGCTTCTCAACATGGCAGCTCCAGCATCCCACAGAGCAGCATGGACTGTGCACATTTCCCAGAATGCTTTGCTGTTCCATCCACTCTGACACGTGAATGTTTCTGAGATTTTCAACACCACTCTTTTACTACCGTACTGAACCATTCTAGGTTTTCTCTTGTACTGGTACTGGACTGGTATTCAGGGCCATCCTCTGACCAGTTCCAGGAAACCATCCCCCTATAGCTGCATTGGGTCCAGGTGATCTGACACTGTGTTGTTGTAGTTGCTGTGATGAAACACTCTGCCCAAGAGCAACTAAAGGAGGAAACAGGTTGTTTTGCTCAGAGTTCTGTTGCTGTAAAGAGAATCCATGACTATGCCAACTCCTACTGAAGACAGCATTTGATTGAGGCTTGCTTATGGTTCCATGGGTTTAATTCATTATCCTCGTGGGGAGGAACATGGCAGTATGCAGGCAGACATGGTAGCTGACAGTTCTACATCCAGATCCAAAGGCAGCAAGAAGCAAGAGTCTCTGGGCTTGGAATTAGCTTTTTGAAATCTCAAAGTTCTTCCCCAGTGACACACTTCCTCCAATAAGGCCAGACCTACTCCAAAAAGGACACATTCCTAATCCCTCTCAGGTAGGGCCATACCTTAATGATCAAACATTCAAATATTTGAGTTTATGGTGAGTATTTTTATTCAAACCACCACCTTGTACCTTGTGGCCCCCTTAGGCTTGTAGCCATATCATAACGCAAATATGCATTCAGGCCAATTTAAAATGTCTCCATGGTCTATCACAGTCTCCCCCCATTTAAAAGGCCAGAGTTCAGTCTCTTTTGAGACTCATGGCAACCTCTTCACTGTAACCCCTGCAAAATTAAAATTAAAAAGCAGTTCCCATACGTCTAACCTAATATGGCACAGAATATGCATTTCCATTCTGAAAGGGAGAAAATAGAGCAGAGCGAGGAAATACTTGGCCAGAGCAAGATGGACGACCAGCAGGTCCAACTTCAAACCCCACATCTCCATGCCTGTTGTCAAAGTGCTCTTCAGAGCACCCAATCTTTCAGCTTTGCTGACTGCAACAGACTTCTGTCCTCCGTGCCGGTTCTCCACCTGTCAGCAGCTCTCCTTGGTAGGTAGGCCATGACTCTGTCATCTTTGTAATCTTGGGGTCTGGAGGGAAATCCTGGCTTCACCCTCACAGCTTCACACAGTGGCCTTTCTGAGCCTCCACGCAGGCACATGTCTGACACGTGCCTGGCCTCAGCGGCTTTACTTAGCCCCAAATGGATTCCACACCCCCTTCGTGTACCCTTGACTCTAAAGCCAGAACCTCATGGCCAAAGCTGCCAAGTTTTGCTGCTTCCTTAGGCTGGAATATGGCTCCTCATTCACATACAGTGCCATCAGCCTTTGTATCTGATAGCTTCCTTCATTGCTTAACCATCTTTTCCATTCTTTTAACAAATTAGAAGCTTAGCTGACTGATGTCTTTCTCTGAGGCCAAACTCCTTTTATTCCTTTTAGAATCTAGCTTCTCCTTATATATATATTTTTTATCTCATTGAGCACTGGACTCTCTTCTCACACTTCCTGGGGCTCCTTTTCTCCTCAAACTGTACATTTTGTACTTTTCCCTGCTCAGCTTGCTCCTTTTCATTATAGATCGGAATGAGAGTAACCAATGACAGCATCATGACCCAGGAATATTAAGACGTCTTGAAATCATCTCTGCCCAAGTCATTAATCCCAAACTCTTCAATTTAGCCTTAGGCAGGTTTTATTTTGTTTTGTTTTTGGTGTATTGTATTGTTTTGTTTTTGTATTTTTGGACAGGAGCAAAAGGCAACCACATTTCTTCACCAAAAGATCACAAGCACGGTTTTTAGGCCACTTAATAATGTTTTACTCTTCTGAAATCTGGTTAAAGCTCCATTCTATACTGGAATGCCAAACATTTACAATAATCAGGGCCAGCTAATGAAGAGTTTCTATTGGCTTAAACACCATTTTTGGAGGAGTTAGGTAGTGGAGGAAGCACGGAGGGGAAACTGCAGTCAGGAAATAAAGTAATTAATCCAAAAAACATCTGAGCATTCTTCTTGGCTGAATTCCCCTAGAACAGCAATGTCCTTTCTGCAGTTTCCTTACTAGAAGGCTCTTACCGCTGGCTCTGGATGTCTAACTGCTGACTTGTATCTTTAAATGGATCTCTCTCTCTTTAGACGTTTGCTAACTTTCTTCAGGTGATTGGTTTTCAGGTGTTCAGGTTCCTGCGAATGGGTGCTGTCTGTATTATACAATGTGTACTTGAAATTTTCATAATATTTTCAGAGTATTCTATTGTAATTATATTACTTTACAAGGTTTGTGGGGCTTCTCTTTGATTTGTGATTACAGTTTTAGTATACTTTGTGTTCTTTAGTCAGACTATGCAATTGTCTATGAAGTTCAGTAAACTTTTGAAAAAATTTTGTTTCTATTGAATTTCTTTGCATTTCTATTACATATTTAATTCTTGCTGAGACCTATTCCAACTTTCTTGCTTTACATTTGGTTGCATATCTTTATTTATTCATGTCCCTTTTGTTTTATTTCACATATGTTGATTAGGGATGTGTTGTTGGATGGGCTTGATGGATTATGCCTTTAATTCCAGCATTCTGGAGGCAGAGATAGACAGATCTCTGAATTAGTGGGAACCTCTCTGATCTACACAGAGAGTTCCAGCACAGGCAGGTGTGTGCATAGAAACCTTGTCTTGAAAAGATGAAACATAAAGAAAGGAAGAAATGTGTTGTTTGTGGTCAAAGTGCAGAGAATGTGTGTCTGCAGAATACAAATGGGACATCTATGTCATATGCCCTGCCCCCGAAACTTAGGAGCCATCATGAAGAAGGAACGTCCTATCCAGGTTTTACAATAGTAAGTTTTTCTTCATTAGCTTAAAGATTTATTGTTGTCATCTTCAATGTTATTTTTATTATCAGTTTATGATGCACACATATATGAGCACCATGTCATGCAAAGCTGGCAAAAGCCAGAGAGACATCTGAGCCCCTAGAACTGGAGTCAAAGACATTTGTAAGCCACAATGTCAGTTCTGAGAATTAAACCCAGGTCCTCTGGAAGAACCCCCAGTGATCTTAACCACTGCACCATCTCTCCAGTTCATAAAATATCATTTTTTAAGAAAAAACAAAATGTTTAATTGGGGCTGGCTTATAATTTCAGAGGTTCAGTCCATCATCATCATGGCAGGAGGCATGGCAGCATCCAGGCATGCATGGTGCTGGATAAGCCAAGAGTTCTTTTCCTTGATCCAAAGGCAGCTAGGAGGAGACTATCATTCCATAGTGGGCAGAGATTGAGAGGTGAACATGAGGGAAAGCTAGTAATGCCATGGATCATGAAGAAGAAGAAGAAGAAGAAGAAGAAGAAGAAGAAGAAGAAGAAGAAGAAGAAGAAGAAGAAGAAGAAGAAGAAGAAGAAGGAGGAGGAGGAGGAAGAAGGAGGAAGAAGGAGGAAGAAGGAGGAAGAAGGAGGAAGAAGGAGGAAGGAGGAGGAAGAAGGAGGAAGAAGAAGAAGGAGGAGGAGGAAGAAGGAGGAAGAAGGAGGAAGGAGGAGGAAGAAGGAGGAAGGAGGAGGAAGAAGGAGGAGGAAGGAGGAGGAAGGAGGAGGAAGGAGGAAGAAGGAGGAAGAAGGAGGAAGAAGGAGGAAGAAGGAGGAAGAAGGAGGAAGAAGGAGGAAGAAGGAGGAAGAAGGAGGAAGAAGAAGAAGAAGAAATATAATTTTTTTACAGAGACAGAAAGATGGAGTGGTAAGAGTTGGTCCAGAAGGAGTGAGGGGAAAGTAGGGGCAGTGCATATGGCCAACATACATGAATGCAGGCATGAGAAGCTCAGTGAACAAAGACTGTGTTTAGAAATGTCTTGTTTGAATTTAGAGGCCCACAGTCAGACCTTATGCAGAGAGTGCGAGACCTTGGAACACTCAGCCCTAAATCTGTATCTCCAACAAGTCCCTCCTCTCTAAGAAGTAGTGTTCTTAAGTAATGTTTCCAGCCCAAATTTCCAAAGTCTTCGACACCTATTCCTCCCCAAATCAACAAACTCAGGTTATCATATATTTAGCCCCACATCCAAGGCTAGAATTTCTTTTAATTTTATGTGTGTGTGTACACATATATGTATATATTACTATGTGTGTGTCTCTGTGTGTGTGCATCATGTGTATGTCTGGCTTCGGAAGAGGCCAAAAGAAGGCATCAGAGCTCCTGAACCCAGTGTTGAAAATGGTAGGTCACCATGTAGATTCTGAGAATAGAATTCTGGTCCCATGGAAAAGCTGCCAGAGCCCAGGATACACCTTAAAGTTGTTGAATTTTCACCCGTTCCTTGGATCTCTCATTCAGGGAGAAACAGAATGAACACACTTGGCTGTACCTAAATTAGGTATTCTGTTACAGTCAGAGTTTTAGGACACAGTGGCGATGAAAACTGTAGCATGAGGGATAAGTTAGCAGAGGATGAAGAGATCTGGGCCTGAGGAAATACTGCTAGACTCAATGGAAAACAGTCAATTAGAGAAGAGGAGAGGAGCAGACTCAGGCTATGTCACAAGCTGCTGTGTAGACAGCAGCACACCAAGAGAGTGGGCCATGGGCCCTGAGGAAACATCACTGGAGCTGGGGGGTCATGCCATGGAGGACACTGAGCCCTTGACAAGTTTCTCCCTGAAATCTCTTTCTGCTGTTCATTGTCTAGAAAGGCAGACAGTTAGGATATGACAATAGCAGTTGTACATCTTAATTGGGAGTAAACTCTGCAACTATAAAAAGATTAACTTTTGCTAAAGTGATTCTAAATCAGAAATTATACCCATACACCTCTCTGCATATCAGTTTCTCCATGTAACTGTACTGAGTGACAATAGGTCAATTCCCATGGTCAGAATTTCATTCTGTCTTAAGTTCCCTTCCATCTCATTACTGCTATTGACTGACTAAGCCCAGTCGTTTGTAACACAAACTAATATTAGAGACTTTATGATTATTTAGCACTACTGTGGGAGTTTTTATTATACATGAATAGTATTTCTTCAATAAGATTTAGAAGTTTGTGTAAAATGATAACTTTTAACAAAAATGAACAGGAAGCATTGTCCAGATAGTCTGGAATCTCTATCTTCAAGATCTTCTTAGACCAGCACACATAGTCACTTTTCATTTTAATATTGCATGACATGTCATCCTGTAAATATGTCCAAATATGCCATCTGTCCTGTATTTATGAAGATAAAGTCTTTCCTGATAGCTACTCAACAGGAAGTCAAAATGTTTCAATGTTATAAAGATAACAGCGTGGATTTCCATAAAGTTTTTGGAAGTTTTATTCACTACATACACATGGACTCTGAAAACTGATATGATTTATATCATTTTACCTCATTACAACATTAGCTATATACTTTGTGAAAAGAGTTAGCTTTGCTAAAAGATGGTAAAAATTGTATCCTTAGTAGAAAACAAACTTTGAAATCAGCATAAGGATCTAACAGTTTCTAGTTTGGCAGTTTTGGTCCTCCTTTAAGAAATGATGCACCAGCTTGAGGTAAGGCAAAGCCTGCCCTGATTTCGACCCCATTATTCTCACTCAGGGCTTCTGTAGGTCCTCGCTCTCCTAGGCTGTAGTAGATTTCGGGTCCCCATTGAGGTGGAACTTGTTACTATAGATGGAGAGCAGAGCATAAAATGAGGCAGACTGATGTCTTATACAATAGCCACCTTTATTCAAAGATCAGACACTTGGGTTAAGCAAGGTCACATGAGCAAAGTTCACAGGACTGTACACAGTCACAGGGCACCATGCCTGGACACACTTCTTAGCAACACAAGTAAGCAGCAATGTGTGATGTGGAGAAAACTCTCTGAACTCTTCTCACAACTTGACTCATGGACTGTGGTCAGACAGTCCCTATCTCTTCTCCACCAAAGCCACACACACACTCACACACACATACACACACACACACACACACACACACACACACACACACACACACACACAGAGCTTCTGATGGTGTTGGCAATATCTGTCATTTCACTTCCAACTAAGCATAGTGTGCAATATTAAAACTGACAGTCTCCATGCTCCCTCCATCACTCCATCAGGATGTAACATGACGTTGACATCAGTGACTCCATCTCTTGCCTTGTTCCTGTTCCCTTTCTCACAGTCACCCATAGACACATCATCACACAAATCCAAATAATAAGCAATAAATTCATTCTGAAGAAATTTAATAAAATAAAGAAAAGAATCTTGGAAAACATATTAGCTCAGGAAAGAAAATGAGGGACAGACTGAAGGAAGAGATCTGTCCTAAAATGGAGTTGGCCTCTAGGGAATAATGGCATCTCATACAGTGAAAAGCTAAACCAAGATGATTTCAGATAATATCGTATGATCAGATAACAGTTCCGGAGAATAATCTCATATAGGAAGCACAAGAATTTCAAAGCACAGAGCTGACAATTATGCATGTCTCAGAACAGAACTGATACTGGAGTGTTAATAGGCCTGGTGAGTTGACTCAGCAAGGAAAACCACTTGCTGCTACATCTGATGTGGTTTCCTACTCAGAACCTGTGGGCAGGGGAAGGGTATAGGGTACTTTCGGGATAACATTTGAAATGTAAATAAAGAAAATATCTAATAAAAAAAGAATCAAAAAAAGGGGAAAACGTTTCTTATATAGACTTTCTGTTTAAATGTCCTTTTACAAAAATAAAAGAGATTCATTATAAAAAAAAGAAGAGAAGAGAAGAGAAGAGAAGAGAAGAGAAGAGAAGAGACGAGACAGGGGAACCTTAGTTCTGTGTACATGTCTTGACATGGCCCATCTAGAGCTGGATCCCGGGCCTCAATGAGGCATGGTTAAGGTTTCTGGGGAAATAACTGCCCCCTGAGCTGTGATTATCAGTCCTAAGGCAGCTATGTCTGAAAATCTCAGATCTGCTGAGGAAAATGGAGACAAGTTGATTCTTGGGGCTCACTGCTCAACCAGCCTAGCCTGCCCACTTACTAATCCCCAAATTGGTGAATCTCTCTGTCTTAAACCAAGAATGTACAACTGCTAAATAGCCACAGCCTTGTGAGTTCTCTGGAATCCCTGCACAGGCTTGAACACAGTGTTGGTGGGCTCTACCCCTGCCCATGAGTGCTCAGCCCTGCCCTTCACCACACACACAGGAAACAGGACACAGAAAACAGGAGGACCATGTGTCAGCAGTCATACAACTCCAGCCTGCCATGGTAATCTCTGAAACTGGTTGTGTGTGTGTGTGTGTGTGTGTGTGTGTGTGTGTGCATGCACACATACACAGACACACATATAAATTTGTTTGTTTTTGAGACAGTATTTCACCATTGAACTCTTTCTAGTCTTTAGTTCAACAGGGATCCTCCTGCTACCTTCCAAGAGCTGGGATGGAAGGCAAGTCCCACCACAAGCAGCTATGAATTTGCTTTTGAAAGGAAATAAAACTGTAATTCATGTAATGTATGTTAAATAGCCCAAAGAGTTGTTTCTGAGCTTTGAAACCTGGGGCTGAGAACATAGCAGAACAGACCAGGACATGCCCGGGCAAGCCCATCGCCTCCCTAGCTCCCACCCCTCTGACCTAAGTTAAATGTTACAGGCTGCTGATGTTTAAATGGACCAATCATGTGAAACCGCGCCAATTCCTCCCCCAGCCCCACTCCTTTTCTATAAAAACCCCTAGCTTCCAAGCCTCATGGTCGAATCCACTGTCTCCTGTTATGTGAGATACGTTTCGACCCGGAGCTCCGCCATTAAAAAACCTCTTGTTGTTACATCAAGGTGTTGTGTTCTATTCGTGATTCTTGGGTGCACGCCGAATCGGGAGCTGAGTGGGGGTTTCCCCACCGGGGTTTCCCCACTGAGTTCTTTCATTTGGAGGTCCCACCGAGATCTGCGTGACACCCAGGAACCCCGAAGGACCCCTTGGAGGTGCGTTTGTTTGTGTGAGTCTTGTTATGTTGTCTGTTGTCTAAGTGTCTAAGTGTGGCACTGCTGAATTTGTGTCTTAGTTTTTTCAGTTCTGAGATTGTGGGTTTGAGCCCCACCTGTGTTACCAGTTCTGGTATTCTGTATTCTGGCAGCTGCCACTGCGGACCGTAAGGACCCTAGTGGCTGTGGGAAGACGACGGTCTATTTCCCCACAGGCTGCACCCTTGGAAGACATTCCGAGGGAGACCCTGGAGTGCCCGGGGTACGGAACAGTCAGGAGGACCTGGCTGTTGTCTGGCAGAGTGAAGAAGAGTGAGTGCTCTTCCTGCCAGAGGAGTGGAGCGGAATCCCACTCCATCAGAGGTAGCGTTTGGCTGGTTGTGTAAGTCCAGACGCAGACGAGTGTGCTTGGATGTCTTAGTGTTTTCCGTCTCTGTCATTGTGTTGTGTTTACTCTTATTCTTCACTATGGGACAGACCGTGTCTACTCCTTTATCTTTAACTAAGGACCATTGGACGGACGTTAGGGCTAGAGGACAAAATTTGTCAGTAAAAGTGAAGAAAAAGCCATGGATGACTTTCTGTTCCTCAGAATGGCCTGTTTTTGGAGTAGGTTGGCCAGCAGAAGGAACTTTTTACTTACCCACCATAAGGGCTGTGAAGGCCATTGTTTTTCAGGAAGGGCCAGGGTCGCATCCAGACCAACAACCGTACATCATGGTATGGGAGGACTTGGCACGCTACCCACCCCCGTGGGTTCGCCCATTCCTCCCGCCTCTCCGCCCTGGCACCAAGATTCTAGCCATCCGAGAAAATGGTGAGAAAGAGAAACCGAAACCACCGCTCGGGAGAGATGATGATTGCAGCACACCAGTGACGAAACCCCCCAAGATCTATCCAGAGATTGAAGAACCCCCTGAGTGGCCCAACACCCCTCAACCCCCACCGTATGCTCCCCAGCCCCAGCCCCAACCTTTAGCTCCCTCGGGACCCCTGCCTCAGGCCCCGGCCGGAGGAGGGGGTCCCTCCACAGGAACAAGGAGTCGGCGAGGAGTCATCCCTGAGGGGCCTGCGGATTCAACCGTTGCGCTCCCCCTCAGGGCTATTGGGGCTCCCCCTGCCGATCCAAATAGTCTACAGCCCCTACAGTATTGGCCTTTTTCCTCTTCTGACCTTTATAACTGGAAAGCTAATCACCCCCCTTTTTCAGAAAACCCTGCAGGACTCACTGGGTTGGTTGAATCATTAATGTATTCACACCAGCCGACCTGGGATGACTGCCAGCAGCTTCTGCAGACTCTATTCACAACCGAGGAGAGAGAGAGGATTCTCCTTGAGGCTCAGAAAAACGTCCGAGACGAGGCTGGGCGCCCTGTCCAAACTCCAGCTGAGATAGATGAAGGATTTCCGCTAACCCGGCCCCGATGGGATTATAATACGGCATCAGGTAGGGAACGACTGTCCAATTATCGCCGGGTCCTAGTGGCGGGTCTCAGAGGTGCTGCCCAGCAGCCCACGAATCTGGCCAAGGTAAGAGAGGTTATGCAGGGAGTGACTGAGCCCCCCTCAGTCTTCCTTGAAAGGCTCATGGAGGCTTATAGGAGATATACCCCATTCGACCCCACATCTGAGGGTCAAAGGGCCTCAGTAATTATGGCCTTCATTGGCCAGTCAGCTCCTGACATTAGGAAGAAGTTACAGCGAATTGAGGGCTTGCAGGATTACACCATAAGGGATGTAGTTAGAGAGGCAGAGAAAGTGTATCATAGGAGAGAAACAGAAGATAAAAAGTTAGAGAGAGAGAAAAGAGAGAAAAGAGAAGAGGAAGATAGGAGAGACAGGAGGCAAGAAAAGGTTTTGACTAGGATCCTGGCCACAGTAGGAGAAAGAGATAATGGAAGAAGAGGTAGACAGTCAGGGAACCTGGGAGACAAAAGGCAGCAGGGACCAAGGAGACCCAGAGAAGGCGGGCAGCGCCTGGAGAGGAACCAATGCGCGTATTGCAAGGAAATGGGCCACTGGAAGAGCGACTGTCCGAAAAAAAAACAAGAGGTAAAGGTGCTTTCTCTTGGGGAAGATGAAGACTAGGGGGAACGGGGCTCGGCTCCCCTCCCCGAGCCTAGGGTAACTTTAGAAGTGGAGGGGACCCCTGTGGACTTTCTAGTTGACACAGGAGCCGAATTTTCAGTACTCAAAACACCTCTAGGAAAAGTAAAGAAAAATGAAAAAAACCTTGGTGATCGGGGCCACGGGACAAAAATCGTATCCATGGACCACATCCCGAGTAGTAGACATAGGGCGAAATCGAGTAACTCATTCGTTTCTAGTCATTCCAGAGTGTCCTATGCCTTTATTGGGGAGAGACTTACTAACCAAGTTAAAAGCACAAATAACTTTCACCTCTCATCGACCGGAGGTTTTCTGGGGAATAAAAGCACCCCAGACTCTAGAGCTGTCTTTACAACTAGGGGAGGAATATCGACTTTACCAAAATAAAGTAAAGCCCCCTGAGGGATTACAGGACTGGTTGAATCGATACCCTCAGGCGTGGGCAGAGACGGGAGGAGTGGGGATGGCAAAACTGGTCCCCCCTGTGGTGATTGAACTTAAGTCCGGGGCCACCCCTATAGGGGTCCGACAATATCCCATGAGCAGAGAAGCTCAAGAGGGTATACGCCCCCAAATCAACAAACTGCTCCAACAAGGGATTTTGGTCCCATGCAAATCCCCTTGGAACACTCCTCTACTTCCAGTAAAAAAACCAGGGACCAGGGACTACCGTCCAGTACAGGACCTTAGAGAAGTCAACAAGAGAGTTCAGGACATACACCCCACGGTGCCAAATCCTTATAACCTCCTCAGCACCTTGCCACCTGGTCGGACATGGTACACAGTCCTGGATCTCAAAGACGCTTTTTTCTGTTTGAGGTTACACCCCAACAGCCAGCCCTTGTTCGCTTTCGAATGGCGAGACTCCGAGAGCGGACAAGCCGGACAGCTCACATGGACGAGGCTGCCTCAGGGATTCAAGAACTCGCCCACTTTGTTCGATGAAGCCCTACACCGAGATCTTGCTCTTTTCCGAGCCAATAACCCACAGGTGACTCTTCTGCAATATGTAGATGACCTGCTCCTAGCTGCAGAAACACGCGAGGACTGTGAAATTGGGACCCAAAACCTCCTGGGCGAGTTAGGTAAGCTGGGGTATCGGGCCTCTGCTAAAAAGGCTCAGTTATGCCAGATAGAAGTGACCTACCTAGGATATGTCTTGAGAGATGGACAACGGTGGCTCACAGAAGCCAGAAAACAAGCTGTTATGCAGATCCTGACCCCAACCACTGCTCGCCAGGTAAGAGAGTTCCTGGGGACTGCCGGGTTTTGCAGACTCTGGATTCCCGGATTTGCCACACTGGCAGCTCCCTTGTATCCACTAACCAAAGAGAAAGGGGAATTCACCTGGACCAGAGAACATCAGCTAGCCTTTGAAACTCTCAAAAAGGCACTGCTGCAGGCTCCGGCATTGGCCCTGCCAGATTTAAACAAACCTTTCACCCTATACATTGATGAAAGAAATGGAGTGGCAAGGGGAGTCCTTACCCAGGTTTTGGGACCATGGAAGCGCCCGGTAGCCTACTTATCAAAGAAACTGGACGCTGTGGCCAGTGGATGGCCCTCCTGCCTGCGAGCGATAGCAGCCACGGCTGTGCTAGTAAAAGATGCTGACAAACTGACTATGGGCCAGAATGTTACTATAGTGGCCCCACACTCTCTTGAGAGCATCATCAGGCAACCACCGGACCGCTGGATGACCAACGCCCGAATGACGCACTACCAGAGCCTATTGCTGACAGAGCGAGTAAGTTTTGCACCCCCAGCCATTCTCAACCCCGCCTCCTTACTACCTGAGGCTGACGAGGCCCCTGCACATAAGTGTGAAGAAATACTGGCAGAAGAGACTGGAATCCGGCCAGACCTCACAGACCAACCTTGGCCAGGGGCGATGACTTGGTTCACGGACGGAAGCAGCTTTGTGGTAGAAGGTAAGCGGAAGGCTGGGGCTGCAGTAGTGGATGGAAAGGCTGTCATATGGGCCAGCAGTCTGCCGGAGGGTACATCAGCTCAAAAAGCGGAACTAATCGCATTAATTCAAGCCTTAAGGCTGGCAGAAGGAAGGGCTCTTAATGTCTATACCGACAGCCGGTACGCTTTTGCCATGGCTCATGTTCACGGAGCAATATACCGACACCGTGGACTGCTGATGTCTGCCGGCAAAGATATCAAAAATAAAGAAGAAATTCTCAGCTTATTAGAAGCTGTTCATTTGCCCCGTAGGGTGGCAATTATCCATTGCCCAGGACACCAGAAGGGAACTGGGCCCGTTGAAAAGGGAAATCAAATGGCAGACCAAGAAGCTAAAAAAGCAGCCCAAGGGCCAATGACTCTGGTGGTGAGAACCCAACAGCCTGCTGCTGAGGAAATAAATAAAAGAACCCTCACAGAAGAAGAGGGGCGAGATTACTTAGCTAACATACACCATCTGACTCATTTAGGAACTAAAAAATTACTAAAATTGGTTAGTAAGTCCCCCTATTACATTCCTGGATTAAAAGGAATTGTGGAAGAGATAGTAAAAAACTGCCGTGCTTGTGCACTTATCAACGCTGGGTCTAGCAGGCTCCAGGAAGGAAAACGACTGCGAGGAGACAGACCTGGAGCCTACTGGGAAACTGACTTCACTGAGGTGAAACCGGCTAGGTATGGAAATAAATATCTCCTAGTTTTTATAGATACCTTTTCAGGATGGGTCGAAGCGTTCCCCACCAAGAAAGAAACGGCTAATGTAGTGGTCAAGAAGATACTTGAAGAAATCCTTCCCCGCTTTGGGATACCTAAGGTAATGGGGTCAGACAACGGACCTGCCTTCGTCTCCCAGGTAAGTCAGGGATTGGCCAGACAACTGGGGACAAATTGGAAATTACATTGTGCATACAGACCCCAGAGTTCAGGACAGGTAGAAAGGATGAACAGAACGCTAAAGGAGACTCTGACTAAAATAGCCTTAGAATCCGGCGGAAGCGATTGGACAGCCGTTCTCCCTTATGCCTTGTTCAGGGTTCGGAATACACCTGGACCCCTTGGCCTAACTCCATTTGAATTAATGTATGGGGCGCCCCCACCCATTTTTATGACCGTAGGGGATAAGAATCGCCCGGATGTGTCTTTCTCTCCTTCTTCTAGTCTTTTGGCTCGATTAAAAGCTCTCGAAATAGTAAGAAAAGAGGTCTGGGAACAGCTAAAAGAAACCTATGTTGCTGGTGACACACAGGTGCCGCATCAGTTTGAAGTAGGAGACGCAGTCCTGGTGAGGAGACACCGAGCGGGAAACCTAGAACCGAGGTGGAAGGGACCCTACTTGGTGCTACTGACAACGCCCACCGTGGTCAAAGTGGAAGGAATTCCCACTTGGGTCCACGCATCCCACGTCAAGAGAGCACCCCCTGGAGTCAGCCATGATGAGTGGACTTTGGAGAAGACTACTAATCCTTTTAAGTTGCGCCTGCTTCGTAGGAGCGATCCCAAAAGACTTCAACCCCCACAGTCCTGTTCAACAAACGTGGGAGGTACTCAATGAGGGGGGTAGGGCTGTATGGACAATCGCCGAGGTACACCCTCTGTGGACTTGGTGGCCTGATCTTTTCCCTGACATCTGTAAGTTGGCTATAGGAGCCCCTCCTGGATGGGACTTGGAGGGGTACTCTGACATTCAGAGGGCACCTTTAACACCCCCTCCGTACGTAGAAAAACATTCGAGAGACCCATGGGGTGGTTGCTCTAACCAAAGGGATAGAAGTATGCTTCGAACCCATCCCTTCTATGTCTGCCCCGGGCCCCACCGAAGTCAGTCCCTCAATCCAACGTGTGGAGGTAAGGCTGACTTCTTTTGTAAGAGCTGGGGTTGCGAGACTTCAGGTACAGCCCGCTGGAAGCCCTCCTCGAGCTGGGACTATATTAGAGTAACAGCCAACTATTCCCTAGCGTCTTATGTACCTGGAGGATTTGACCTAGACGAGTGTACTGACTGGTGCCATCCGCTCCGTGTCACCTTCACTGAACCAGGGAAGAGAGCTCTGGGATGGACAAAAGGGTATACCTGGGGTCTTAGGATTTACAAGGAAAGATATGATGAGGGATTATTGTTCACCATCAGATTAAAAATAGAGACCCCCTACAATCCTTTAGGCCCCCCAACCAAGTTCACACCCCTCACCCATACAATTACTCAGCCTACTCCAGTGATTGCGGACCCCCTTAATATGGCCGCTATCACCCAACCTCCCACTCCTCAGGTACCTCTAACTATTACCCCCGAGATTCCTTCAAGACAGAGGATGTTTAACCTAGTGAGAGGAGCCTTTTATGCCCTTAACAGAACTGATTCAAGCGCTACTGAGGACTGCTGGCTATGCCTGTCCTTGGGTCCGCCTTATTATGAAGGAATCGCCTTCAATGGAGATTTCAACAGAACCAGCAGCCATACTTCCTGCTCTTGGGGTACAGGACAAAAACTGACCCTGACTGAAGTATCCGCGAGGAATCCAGGTCTCTGTATAAGTACCCCACCTTCCACTCACAAACACCTATGTGGACAAATTCAGTCCGTGTCCAGAACGGAAGCTAATTACTATCTTGTACCTTCCCCGGTTGGATGGTGGGCTTGCAATACAGGACTTACTCCCTGTGTATCAACTAAGGTTTTTAATTCATCTCATGATTTTTGTGTCATGATCCAGCTGTTACCCTGCGTATATTATCACCCTGCATCCAGTTTAGAAGAAAGCTATGCTGGCCGGCGGTCAAAAAGAGAACCAATTACTTTAACCCTGGCTGCATTCATGGGAATAGGTATGGCAGTAGGAGTGGGGACGGGAGTGTCAGCTTTGATAGAAGGAAGACAGGGAATTCAGTCTTTGAGGGATGCTGTCAATGAAGACCTAGCGGCAATAGAGAAGTCCATTGACGCTTTAGAAAAATCTTTGACCTCCCTGTCTGAGGTAGTTTTACAGAACAGGAGAGGTCTTGATTTGTTGTTCCTAAAGGAAGGAGGACTGTGTGCTGCCCTTAAAGAAGAGTGCTGCTTCTATGCAGATCATACAGGAATAGTTAGAGACTCTATGCAGAAACTGAGAGAAAGATTAGAGCGAAGGAAACGGGAATGGGATGCTCAACGGGGGTGGTTTGAGTCGGGGTTTGAATCACGACCATCTTGGATAACTTCTTTAATTTCCGCTGTAGCCGGACCAATCCTTATGATATGCTTAGCTTTAGTTTTCGGCCCTTGTATAATAAATAGAGGAATGGCTTTCATCCAGAGTAAAATTGATACAGTAAAACTCATGGTTCTTCAAAGGCAATATCAACCTATAGTTCAGGTAGATGAAGAGTTAGGGGACACCAATCTCTAAAATTCTATGATTAGAATTAGTCTAAACAGAAGAAGAGGGGAATGAAAGGAAATAAAACTGTAATTCATGTAATGTATGTTAAATAGCCCAAAGAGTTGTTTCTGAGCTTTGAAACCTGGGGCTGAGAACATAGCAGAACAGACCAGGACATGCCCGGGCAAGCCCATCGCCTCCCTAGCTCCCACCCCTCTGACCTAAGTTAAATGTTACAGGCTGCTGATGTTTAAATGGACCAATCATGTGAAACCGCGCCAATTCCTCCCCCAGCCCCACTCCTTTTCTATAAAAACCCCTAGCTTCCAAGCCTCGTGGTCGAATCCACTGTCTCCTGTTATGTGAGATACGTTTCGACCCGGAGCTCCGCCATTAAAAAACCTCTTGTTGTTACATCAAGGTGTTGTGTTCTATTCGTGATTCTTGGGTGCACGCCGAATCGGGAGCTGAGTGGGGGTTTCCCCACCGGGGTTTCCCCACTGAGTTCTTTCACTTTCATTTTGAAACTCCAGCCTTAAACTCGAGAGGACTTACATTTCATCTTCCATAGACCCAGGAAGAACTCCAGAAATGTTGATTTGTGCCTATAATCCTGGACACAGGAACATCCACAGATTTTGAAAGCTGGCCAGTCTATTAGAATCCCGGAGCTCCTAACTTTAGAGATCTTGACTGAACAAAGTAGGTGCAACTAAAGACCTGTGGACACTCAAAGCTGACCTCTGGGCTCAAAACGCAAGAACATTGGGGTGGCAAAGCATAGCTTGCAGACTAGACAGAAACAACTGTGATTTCCAGTGTGGGGCATAAGTTCTTAGGCTTTTAAAAACATTTTTAAGACGTGCAGATGGGAAGAGAGAGGAAGTGGGGGTGGGGAGATGGGTAGCTACAGCCAGAGAGGTGCTGGAAGGATCCCTAGTAGGCAGCAGGAAGCTGGAGGCATCAGAGGTGTTGGGGTGTATGTGTGTTGGGGGCTCCACAAAAGCATGCGTATCTAAGCCACAGCCAGGGTTACTATCAGTCTGCTTACAGCTTCCTGTGCCCACATTCTTTGGTTTCTGTCCAGGGTTGCAGCTGGGGATTACTCAGCTTCTGATGACCTTGCCCCTGAGGAATCTGCAGACAATGAATTTAGAAGCCTGGAGCTCCTGCTTGCTCTGTAGATCACCCTACCCAGCCTGCGCAGTGCACTCCCTTGCCCTGCCACCCCACCCTCCCACTCGTCACTCACCCCACCCACCTGTCAGCCTGCCAGCCAATCAGTTCCTGGCACTTCTTCCCGCTCTTTTTCCACTTCCTGCACTTCGAGTCCTTCTTAGTTCCCCGCGCAGCTGCGTTCCTTCCTGCCCCACCCCGCAAAGCACTGGAGACAGACTGCAGGGGCTGCGGAGCTGCTCTGAAAGGATCTGGAGAAAGGGGCACTAGAAGTTGCTTTTGACAAGATCGGGAGGAGGAATTGCCTTGATCCCCCAGCCAAGGTTCAAAAACTTTCTGTGGTCAGGACCATTATCAGGAAGTGATCAAGATCGTCCCTCCCTTTCAGACAGTTAAAATCGTGCCTTTGGCCGCCAGAGTCTAGAGAAGCAGCTATGGAGCTGACTGCCAGTAACAAGGTCCTTTCCTGCTGCTTGTCCCTGCTGTGCCTGCTGTCTGTCTGTCTGTGTCCAAGGATAGAAGGTGAGTTCCTGAGATTCTAGGGGGCAGAAGGGTGATGGGAGTGGGAAGGAGCAGGGAACACAGGTTAAAGGCTACCCTGTGAATTTCCAAATCCTGGGTGGGGGTTGTGGTGGGGGAGCACAGCTGTCTCTGTCTTGAGCTAGTCAGTGACTTCCTGGGACCTGAACCTAAGAGGAATCCCAGGGACACAGTGTGGAGAACAGGACCTCCTCAGCCCAGAGACTCTTTTGAAAATACTCTAGGTCCCAAGTTCTTTGGAGTCCTCTCCCCACCCCTCCCCTCTTTACCAAACCTGCCTCTCTCTTCAGGAGTTCTCTGGTCCTTTTGCTTCTGAACTACTGCTTAATCAGATTATAGCACAGGCAACCAACAGCCGCTCCACACATTCGCACCCCTCCCCCCAAAGTCTGGGACTTTTGCTGAAAGAGTTCACTCTGTAGCCCAGGCTAGCCTTGAACTAGAATTTTGTGGCCAAATATAAAAATTAACGGCCTGTGCCACCACACCAAGATTTACAACCACTTGGTGTATGCTGAACCCACCCAGCTCATCTCCCTTCCCTGTCCTGACTCACTATTCCACCCAGAAAAGGACTTTAATCCTTTCCTTCCTTCAAGGGGTGACAACAGGGTTAAGTGGTCCTTAGTTGGGCATATGGACACTTCTGCCACTGCACCTGGGCCTGTCTAGAATCCTTCCCCTGGAGGCAGATCAGATAGTGGGGCTCATTTAGACAGAAGTCTGTTTTTCTGTAAAACAGGAATAATTTCAGATTGGGAAGTATATTATCTGTGCCTCTGCATCAGATACTCAGTTGATGACTAGTAGGTCAGATTTTCTTTTTCTTCTTTCTTTTCTTTTCTCCTCTTTTCTTTCCTTTTTTCTTTTCTTTTTTCTCTCTTTTTCTCTCTCTTTCTTTCTCTTCCTTCCTTCCTTCCTTTCTTTCCTTTTAAAAATTATTTTAGTTTTCCAAAGATGAAAATATATTTTAGTTTCAAAAGAATATGATGATCATGGCCTTCATTTGCCAAACACTTATTAGGCACTAAAGAATTCATGTCTCATTGCTCCACTTAATTTATATAACAATCTTCAAAATTGTATACTATCTTTTTTTAAACTTTATTTAATCTTTATTTACAGTCAGGATTTCATCCCCCTCCAGGTCTACCTTCTGACTGTTCCAGATCCCACACCTTCCCCAGCCCCCACCCCTGCCACACCCTGTCCCTGTTTTCTTTCTCCTCCTGGAGAATGTCTCCAAGACTTATCCCCCCCCCCCCAACTTCCCACTCCCTGGGGCCTCCAATCTCTTCAGGGTTAGGTGCACCTTCTCTGACTGAGTCCAGACCTGGCAGTCCTCGGCTGCATGTGTGTTGGGAGCCTCATATCAGCTGGTGTATGCTGCCTGATTGGTGACACATTGTCTGAGAGATCTTAGGGGGTCCACGTTAGTTGAGACTGCTGGTCCTCTTACAGGGTCCCCCTTCCTCTTCGGCTTCTTCCAGCTTTTCCTTAATTTAACCACAGGGGTCAGCAGCTTCTGTTGGGTGTAAATATCTGCATCTGACTCTTTCAGCTGCTTTTTGGGTCTTTCAGATGGCAGTCATGATAGGCCCCTTTTTTGTGTGCACTCCATAGCTTCAGTAATAGTGTCAGGCCTTGGAGCCTCCTCTTGAGTAGGAATCCAATTTGGGCCTGTCACCTGACCTCCTTTTCCTCAGGCTCTTCTCCATTTTTGTCCCTGCAGTTCTTTCAAAACAGGAACAGTTATGACTTTTCTGCACCTGGAATTTTTTAGATTTAATGTTTTCTTTGCCCAATGTATCCATTTCTTCTGTGGTATTGTCTACTCAATTCCAGAATTCATTCAATTTCTGTTTTCTGTATTGTTTTATTTCCATGTTTAGGTCTTGAACAGTTTTGTTGTTCCCTTTAATAGTTTGTGTGTTCTTGAGTTTCTGTAAAGGATTTATTTATATCCTCTTTAAGGATTTCTCTCATCTTCATATAGTTGATTTTAAGGTCTTTTTCTTGTGCTTCGACTGTGCTGGAATATCCAGGGCCTGGTGTGGTGCAATAGCTGGGCTCTCATGGAGACATATTGTCCTGTGTGTTAGTGATTCTGTTTTTGCTTTCGCATCTAGGCATCTGGGTTTGGGATAATTACAGGTCTAGGTGCTGATGTCTGGACCTTTCTTTTTTGCATTGGGTGATTTGTTCTTGGTTTCTGTTTCCTCTCTGGATTTTGGCGGATTATGATGATTATGTATTGTCTGCTTCCCTGGCCTGCTCAGCTGCTGTGTTCACAGGGAGTGATTGCTGGTATTGGGACTGGAATAATGGAATGAGCTGGCGAAGGGAAGGTCTTTGTGTTTGCTTGGGGATGGGGTCAGAAAGGAAAGGGAGGTCACAATTGGACCTCAGGAGCAAAGAAGAAGTTTAGGTCCACCTTCACCCTACTTCTTGCCCTGGGTAAAGTGATTCGTGTTGTCAGGGTCACAGGGCACTGCTGTTGTTGGGGGTTGGAAATAAGCGGCTAATGGGGTGAGGGAAGTAGCTGGGGAAGACCTGTGGGATCAGTTGGAGGTGGGGGGTTGGGACAGGGAGAGCTGCCATAGTGTTCTTAAGAATGAACTGGGGCTGAGACTGGGAGATTGAATATGTGGGAACAGACAAGAAAGAGAAGATCTGCAGGTAGCATACCTGGTTTTTGGCAGGTTCACACCTATCCCGAGCTTATCCCCGTCCCGCGGGAAATAAACACAGGATACACCAGGTTCTTCCGTGGTTAACTTTTACTTCAATAACATAGTGAGGTAGACAAAGAAGGCTCAGAAAGTGTGTGGCTTAAATACTTTTGGTGACGTGTCTAAACTAGGACTGGTAGCAACACCCATGATCCTCATGCACACTGGGGATAGGTTAAAGCCCCCAGGGGTTGGGCAAAAGCCCCGGGAGACGGACTGGTGACTTTGGCGGGCTGTGCTCTCGCAGTTGCGCACAAAGAGGTTTAGCACCATCTAGTGGCGGCACATATATTGCAGCCCTTTACACACACCTATCAATGATGTTTTCACAAAGAGGCTTTGAACAAAGGTTGGATCTTGGTTAGTCATCAGGAGGAAATTCTAAACATTCAAAATTGATGAACTTCACTTTGAGAAAACAAGCACTTTTTCTTTCTTACTTCCATTTTGTCATTGGTGTCCTCTAAAGATTTGGGTCCCTTTGGTGAGTTGTGGCTGTTTTCCTATATTCAGAGCAGTTTTGATCACCTTAGTGTTGAGCTGTGAGTGTTTCCTGTGCTAGTGAGATCTGCCTTTCAGGCTGTAGATGTCCTCACTGTAGATGTCTCCTATAGATGTCATCATGGGAGCTTTTTAGACCCATGTCTTAGTTAGGGTTTACTGCTGTGAACAGACACCATGACCATGGCAAGTCTTATAAAGGACAACAATTAATTGGGACTGGCCTACAGGATCAGGGGTTCAGTCCATTATCATTACAGTGGGAGCATGGCAGCATCCAGGCAGGCCTGGTGCATGCAGAGCTAAGAGTTCTATATTTTCATCTGAAGGCTGCTAGTGGAGACTCATTTCCAGAGAGCTAGGACTAGGGCATTAAAGCCCATACCCACAGTTGCACACCTACTGTAACAAGGTCATACCTCTTAATATTGCCATTCCCTGGCCCAGGCATGTGCAAAATATCACAGCCCAAGTCACTAGGTCTCCACAAACCTCTAGAGTCCACCAGGAATCCAACTCATAGGAAAAAGCAAAGAGTCTTTATTCAAGCCCGAGCTTCTACTCTCCATTCTCTCCAAAGCAATGGATCAGTGTAGAAGGTTCCAAGCTGGTGAAGCTTTGCCTTTTTATCAGTTACAGCAGGGGAGGGTCTTTCCAACTTATCAGTCATTGATTGACGTTTGAAAATTTTAGCTTGGAGCAAATCTATGGCATAGCAATGATTTCAGCTTGTTATGAGCAATTGTGGTTAATTTTAATAATCTACTAAAAACATCTGTAATTAGGACCTGAATGGTTGTTACTAAGAGTGTAGTAGCAGTTGTTAGGAAACTTATGGCTGTTTCTAGGGTGTCTTGATTCCTGAATTATGCTGTGGTTTTTATAGTGCCTGAGTTCAGCCTGAGGACAAGCTTAACATAAGATGGAGTATAAATACAAAATGGAGTTTGTATATTAGGCTGGGCCCTTCATTCTCACTTTCACAAGTATCCAATCATGGCACCTCAGCATCCAGGGTCTCAAGCTCTAAGGGCTGAGTTTGAATTCTAAGGACTCTGAGTTATTTGTACAACACTGACTTGCTCTCTGACAAAGTTGGTTAGTCTATTAAGAGTACACAGTATAAAAGTGAGTAACAGGAACAATTTAATAAGGAGGTCATCTGAAGAGCATATCAGAGTAGTCAACCACGGAGACCAATTAAACACACTCTCATACCATTGCTGTGATAGCCCTTTCTCCAATTGTCTATCCTGTAGTCTCTTTCTTTGTTTGGCCATATTTTCTCTGACAACCCCCATTTGGTCTGCATCTATACAACATTCTCTTAGGCCACACATACTCATCCTTGTTGTAGAAAGAGTAACTCCAAGCCCCTTCCATTTTATAACACTGTGTTATCTAGAGAGGACAGAGATTTTTCTAAGGCTGACATTGCCTTCTCTAGCCTCTATGTCCCTGTCGACTTGTAATGCTAAGGCTGTGGCTCCTGTTCCTATTGCTCCTGCTATTCTGATGCCCAGGAAGGTAGACAGAATGATGGTGGTAATTGGTTCTTGATTAAATTTCTTATGAGGGCCATGGCTAAGGTAGTTGAGAACATTCTTCTCTTGAATTGTAAGTCACCCTGGGAACCAACTGAACCAGAACACAAAAGTCAGAGGAAGTGTTAAGTGATTTTGTGTGGATACGTGGAGTTAGGACAGTAGAACAGGCCAACCAGACATCTGGTGGGACTAAGAAGTACCCATTACTTTTATCCCAGGGAATGGTCTGGTTACAGAGGTGAGTGTATTCCCTGATAGTATTTCTTGGGCTACACATAGCCCTTGCCCTGTAACTGATTATAAGTTGACCTGGCAAGGTGTGTCAGTTGCCATCTGTAATGGCTTGCTTATGTAGGTTCAGGGACTGAAGCATTGAAAGCAATGCCATCATACCAAGGGGCGTTTAGCATCAATGCAGAGTCAATAATCAGAAGTGAGATCATTGACCTTGTATCCAGGGTCTCAAGGAGACTAGTCTGCGCAGGAGAGCACCCACGGGCGGCAGAAGCTACATAGCTTCGGAAACAGGGTCCCTTTGGGCCTTCATCTTTGGACAGAGGGCAGAGCTGACACCCAGACCTCTGAGCTTTTCCTGCCAGAGGAGAGGTGGCCTCCAGGGAGAATTCCGTCCATGGGACCAGGTGAGAATGCCATCTTGTATCCTGGGATCCAAAGAGAACAGTCTGTGCAGGAGAGTGCAAAGGCAGCAGAAGCAACATAGCTTCTGGGTATGGTCTCTTTCTGGCCTTCATCTTCAGCCAGGAGGATGAGCTGAGCTCCAGAACTCTGCACACTTGCCTGAAGATAGTACTCTGACAACTGAGACTCAGGAGAGAGTTGGACTCCCAGGAGTACTGACAGAGGCTAACAAAATCACAGGAGGAGCAAGCTCCAGCCAGTGGCAGCTATAACAACTAATGCCAGAGATTACCAGGTGGTGAAAGCAAACATAACAATCTTACCAGCAGAAACCAAGAACACTGGGCATCATCAGAACCCAGCACTCTCACCACAGCCAGTCCTGGATACTCTAACAAACCTGAAAAGAAAGATTCGGGTTTTAAATCATATCTCATGATGCTGGTAGAGAATTTTAAGACGGACATTAATAATTCACTTAAAGAAATACAGGAGAACACGGCTAAACAGGTAGAAGGCCTTAAAGAGGAAGCACAAAAATTCCTTAAAGAATTCCAGGAAAAGACAACCAAACAGGTGATGGAATTGAACAAAACCATCCAAGATTTAAAAATGGAAGTAGAAACAATAAAGAAAACCCAAAGGAAGACAACTCTGAAGATAGAAACCCTAGGAAAGAAATCAGGAACCATAGATGCGAGCATCAGCAACAGAATACAAGAGATGGAAGAGAGAATCTCAGGTGCAGAAGATTCTATACAGAACATGGAAACAACAATCAAAGAAAATACAAAATGCAAAAAGATCCTAACTCAAAACATCCAGGAAATCCAGGACACAATGAGAAGACCAAACCTACAGATAGTAGGAGTGAATGAGAATGAAGATTTTTTCAGCTTAAAGGGCCAGTAAATATCTTCAACAAAATTATAGAAGAAAGCTTCCCTAACCTAAGGAAAGAGATGCCCATGAACATACAAGAAGCCTACAGAACTCCAAATAGACTGGACCAGAAAAGAAATTCCTCCCGACACATAATAATCAGAACAACAAATGCACTAAATAAAGATAGAATATTAAAAGCAGTAAGGGGAAAAGGTTAAGTAACATATAAAGGCAGGCCTATTAGAATTACACCAGACTTTTCACCAGAGACTATGAAAGCGAGAAGATCCTGGACAGATGTTATACAGACACTAAGAGAACACAAATGCCAGCCCAGGCTACTATACCCAGCCAAACTCTCAATTACCATAGATGGAGAAAACATCCATCTATGACAAAGCCGAATTCACACAATATCTTTCCACGAATCCAGCCCTTCAAAGGATAATAAAGGGAAAACACCAACACAAGAATGGAAATTACGCCCTAGAAAAAGCAAGAAAGTAATCTTTCAACAAACTTAAAAGAAGACAGCTGCAAGAACATAATCCCAAGTCTAACAACAAAAATAACAGGAAGCAACAATTACCTTTCCTTAATATCTCTTAATATCAATTGACTCAATTCCCCAATAAAAAGACAAAGACTAACAGGTTGGCTAAACAAAGAAGACCCAACATTTTCCTGCTTACAGGAAACCCACCTCAGGGAAAAAGACAGACACTACCTCAGAGTGAAAGGCTGGAAAACAATTTTCCAAGCAAATGGTCTGAAGAAACAAGCTGGAGTAGCCATTCTAATATAGAATAATATCGACTTCCAACCCAAAGTTATCAAAAAAGACAGCATTTTCAACAAATGGTGCTGGCACAGCAGGCGGTTATCATGTAGAAGAATACAAATTGATCCATTCTTATCCCCTTGTACAAAGCTCAAGTCTAAGTGGATCAAAGACCTCCACATAAAACCAGAGACACTGAAACTTAGAGTTGGGAAAAGCCTCGAAGATATGGGAACAGGGGAAAAATTCCTGAACAGAACAGCAATGGCTTGTACTGCAAGATCAAGAATCGATAAATGGGACCTCATAAAATTGCAAAGCTTCTGTAAGGCAAAAGACACCGTCAATAAGGCCAAAAGGCCACCAACAGATTGGGAAAGGAACTTTACCAATCCTAAATCTGATAGAGGACTAATATCCATTTATATAAAGAACTCAAGAAGATGGACTCCAGAAAATGAAACAATCCTATTAAAAAATGGGGTACAGAGGTAAACAAAGAATTCTCAACTGAGGAACACTGAAGGGCTGAGAAGTACCTGAAAAAATGATCAACATCCTTAATCATCAGGGAAATGCAAATCAAAACAACCCTGAGATTCCACCTCACACCAGTCAGAAAGGGTAAGATCAGAATTTCAGGTGCTGGTGAGGATGTGGAGAACCAGGACATTCCTCCATTGTTGGTGGGATTGCAAGCAGGTACAACCACTCTGAAAATCAGTCTGGCGGTTCCTCAGCAGATTAGACATAGTACTACCGAAGATCCAGTAATACCTCTCCTGGGCATATACCCAGAAGATGTCCCAACTTGTAATAAGGACATGTGCTCCACTATGTTCATAGCAGCCTTATTCATAATAGCCAGAAGGTGGAAAGAACCCAGATGTCCCTCAACAGGGGAATGGGTACAGAAAATGTGGTACATTTACACAATGGAGTACTACCCGCTATTAAAAACAATGAATTTATGAAATTCTTAGGCAAATGGATGCATCTGGATGATATCATCCTGAGTGAGGTAACCCAATCACAAAAGAACACATATGAAATGCACTCACTGATAAGTGGATATTTGCCTAGAAACTTAGACTACCCAAGATACAGTTTGCAAAACACACGAAACCCAAGAAGGAAGACCAACGAGTGGATACTTTGTTCTGTCTTAGAATGGGGAACAAAATACCCATGGAAGGAGATATAGAGACAAAGTTCAGAGCTGAGACAGAAGAAAGGACTATCCAGAGACTGCCCTAGCCAGGGACTCATCCCATATACAACCATGAAACCAAGACAGTATTGCATTTGCCAGCAAGATTTTGCTGACAGGACCCTGATATAACTATCTTTTGTGAAGTTATGGCAAATACAGAAGTGGATGCTCACAGTCATCTATCGGATGGAACACAGGACCCCTATTGAAGAAATTAGAGAAAGTACCCAAGGAGCTAAAGGGGTCTGCAACCCTATAGGGGGATCAACAATATGAACTAACCAATACCCCCCAGAACTATGTATCTAGTTGCATATGTAGCAGAGAATGGCCTAGTTGGCCATCAATGAGAGGAGAGGACCTTGTCTCTTCAAGATCATATGGCCCAGTACAGGGGAATGCCAGGGCCAGGTAGTGGGAGTGGGTGGGTTGGGGAGGAGGGCAGGGGAAGGGTATAGGGGACTTTTGGGATAGCATTTGAAATGTAAATGAAGATAATATCTAATAAAAAAGAACAAATAAAAAAAAGAAAAAGAAATAAATATATTATTTAGATTTGGATAAAAAACAAGTGAGATCATTATGGGTAACATTCAGACTCTCAGAGGTAACTTCTCAAAGGTGAAGAGGACTAGGTCACTGCTAGTCTGAAAGTCCTGTGTTTGGACCTCAGAGGGTACAGTCTTGTTGGGGATTAGGGTAGACCCTATGTTGACAGTGAGCTTTGAGGTATGTTCTTGCTAGTTTGAAGGTCCTGTGTCTGGACCTCTGAGGCTACAATCCTGTTGGGAATTTGGGTAGACCCCAAGGTGACAGTGACCTTTGGAATGTAGGTTTGTGTGTGACCAACACTGGGTTTGGCCTCAATGGTCTAGGAGGAAGCATGGTTCTCTGTCAAGACAGATGGAACTTAAATTCCCTGTTCCTGAACATAAGTTAAGGTGGGTCCTTAGCAACCAGGCTTTTTCTAGTCCCTATCCCATAGCTGTCTCTCCTTATTGGGTGAATTTTATTAGCGTGGAATTACATTTTTTGTTTCTGATATTGGTGGTTGAAGAATTTTGGTACTAGGCCAAACCTATCCATAAGTGATCTTTGGGGAAGTTGTCCTGTTTAGTTACCTGAATAAAACCATCCTTGACTGGATTTGTCCTCCTAAGAACCATACTCATGTAGTCCCATTATCCCCAATCGTAAGAGTGAGTCCCTCCACATTTTACACTCCAATTTCTGTTACCATTTTTATGGCCTGCACAGACATAAAAATAAAGTTCCTTTAGGTGGGCACTATACCAGGTAAGCACCACAAGGTCTGAGAAGTCGAAGATGAGGTGGGGATACCTGTGGGGCCACCCTATGCACCAGCTGAAGGATATCACCCATAGAGGCATTATAGATGATCTAAGTTAGGCCATAATGCTGGTGAGGGTTGTTAGAGCAGGCTATTTGTTAAAAGCAAGGCTACTAGAAGTATAACCTTTGCAATTTGAGTTTCAAGGGATTGTTTTTGTCTTTGACAACCTGCCATCTGGGTGCGATGTCCTCAGGGTCTGAAGGAGAAGGGTCTCTGTGGCAAGCCTGGGTGTGGTGAATCCAGGTGATGATTCTGTCTCCCATAAGTGCAGTGGGTGCAGTCAGCATAACTATGTAAAGTCCTTTCCATGGGGATTAAAGACTTTGTTTCTGATGTCTATTCACAAGTACCCAGTCACCTCTAGGTAATTATGAGGAGTAGGTGGAGGAGCAGCCTCATAGCTGGCTCTCAGGTGTGGCCAGAGGTCCTTCTGTGTATAAGCTAGGGCACTGTGGAAGTCAAATATATGTCTAGCAGTCACTTCAGCTATTACATCTGATTTTAGCTTGGGAATCATGGGAGGGGTGTCTCCTATACATGACCTCAAAAGAAGGTCAGTTCCAAAGAGAAACTATTTCCTAATCAGAGCCAACTGGAGGCAGGCTTCCTTTAGCCTATGTGTGGGGTACTGCAGACAGGATTTTGGTAACCATAATTAGCCTGAAAACACAGACCGCTAAAAGTGAAGGCAGGTTCATTATCAGAGCTCAACATAGCTGGCATACCATACCTAGGAAGGATATCTCCCAGTGTCTTCTTGACCACTGTTTGTGCCATTTCATGTGTACCAGGGAAGGCCTCAGTCGATCTTGAAAAAGTATCTACAGGTACTAATGTTGACCTGGATCCATATTTGCCTGGTTTTACCTCAGTGAAGTCCGTTTCTCAATGGGCTCCTGGTTTGGTGCCTCTCTGTCAGGAGCCTTTTTCTTTGGGATTGTTTTTAGCATTGGGGAGCTTGCTGGTGAGGTATTGTTTCTGGACTTTGGGGCCTATAAGTACAATATAACTGAAGACAATTTATCCCACTAAAGATTTTAGATGAATAAGCGTCAAGTCTACATGTCAAAAGAGGGCCTCCATTTTCCTCATACCCCGGTTAGGTGGATGGGTGTGAGCAGGTTCTGAGCAAGTGTTTCTGACAGGATTAACTTACAGTCCCTGGTCATCCACCAGTCTTGTGATTTTTGGGCCATTGGTATCTGAGTTTTTATGTGTTTTATGTACTCTTGAGTACATATGGCTTGAGTATACTATGGCTTCTCTGGTAGAGAGGATGACCCAGGATCTGGCAGCCGAAGGGTCAGGGCTGCTGTGGGACTAAGGATGGACTTTGAGGCCTAGTCTGCCCTCTGATTGCCCTTTGCTTGGCCACAACTGCCCTCTGCTGGCTGGGGAAGTGAATGATTGCGCTTTTGGGCAGTCAGAGGACTTCTAACAAGTCTCAAATTTCTTGCTTGTTTTTAGTCATCGTTCCCTCAGTCATAAGCAGCCTCTCCTGATACACAGCCCCATGGATATTCCCAGTGGCAAAGGCATATCTGTATTAGTATAAATATTGACTTGTTTGACCAGGTTGAGGGCATTTTTAGTGCAATTACCTCTGCTCTTTGGGCCAAAATTCTATCAGATTTGGCTAAGCCCAACACAGCTCCAGAATTGGACACCACTGCTTCTCCCCCATACCTCTGTCTTATATATACTTGCTCATCTGTGTACCAAGTGACCTCAGTGTCCAATATTGGATGGTCAGATAAGTCATTTCTGGGCCTGTATACTTGGCCAAGAATCCCACCACTTTCATGGAGAGGTCCCCTGAGATCCAGGTCTGGAAGTAAGGAGGCTGAGTTTAGGGCTGTATTTGGCAGGAAGCAGATTAGTGGGGGTGCTGAGCAGTAAATCCTGGTAATGAGTCAAGCAAGTGTTGCTTAGTCATTGTTCTGGGGGTTGTTTAAGGATCTCTTTGATGGCATGGGGTGCTGATACATAGTTCATTTCCCAGTGTTAATTTGTCTGTATCTTTGACTTGCAGATCAGTGGCCCTGATGCTACAGAAGCACGGCAGCCATTCTGACACCATTGGGTCTAGTTTCTTTGACAGGTAGCCACAGGCCTGTTTCACGGGCCTAGCAACAGGCTTAAGAGTCATTTGGCTATGCCTTTGCTCTAATCCACAGAGGTGAAAAGACTTAGTCACATCAGGCAGCCCTAGGGCAGGAGCCATCAATAAAGACTGTTTAAGTCCATTGAAAGAGTCCTCCTGAGCTTCAGTCCATTTGAAAATCTCTTTATTTGGTGATTTCATAATCCATAAATGGCACAAGCTTGTTGACCTGAGGAACAGCCAGACTTCCCACCTTGATGTCACAGTGGGGATTTTCAGAAGAGTCTTTTTTTTCTGTCTTCTGACAGCCAGCATTGCCCCCTTCAGAGTGTGCTGAAGTATGTTACCTTCTTTTGACATACTTGGTTCTTTTTGGCTGATGCTTGGTACCCCAGAACACCTAGAGGCATCAGTAAGTCTTCTTTGCTTCGCTGGCATTCTTCCAGGATCTCTGTTGCCACTAAGAGGTCATCTACAGGTTGCAGGAGTGTGGTCTTGGGGTGTGCCCACCAGTACTCACCACGGTCCTCATGTAGAGCCTCATTGATAATGGTGAAAAAATTCTTGATTCCCTAGGGTAGCCAGGTCAAATAAATTGTCCATTGAATCCTTTGTCAAGATCATGCCATTCAAAGGCAAGTAGCATCTGGCTTTTAGGTCCTGGGGTTAGACTGAAGAAAACATCTTTAAAATCTAATATGGATAGCTCCAGTGAACTCAAGAGAATGTATGTGTTAGGCACCATGGGGTAGATGACCAGAACTCCTTATTGACCTCTTGAAGGTCCTGCACAAGCCTATAATCATTGGAGTTAGGTATTTTTAACTGGGAGGCGCGGAGTGTTCCATGGAGAATAGTAGGGTATAAGAATCCCCAAATCTCTAAATCAGGGAAAGATCCCCTTCTTGGCTCCCAGTGTCATCGGATATCTTTCAACCTGATCTGGGGTAGCCCCTGGTCTTAATTCTATCGAAATAGGGTCTCGATGAGCTGTCTGTCCCATTCCCCCAGTCACTGCCCAGGCTGAGGGGAACCGTGACAGCCATGTGGAAATTCCTTCTCCAGTGCGCTTCATTTTTTTGTGTGTAGTCTATATTCATCTTCTAAAGGTAAAGTGAGGCCTGTATTGGTTCCCATCTTGACTTGTGGTGGGATTTTCCTTGGGATTGATTGTGATTTGGGTCCTGATTATGTTAGCAGTTCTCCTCCTAATTGTAGGTAGAGGCTTTCAGGCATGGCTAGGAAGATGTGGGATGCCCATCCTGTCCCGAGGTCCACTATTCTCTGGTTAGTCCATGTATATTGATTGATACCTGTGGCCCCCTATAACCATGACTTATTTGATGGTTTTCCATGAGTCTCTGTAAGGACCAAATGTTAGGCTATTGTGTCTACTAGAAACTTGATGGGTTTTCTCTCCACTCCAACGGTTACTCTATGTTTGGGAAGTGGCCAGTGCTGGTAGACGGAAGGAGATGAAAGAAGGAAATCCACGTCCTGCGAAAAAGGTGGAGGTGGCAGTTGGTTTAGGTTTCTCTCTCTTATCTTCTTAACCACTAGGATGTGTGTTAGTCAGGTGTGTAGATTGTATTTGAGATCTTTCCAGGTAGTAATGTAGGGGACTTGGTCTGTGTGTCTGATCAGACTATAGATGACATCCTTGACTTTCTGTAACTTGTCTCTTCAGGTGGCCATCCAGCATGGAAACCTGGCAACTTCCACCTGCCAATAATGATTAGTCTGTCCATCCTACCATCTGGTCCCAGTTCTAAAGTTTTTAAACTTATCCAGGAAAAGCACTGGGGGGAGGGAGACATCTGGGTCTGTTCCATCCTTCTAACCTTGATACAAGAAAATAATTCAGACACGATTTAAACAAACAGCCAAAGGACACAGAAACATGAATGCTGATTTGAATATAGTAACAAAAGAGAAAGTGAGATGATGACAAAGTGGGCATGACCTGAAATGTCTCTCTAAAGAAATTAGAGGACCCAGCCCCTTACTGATAGATCTGGTAGGTCTCTTGGTACTGCTGACTCTTGGCGTCTAGTGGATCTGCTGCAGTCGTCTGTGTCAGTCCTAAATCACAGGTTACAGATTTACCAGAGTTAAAGCAGGCAGACACTCAGACAAACATTATCCAGAGAATACTTATCAATCAGTCTTTGACTTTAAAGGTTTGGGGTCCTGATGGAGGGGTAACGGGGTCCCAAAAGAGCCCCAAAATATTATGCCCAGATTGCCCGTAGACCCCCATAGTCAAGCAGGAATTCCACTCATATGCAAAAGCAAAGAGTCTTTGATCAAGCTCGAGCTTGTACCTTCGAATCTTTCCAATGCAGTGGTTGGGTGTGGAAGGTCCCAAGCTGGTGAAGCTTTGCCTTTTTATCACAGTTACAGCAAGACAAGTAAATCACAATTTAGCAGTTACTTGATTGGGCAACATTTGAAAATTGTAGCTTGGAGCATTTCTATGGACTAGTAATGATTTTAGCTAGTTATGAATAATTATGGTTAACTAGAGTAATTTTTTTTTTAACTTTATCTGCCTTTATTTTATGCTGAATTTATTCCCGGGCCATGAGTTTTTGTTTCTTCAGTTTCTTCTGGGATATCTTTTTCTTCTGTGCAACCTCCTCTTCTGGCTTTGGAACGATCTGTTCCTTCTCAGTGAGAGATGATGTCAATGTGGCAGGGGGAGCTCATGTGTGGGTTAATCCGGCCATGAGCTCTGTAGGTTCGTCGGCGCATCTTAGGTGCCTTGTTCACCTGGATGTGTTCAATGACTAGAGAATCTACGTCTAAACCCTTAAGTTCAGCGTTACTCTCGGCATTTTTAAGCATGTGCAGCAAAAATTCAGCACTCTTTTTTGGCCACCGACCCTGTGTCCAGCCCCACTGTTTGGCCTGGGCGCACCTACCAACTCCACCATTATACCGCCGGAATGGCACACATTCCTTCTTTAAGGTGACATCCTTCAGATACTTGGTGGCTTTGCGGATATGCATTCCCTTGATGGCCTGGGCAGTTTCCCGGGTGTTCTTAAAGTGAACACGAAGGTTTGACCCTCTTGATTTGCATGATTTTGTGGGGTTTTCTGGGTCAAGAGAGTATCGAACCATCTTGGCAGGTGACCTCTGGCCGCTTACAGGAAGAGGAGTAATTTTTTTTAAAAACAACTGGAATATTAGGTACTTTCCTCTTTGGAGCTGATTGGTGGTTATTAAGGGTGGAGTGGCTGTTTTTAGGAAAGTTATGGCTGTTGATAGTGGTGTCTTGGTTTCTGGAGTAAGCTGTGTTTTTTTCCAGTAACTGAGCTCAGCCTGTGGACAAGCGTAACATAAGATGGAGACTAAATACAAAATGCAGGTTGTAATGTCAGACTGGGCCCTTCAGATCTCTGTTTTTTCCTTTTACCATCATCAATCTCATCACTGAGTTCTATCTTGTTGGTAGAACCTGGTGTCATATTTAGGGACAAATTCCTTTTCCAATGCAGTGGAGAGTTTCCCCATTCACTGTGCTCTGCCTCCATCTTCTTCCAAGGACAAGTAGCCTGAAGCTGCCTCTGTTGCTTTATTTGGACCATCTTCATGGTCCACTGCTCTTTCTTTAGCCACATGCAGTCCATACATTGACCCAGCTCCTAAATCCAATTTGTACTAGAGAAAATTTGTGCTTTTTTTCTTTTTTAATCATATGCACTTTAATTGGAGGGCCTTGTTGGCTTTTTGTTCACAACCAAAGTAAGGGTTCTGGGGCTGCATAATGTTCGTTTTTGTGTCCATCAAACTTTTTTTTTTTTTTTTTTTTTTTATGAGACAGGGTTTCTCTGTATAGCCCTGGCTGTCCTGGGACTCACTTTGTAGACCAGGCTGGCCTCAAACTCAGAAATCCACCTGCCTCTGCCTCCCAAGTGCTGGGATTAAAGGCGTGCGTCACCACCACTCAGCCCATCAAACTTTTTAATGCAGTGGGAAAGAACCTCATGCAATCAAAAGGAATGAACCTCAAAAGTTTAGGTATAGGAGTTGGAAGAAATTGTGAAGAATTTAAAATGGTAGAGGAGGCAGTTGGGAGAAGCAGAGTGAAAGTGGTTGAGCCTCTTCTCTCTCTGTCTTTCTCCCCTGTCCCTTCACCTCTCCCGCCCTCCATGCCTCTCCTCTCTCTCCACCCTTTCATAAGGCTATTCTTCGTTCCATAGGTAGAAACTCTCTCTGAGTCACTTGCTCCCTGCCCCTAACCTCACTGCATGTTTCCTTCACAGAGACTGCTTCTCTTTGTAACATTTACAAGGTTAACAGGTCAGAGTCTGGACAACATAGTCATGAAGTTCAAGGCCTACTCAACAGACAGCCTCTTTTTGTCTACAAGGATAAAAAGTGTCATGCCATTGGTGCTCATAGGAACAGCATGAATGCTACAAAGATCTGTGAAAAAGAGGTTGACACTCTGAAAGATGGAATTGACATTTTCAAAGGTCTGCTGCTTCACATAGTGCAGGAGACTAACACAACCGGAAGTAAGTTTCAAATGGCCCAATAAGGCTGGGGTGTAGCTCATTAGTGGGGTGTTTGGCAGCATACATGAGGTTTTAGATTAAATCCCCCTGTTACAAAATAAGTAAAAGAGCATATCAGACAGCCCCCCATAGGAAAGAACAGGGTGACAGATTAGGGACATTCACTGTTTTTATGGAAGAAAAAAAAAAAAAAAGAATCACTGTTAGTTCTATCTAAGATATCCAGCAGCAAGGGCAAAATATAGAGGGTAAAGCAAGGTCAGTGGATGAGAAGGGATGGTCAGTAGGCAGACAGGAATAAACAAGGCCAGAAGCTAATCTCTTTCCAATGGGCATAGAGCCCCTCACTCTGCAGGCTGAGGTGTGTGGCCAGTATGAAGTAGACAAACATTTCACAGGATACGCCATTGTTAGCCTCAATGGAAAGAATATATTCCGTGTTGACACAAGCACTGGCAACTGGACCCAACTGGATCATGAATTCGAGAAGTTTATAGAAATGTGCAAGGAAGACAAGGTTTTAGCTGCCTTTTTAAAGAAGACTACAGAGGGCGACTGCAGGACCTGGCTTGATGAGCTCATGTTGCACTGGAAAGAACATCTGGAGCCTGCAGGTAACTGGGAAGATGGAGTGAAAAGCTTTCTGCAGGTCTGGTAGTGGTGAGAGTGGATCTGGAAGGAGTGAGGAGGAAAATGTGTGCCATTAAAATGAAAATACATGTATGCAAGCATGACAATCTCAGTGAACAAATGTACTGTGTTTAGAAATGTCTTGCTTAAATATAGAGACCCACAGCAGATATTTTATGCAGAACATTCAACCCTAAATGGGATGCCTTCAACACATCTCTCTCCCAGAGGTCAGGGAATGGTGCGGAAGAGGAGGCACACAACATGTAAGAACCAGAGGGCATTGAGGATACCAAGGATTTCTCCTCTTAAGTCAACACGATCCACACACATATGAACTCACAGGTACTGGAGCAGCATTCACAGGGACTGACTGCACCACGTCCTCAGTGCTTGTATTATGGCTTCCAGTTTCATGTTTTTATGAGTTTCCTGAACAAAGGAACAAGTTTGTCTCTGACTCTTGCTTGTGTCCACCTTAGGCAGTGTTCCTTCTGTTGGTCTATATTGTTTGATTTTTAATGTGATAGTTCTTGTTTTTTCTTCCTTCATTTTTTTGTTTTTGTTTTTGTTTTTTTGTTTTTCGAGACAGGGTTTCTCTGTGTAGCACTGGCTGTCCTGGAACTCACTTTGTAGACCAGGCTGGCCTTGAACTCAGAAATTCGCCTGTCTCTGCCTCCCGAGTGCTGGGATTAAAGGTGTGCACCACCACACCCGGCTTTCCTTCATTTTTTAAAAAAATGAATAAATGAATGAGTGTGACCTTAGCCACTAAGGTGAAGGTTCACAACACACTGTCATTTATACCTGCTGAGAGATGGAAAATCAATTTTCTCTGAATAATAACTCTGGGAATATCAAATACTCCAAGGAAGATTACAAGATCAGTAACTGACCAATAAATAAGCAGTGACACAGGTTTGTGGGTTTTTTTTGGGGGGGGTTTGGTGTGCGTGTGTGTGTGTGTGTGTGTGTGTGTGTGTGTGTGTGTGTGTGTTTGCTTTTATTTGGTTGCAATTGGTGGTTTCTTTCATTTTTGTTATTTTTCTTTTTGCTGATATTATATTTTGTTTTCTAGATTATGGGCATTTCTAGATATAGTTGGGTTTGCTTTCATTTTTGAGAAACAACTTAAAGTTGTATAGGTAGAGAGAAGGGAGGAGAGGATCTGGGTGAACTTGAAGGAGAAGAATATGATCAAAATATATTTAAATTAAAAATAGTTTTAAATAATAAGAAAAATATCTTTAAAAACTACTTATAAGTGGTAGTTACAAATTCAAAGACTATCACATATTATATTTAATTGTTGAGAAAAAGGAGATTTCCTTTCCTTCCATATTCCCATGAGCACTGTCCAGATGCTCTACCCTTGAGCTAGAGTCTCTTCACAGAGAGACTGCATTAATTAGGGAAGCAGAAAACCCGGACTGATCAGGGGCACAAGTCCCTTCCAGTCCCAGCCAGCACCGGGGTAGCTTGGGTGTGGAGTCTGCTGACACCCGCAAGCTACCAACAAGACCCTCCACGGGATCTTAAGATCTCTGGAAGTGGATCACAACTTCTTCCAGGAGGCAGGTTCGAACACCAGATATCTGGGCACCTTCCCTGCAAGAGGAGAGCTTGCCTGAAGAGAGTACTCTGAAAACTGAAACTCAGGAGAGAGCTAGTCTCCCAGGTCTGCTGATAGAGGCTAACATAAACACTTGAGGAACAAGATCTAACTAGAGACAACTACAACAACTAACTCCAGAGATTACCAGATGGCGAAAGGCAAACGTAAGAATCTTACTAACAGAAACCAAGACCACTCACCATCATCAGAACCCAGGACTCCCACCCCACCCATTCCTGGGCACCCCAACACACTCAAAAAGATAGTCCCTGATTTAAAAGCATATCTCATGATGATGGTAGAGGACATCAAGAAGGACTTTAATAATTCACTTAAAGAAATACAGGAGAACACTGCTAAGCAGGTAGAAGACCTTAATGAGGAAGCCCAAAAATCCCTTAAAGAATTGCAGGAAAACATGACCAAACAGGTGATGGAATTGAATAAAACCATCCAAGACCTAAAAAGGTAAGTAGACACAATAAAGAAAACCCAAAGTGAGGCAACGCTGGAGATAGAAACCCTAGGAAAGAAACCTGGAACCATAGATGCAAGCATCGGCAACAGAATAGAAGAGATGGAAGAGAGAATCTCAGGTGCAGAAGATTCCATAGAGAACATCGGCACAACAATCAAAGAAAATACAAAATGCAAAAAGATCCTAACTCAAAACATCCAGGAAATCCAGGACACAATGAGAAGACCAAACCTACAGATAATAGGAGTAGATGAGAATGAAGATTTTCAACTTAAAGAGCCAGCAAATATCTTCAACAAAATTATAGAAGAAAATTTCCCAAACCTAAAGAAAGAGATGCCCATGAACATACAAGAAGCCTACAGAACTCCAAATAGACTGGACCAGAAAAGAAATTCTTCCCAACACATAATAATCAGAACAACAAATGCACTAAATAAAGATAGAATATTAAAAGCAGTAAGGGAAAAAGGTCAACTAACATATAAAGGCAGGCCTATCAGAATTACACCAGACTTTTCACCAGAGACTATGAAAGCCAGAAGAGCCTGTACAGATGTTATACAGACACTAAGAGAACACAAATGCCAGTCCAGGTTACTATACCCAGCAAAACTCTCAATTACCATAGATGGAGAAACCAAAGTATTCCACGACAGAAACCAAATTCACACATTATCTTTCCACGAATCCAGCCCTTCAAAGGATAATAACAGAAAAAAACCAATACAAGGATGGAAACCATGTCCTAGAAAAAGCAAGAAGGTAATCCCTCAACAAACCTAAAAGAAGACAGTCACAAGAACAGAATGCCAATTCTAAAAACAAAAATAATCGGAAGCAACAATTACTTTTCCTTAATATCTCTTAGTATCAATGTACTCAATTCCCCAATAAAAAGACATAGACTAACAGACTGGCTACACAAACAGGACCCAGGAAACCCATCTCAGTGAAAAAAACAGAGACTACCTCAGAGTGAAAGGCTGGAAAACAATTTTCCAAGCAAATGGTCTGAAGAAACAAGCTGGAATAGCCATTCTAATATTGAATAAAATCGACTTCCAACCCAAAGTTATTAAAAAAGACAAGGACTTCATACTCATCAAAGGTAAAATCCTCCAAGAGGAACTCTCAATTCTGAATATCTATGCTCCAAATGCAAGGGCAGCCACATTCATTAAAGAAACTTTATTCCAGGGATGAAGGGACGGTTTAATATACAGAAATCCATCAACATAATCCTTTATATAAACAAACTCAAAGCCAAAAACCACATGATCATCTCATTAGATGCGGAGAAAGCATTTGACAAAATCCAACACCCCTTCATGATAAAAGTCTTGGAAAGATCAGGAATTCAAGGCCCATACCTAAACATGATAAAAGCAATCTACAGCAAACCAGTAGGTAACGTCAAAGTGAATGGTGAGAAGCTGGAAGCAATCCCACTAAAATCAGGGACTAGACAAGGCTGCCCACTTTCTCCCTACCTATTCAACATTGTACTTGAAGTCCTAGCCAGAGCAATTGGACAACAAAAGGAGATCAAGGTGATACAAATTGGAAAAGAAGAAGTCAAAATATCACTATTTGCAGATGATATGATAGTATATATAAGTGACCCTAAAAATTCCACCAGAGAACTCCTAAACCTGATAAACAGCTTCGGTGGAGTAGCTGGATATAAAATTAACTTAAACAAGTCAATGGCCTTTCTCTACACAAAGAATAAACAGGCTGAGAAAGAAATTAGGGAAACTACACCCTTCCCAATAGTCACAAATAATATAAAATACTTTGGCGTGACTCTAACTAAGGAAGTGAAAGGTCTGTATGATAAGAACTTCAAGTCTCTGAAGAAAGAAATTAAAGAAGATCTCAGAAGATGGAAAGATCTCCCATGCTCATGGATTGGCAGGATCAATATAGTAAAAATGGCTATCCTGCCAAAAGCAATCTACAGATTCAATGCAATCCCCATCAAAATTCCAACTCAATTCTTCAATGAATTAGAAAGAGCAATCTGCAAATTCATCTGGAATAACAAAAAACCTAGGATAGCAAAAACTCTTCTCAAGGATAAAAGAACCTCTGGTTGAATCACCATGCCTGACCTAAAGCTTTACTACAGAGCAATTGTGATTAAAAACGGCATGGTACTGGTATAGCGACAGAAAAGTAGACCAATGGAATAGAATTGAAGACCCAGAAATGAACCCACACACCTATGGCCACTTGATCTTTGACAAGGGAGCTAAAACCATCCAGTGGAAAAAAGACAGCATTTTCAACAAATGGTGCTGACACAACTGGTTGTTATCATGTAGAAGAATGTGAACTGATCCATTCCTATCTCCTTGTACTAAGGTCAAATCTAAGTGGATCAAGGAGCTCCACATAAAACCAGAGCCACTGAATCTTATAGAGGAGAAAGTGGGGAAAAGCCTCGAAGATATTGGCACAGGGGAAAAATTCCTGACTAGAACAGCAATGGCTTGTGCTGTAAGATTGAGAATTGACAAATGGGACCGCATGAAACTGCAAAGCTTCTGTAAGGCAAAAGACACCGTCAATAAGACAAAAAGGCCACCAACAGATTGGGAAAGGATCTTTACCTATCCTAAGTCAGATAGAGGACTAATATCCAATATATATAAAGAACTCAAGAAGGTGGACTCCAGAAAATCAAATAACCCCATTAAAAAGTGGGGCTCAGAGCTAAACAAAGAATTCTCACCTGAGGAATACCGAATGGCTGAGAAACACCTGAAAAAAATGTTCAGCATCTTTAATTATCAGGGAAATGCAAATCAAAACAACCCTGAGATTCCACCTCACACCAGTCAGAAGGGCTAAGATCAAGAATTCAGCTGACAGCAGATGCTGGCGAGGATGTGTAGAAAGAGGAACACTCCTCCATTGTTGGTGGGATTACAAGCTTGTACAACCACTCTGGAAATCAGTCTGGTGGTTCCTCAGAAAATTGGACATAGTACTACCAGAGTATCCCGCAATACCTCTCCTGGGCATATATCCAGAAGATGTTCCAACTAGTAAGAAAGAAACATGCTCCACTATGTTCATAGCAGCCTTATTTATAATAGCCAGAAGCTGGAAAGAAGCCAGATGCCCCTCAACAGAGGAATGGATTTTTAAAAATGTGGTACATTTATACAATGGAGTACTACTCAGCTATTAAAAAGAATGAATTTATGAAATTCCTAGGCAAATGGTTGGACCTGGAGGGCATTATGCTGAGTGAGGTAACCCAATCACAAAAGAACTCAAATGATATATACTCACTGATAAATGGATATTAGCCCAAAAACTTAGAATACCCAAGATATAAGTTACAATTTGCAAAACACATGAAACTCAAGAAGAATGAAGACCAAAGTGTGGGCACTTTGCCCCTTCTTAGAATTGGGAACTTAACACCCATGGAAGAAATTACAGAGACAAAGTTTGGAGCTGAGACAAAAGGATGGACCATCTAGAGATTGCCATATCCAGGGATCCATCCCATAATCAGCCTCCAAACGCTGACACCATTGCATACACTAGCAAGATTTTGCTGAAAGGACCCTGATATAGCTGTCTCTTGTGAGACTACACCGGGGCCTAGCAAACACAGAAGTGGATGCTCACAGTCAGCTATTGGATGGATCACAGGGCCCTCAATGGAGGAGCTAGAGAAAATAACCAAGGAACTGAAGAACAACGTTATGAACTAACCAGTACCCCGGAGCTCTTGACTCTAGCTGCATGTGTATCAAAAGATGACCTAGTCGGCCATCAGTGGAAAGAGAGGCCCATTGGTTGTGCAAACTTTATGTGCCCCAGGGGAACGCCAGGGCCAAAAAGTGGGAGTGGGTGGGTAGGGGAGTGTGGGGGGGAGTGTATGGGGGACTTTTGGGATAGCATTGGAAATGTAAATGAGGAAAATACCTAATTAAAAAAATAAAAATTAAATCTGTATTTGGCCCAAACCTTAAAAAAAATGTAGCTTTCAGACTCCTCTTCATTTTCTTTTCCTCTTTAATTAGTAAATCCAGCCATATCTGGGTTGGCCCACCATCTATTTATTTGAATTTAAGACCTTTGTGTTCTGTCTGCCATGTGCCCCTTATGCAGACAGACCCCAGGCTGTTCCTTCCTTCCTTACTCTTTTGTGGACCTCTGTCCTTGATGTTACTGCTCCTGACAGTCTATCCTGATGGGAATTTTCTGTACCTTATTGGCTGTGACTCAGGAACACAGTCTCCTAACTCCACCCCCAGCCTTGAGCCCTTAGCATCCCTGAGCTTCCACCAGTGCCCGTGTCTTTCTTTCTGGTCATTCTCACTATGCTTCTCAACATGGCAGCTCCAACATCCCACAGAGCATCATGGAGCATCCCACTGTGCACATTTTCCAGAATGCTTTGCTGTTCCATCCACTTGGGCACATGAACATCTCTGAAATGTTTGATCAGCACTCTTCAACTACTAGACTTATTAGCCATCTTAGGTTTTCTCTGTCTTATACTGACGTCCACTCTCTGACCAGTTCCAGGAAGATATTCCCAGAAGTCTGCTTTAGGTCCAAGGGATCTGGCATTGTGTTGTTCTAATTTCATTCTGTTGCTGTGATAAAACACTCTGGCCTAAAGCTACTTAAGGGGAAATAGGATATCTTGCTCTGTGTTCTGTCACTTTAAAGTGACTCCATGACTATGGCATATCTGATAAAAGACAACTTTTAATTGAGTCTTGCATATGGTTCTAGAGGTTTAAGCCATTATCATCATGGTTGGGATCATTGTGGTACATAGGCAGATATGGTAGTTGACAATTCTACATCCAGTTCCAAAGGCAGAAAGAAGTAGCAGGCTCTGGGCTAGAAATGGGCTTTTTGAAACTTCAAACTCTTCTCCAGGAACATGCCCTCCAATAAGGCCATACCTACTCTTACTATGGCACACAAACAATCCTCGTTTCATAGTGCCACTCTCTAAAAACCAAGCATTCAAATATTTGAGTCTATGGGGGCCATCCTTATTCAAACCACTGCATTCCACTCCCTCGCCCCCATAGGCTTGCAGCCATATCACAATGTAAAAATGCATTTGGTCCAACTTCAACAATTCTACAGTCTATCACAGTCTCTATCCCTTTTAAAAGGTTAAAGTCTCTTTTAAGACTCAATGCAACCCCTTCACAGTAACACACTGTAAGATTACAGTGAAAATGCAGACCCCAAACTTCCAACATACAATGGCAGAGAATACGCATTTCCATTCCAAAAGGGAGAAAACAGAGCACAGTGAGGAAATACCTGGCAAAAGAAAGATGGATGACCAGCAGGTCAAACTTCAGACCCTACAACTCCATGTCTGATGTCAAAATGCTCTTAAGAATGCCAATCCTATCAGCCTTGTTTGCCTGCCATGGACTTCTGCCCCCTGTGATGGATCTCCACTTGTTAGCAGATCTCCTTGGCAGATATGTCATGACTCTAGCATCTCCAAAATCTTGGTGTTTCTAACATAATCCAGGCTTCATCTTCACAGTTTCACACAAGGGCGTCTCTTGGCCTCTATGCAGGGGCCTCTCTGACCCACAATGGCCTCAGCAGCCTCAATGCAGGGATATCGCTGATACATGGCTGGCCTCAGCAGCCTCCATGCAGGGGCATCCCTGATACATGATGGCCTCAGCGGCTTTACTTAGCTGAGAAGTGAGATTCCACACCCCCTTCGTGTATCTTTGACTCTAAAGCCAGAACCACATGGCCAAAGGTGCCAAAGTTTTCTGCTTGCTTAGGCTGGAACATGGCCCCTCATTCAAATACACTTTCATCAGCTTTCTATATTTGATAGTTTCCATCATTACTCAGCCATCTTTTTAATTGTTTTTTGACAATTTAGAAGTTTATCTGAGCGGACTCTTTCCTGAGGCAACAACCCCTTTTATTTCTTTTAGAATAAGGCTTTTCTTAACATTTTTTAATCTCACTAAGCACTGGAGTTTCTTATTACACTTCCTTGTGTACCTTTCCTCCTCAAACTACTTTTTTTCCTTTTTCTGGTCAGCTTGCTCCTTTCATTATAGAGCTGTATTGGAGGGACCACTAACAACCACATGACCCAGTCAATACTAAGATGTCTTCACATCTCTGTCAAAGCCATTAATGCAAAACTCTTCAATTTAGCTGGAGGGAGAATTTTTATTATTATTTTTGAAGTGGGGCAATAAGCAACCACATTCTTCTCCTCTGAATCCTATTACACCAGGCTATCCTAATTAGTATTGCTCTAGGTACTCCTGTGTTCAATGCTCCTACTAGTATAGCCCACTAACTCCAGCTTAAGATGTTTAATTTCTTTCCTAATCCTAAATTGAATAGTCCTCATTCTGCACACAAGCAACATAGCCTGTCACAGCAATACCCCACTCTCTGGTACCAACGTGTATTCAAATAGGTCACTGTCCTATGTGAGTAGCATGGTGGCACACAGGTAGATATGGTAGCTAAGTGTTCTACATTCCTATTTAAAGGCAGTAAGTAGAGAAACCTGAGGGCTGGAATGGGTTTGGTGAACTTAAGAGGCCACCTGCTGTGACATACTGCCCTCAATATGGCTATAGCAGGGTTTGGTAAATAGTTCTCACAAAGGAGTTCCTTGGTTTACCTAGGGAGAGAATTTGCTTATGGAAGTGTGTATTTTACTTTATCTATATTTTTTTCTGGTCTTTTAAAAGGATCTTTCAGTACCTTGATGATTATTCTATGCGTGATTGCAATTGCCTTTCTCGGATTGATCTTCGGAGTCTCTTGTAAATTAAGACATTTACGTACAAAAAAGGTAGGAAACAGGCTGGGTTCTCACTCTTGTTCTTGGTAATATGAGGTTGATGAGAACATAGGAGACTGGGCTTATCACTCTCAGCCAAGCCCCTGGCCATCACAGTGCCTATCTGTCCACTGGAATGATGCTCCTTGTTAGTCTTGAGCACCCTCTTCACAGCAATGTTAGAGGTGAGTATTGTTGGGCACAAGAGCCTGGCAGACCCAGCCTAAGTCTACAATCAGAGAAGGAGGATGAAGCAGGAAAGTCCTCCTGAGGTAATGGAGAATTCAATGGACCAATGATCCAAATAAATCAAGAAAAATGGAGATGAGGCGATTGATCTCACCTCATAAACAATAAAACTTTCCCTGAAGACTGTGATTAAAATCAATTTGCTTTCTGAGGATGACATAATTCACCACAGTAATTCTTATCCCTAGGACCAAGTCCTGTACATTAGTAGCTCCCAACTTAGGACAGCCCTTAATCCAAAATGATCAAAGTGATCAGACAACTCAAGGAGTGGGCAGTGATGGACTGACCTGGAATCCCAGTACTGAGAAGGCTGAGGCAGAAGAATTAGCAAGTTCAAGGTCAGCCTGGACAGGGCAGTGGTGGTGCATGCCTTTAATCCTAGCACTTGGGAAGCAAAGGGAGGCAGATCTCTGTGTTCAAGGCCAGTCTGGTGTCTAGAGTTCCAGGAGAGCCAGGCTACACAGAGAAACCCTGTCTCGAAAGACAAGGTCAGTCTGGGCTGCATAGTCATATCTTCTCAAAAGAACAAACAAAGCAAACAACGAAAAATCCATTCATTCACACCCCCTTTGTCCTCCTGCTCTCCAGATTGGCCTGCAGTCCTCACCACCACCTCTCTTGGATGACTCTTTGACAGTGCCTACTTCACCACAATCCAGTGTATGTGGAACTATGATTCAATGTCTCTGTCCTCGGAAGTTGAAGTCACCTGTGTTTATGCAGGTAAAGTGGTTTGAGAGCCCACTGCTGTCATTGATAGGTTTTGCCAAATACAGTCTAGAGTGAAAATATAGACTTGTGATGAAGACACCAATGCTCTGTTTTAATATGATCTAAAATTTTCCTGTAAGCATAGACTGATGAAAGGTTTACGTTTAATGTTAGGTGACATATGTTTAAGTCAACATATTCATTTTGGAATAACTTTTGTTGCATAAAATCTTTTAAATCTACCTGGATATTTGGTCAGACTTTCAATTCCAGTATGTAGATAGCTGAGGCAGGAGGATTGCTGTAACAGTTCAAGCCTGTTGTGGATAATAGACTCAGCTCAACTCCAGCTTGGGAGCTAAGGAGAATCCTTGTCCCCAAAAACCTAAAAATGAAAGCTAAAAGGCCAGCAAAGAGAGAAACACGGGTGGATTTTTCTAGCTTTTCATATTTGCTGATTTTCTTTCCATGTTCCCTGACTTTTAAAAATTTTTAATTCACAATATTGCATTGCTGTACTTAAAACTCTAGAAACATCTGAAATCTTATCATACTAGAGCTTACAGTGGTTGAAAGATCTATAATGAAGAATGACAGAGCAAAGGATTGTGCAACCGAGTTCTGTGGTCTGTGGTGTGGGGGACTGTCTGAGAAATGAAGGAGAGTGGGGTCTGCAGCTGATGCCCAGGAGCACACTGTAACCCACACACCCTTTGTCCTCCTGCTCTCCAGATTGATCTGCAGTCCTCAGCACCACCTCTGTTGGATGACTCTTTGACAGTGCCTGAGACGTGTTCAGTAAAGAAAGAAGATGAATTTCCGACAGCATCTCAGAATTCTGTGCTGTTGACTTCAGACGATATTGATGGGATCCCATGAGACTGATGGCCGACAGAGCCTCACGCACCAGGGCATCAGAGTGCACTAGGCTGTTGCCACCAGGGGCTTCCTCTTGCTCTGTTCCTTTCCTTTCTCATTCTTACATGATAGTGCTGTGGAGATCAAGCAGGGCATGGCTCTAAGTTTCTTCTCACTGTGCAAAAACAATGATTTGTCCTGAGTGATTCCATTTTACAAGCAGCACTTGGCTCCCTTCTGAGTGCAATGCAGACATTGGAGGACAGGGCACCTTAATTTAAACATAGATACATGTCAGCCAGGTACCATCCATGATGCAGGTGTTGATAATTAACTTAATCCCCAAGGTAAAAAAATATGCCTCCCATGCACTTATCAAAATAGATTTGAAGTCATGAACACATGTGCATCTCAAATTATATCAGAGAACTAGGTCTGAGAATTTATCTCACCCTCACCTGGTCCCCTAAAGAAGCCACCTAGCCCTGCAATGCTCATGGCCCCCACAAACTTGCCCCTGTCTGTTTGTGTGTCAAGGAACCTTCAGACAGAGGACTCCTGGCCATCTTAAGGCTTCAGCTCCATCCACAATGCTAAAGCCTCCTGCTTGAAACGCTGTCTGACAGTTCATCTGCTGCTCCATGTTAATGTGGGTCTGCATCTCACCTGCTGGATCCTGGGGTCCTGCACCTCACCTCTACAGTTCACTCAGTCCTGACGCCTGGTGCAGCCCTGCAGCCCTGCAGCTCTCCACTGGCTTCCTTACCAGCTCCTCTAACCACCTGCATTGAGTCTGTGAGACTAGAATCCCTCTCTCTGCCTCCAGTCTGGTCGTTGTGAACTCTACTGACAACTCATTCAGTGTTTTGCAGCCATTCTGTGAGCTAAGTACATATAATAACTGTGTGATGTACAGTGTGTGATCTGAGAGTTTATATTAGTAACTAAGACTGAAGAAAGAGAGCCCAGGTTGGCCAGAGACAGTTGTCAATGTTAATTAGGACTACTTGGTAATTATAGCCAGTGACTTGGATGGAACTGGTAAATTAAGACACATATATGAACACCCGTTTTCCTGGCATAGCTCACTCATTCAGGGTTTTACTCACAATATTGTAGCCTTCTAGTGAGTAAATAGTCCATTGGCAAAGACATTGCAAATACTCAATTTTTTTTGCAAATAAATGAAATATCTGGTGATAGGAAGAAAATTCAACATCCGTACTATACCCTGGTCAACAGAGTCTAAGCTTGTTCCGCCAACCCAGTGCCTGGCTCACAGTACAGTGTAACTTCACACTGTGTAGTGTGAAATCTGACCAAGGTGTTAGGAACAGGGGAGCCTTCCATCAGCACCTCATGGGGAATGGGTATACAAAAATAAATAATAAAGCAGAAAAGAAGTGAGGAGACCTCAGATCACACATCTATGATTATTCATGTATAAGACGCGTATATACTACCCTACGGATTTGTACCTTACAAAAGAAAACTAAGAGAAATGTTAATTGAGGGAGGAAGATGAGTTATGTACTAAGGAAAACGTGAATCCTCAAATGGTGCTGCCTGTAGGGATCCACAGTACCCACAGAGTCTGTGTTAGGAACAGGTGACAGTAACAGTCCTTGACTAGTTTGTGTTGTCGTCTAGTTTGTGTTGTCATGCCAGGAACTACCAGGCATGTGGCATAAGCATAGAAATGTCACATTCAGTGACCCATAATGATATAAACCTTTTAGTGAGGAACAAGGAACAAAGAGACAGCTCAGTCCCATACTGCTTGCCCGTCACAAGCATGAGCATTTGAGTTCCCTCCCCAGAACCCACGCACACTGTGGTGGCACATGCTTGTCATCCCAGTGCAGGGGACACACAGAGAGAAGTGCATCTCTGGGCCTTCCTCCTCAGCCTGCATAGTTGAATTGGTGACTTCCAGTATAGACTATCTCAAATACAATGTACTTGACATTCTGAGGAGTGATATCCAAAGATAATGTGTAGTCTCCATATGAACGAGTATATGAACAAGCTACGGCATATATATATATATGTATGAGTAAGTTCCCAAGAGACAATATTCCTGAGGGGGATATGGGAGCTTTTAATACGAGTTACAAGATATTATTTATCCTTCTTTCTGGCCATTTTTATGTTCATATTTGGCTAAGAAAGAAACAGCTCATATCTTCTTAGTTAATAATTTTGGAAGAACCATTGTTCAAACACTGGTGTTGAGGTGGAAGGAGATATATTGAGAAACGAAGTCAGACTCCAAGCATTAGTCTCTGCTATTATAAGTCTCATTTTTATAAGAGAATATTTTCATTGATGTTTGGTCTGTTGCTATTGTATTGTAACGTTAAATCTGTACTGGAAGGTCTAAGTCTGTGAGTGACTTCTCACATTTATACTCTTTTGTTGTGCAAACTTTGTACCTTGATTTATAACTATTGGTTAAATAAAATTGGCTACAACCAATTACTGGAGGGATTATAGATAGGTAGTTTTGGAGTGACCTGGGAGGGGGATATGGGAGAAGAAGAAAGAGGAGAGAGGTGAGAGGGACAAAAGTCCATGCCAAGGAGAAACAGCAAGTGTCTGGGGTACATCACTGGAGAGGTAGCCAGACCAGCATTTGGAAGAGTAGATTAGGGGTTAACACCCAGTAATTGTCAAAATCAAATAAAATAACAATGGTCTGAGTTTCACTTATTTGCTAGTCAAAGATAAGCTTAAATTCATTCTTCTACATATTTTGATTTTACTTTCCAGGGAGGGAGAATTTGATTGCTCATTGCTGCCTTGAAAGATGAACAGATCATGTTGTGGACAAGTGATACAGGCCACTTCCTTTTGGAAGGGCTTTATTACTTGAGAGTAGGACATTGAGAGCCCTGTCTGGGGTTGTTTAGCTGTCATAGGGTCATAAGATCACAAAACTTAAGAGATTGACCTTCAGTTTGGAGAGTGGAGGGAAAGTTGTTACATGAGGTTGAAGGCCAGACTCTGACATCACTCAGAGTTCAAATGGTCCTTGGTGCGGACAGATACTTGTTGGTGTAGATGGTTGGGTTGGATAGTCCTGCCACAATGCTATCTCCATCTTAGTGGCTTCTAATCTAGAAGCTAGAAATCTTACTGAAAGAAAATTTGAGACAAACCAAAGACACTGCAGATTTAAAATGAGAAATAGATTGTGAGCAGGAATAAGAATTTTTAAGCACAGTGGTTAAAGTGGGAAACTTTAACCCACCAGGAGGTTTGAGGACAGGCAGGAAGTATGACAATAGTGACTGAGGACTAGGAGAAATGACAGAAATGTAGAAGTAAGGGGTTCACAATGTGAGGTAAGGACCTCAGATTTTGGTTTCCTATTAAAGTCTTGGGGTGTGTGATATATGTTGCACCAAACTTTTACTGAATGAATGAACATTAAGTCCGCTCATGTCTCCCAGGAACTAGCTCTTCAATCCTTTATAGGTTGAGTGCTATAAGCTTTCCTCAGATGAATCCACAGTGGCCAGCCTTGTAATGACTATGGTTGGAGGGATGAGCAGACCTGACAGGAGCTGAGACATCTCCCATGGTCCTGCATCCTGATGAAGAAATTAAAGATAAACTTAATGTGCTGGTTTAATAACTGGGGGTTATCCTGAAAAGGTGGAGTTGAAGTTTCATCTGTGTTTCTGGCAGTATTCAGTGAAAGCCTTGAGCATCTCCTTCATTCATATACTGAGACATAAGACTTTCTGCATCTCATAAGAGGTTGGTGTGGAGGAAAAGACCACAGGCTTCACACAGGTTGATAGATGTGGAGTTGAGATTACTAGGATCATAAATGAGGATTAATTTCTTCAAAGGGTGGATGACATAGAGTAAGGAATGCTCAGGAGCATAAAATGGCTTTGTTAGGATGTAGAGGATTTAACAACTTAAGTTCTCGAGCTGAACTGGGTCCTGATGAGAATCCTGGTGGCAACTGATAGATTTGTAATTTCATATTATTTGTAGCTATATTTTTGGGTGGGTATTTAAGACTATGTGGCTGGCCACCTGCTTCCTTGTGTTGTTGACAGTTGTATCTCCTTAGTGGTCACTTTCAGGGCTGTTGGAAAATTTTACAGGCCCCTTGTCTTTGGTTTTCCTCCACTCACCATCTTCTGGACAAGGGAATTTCTCTGTGAAATGACCCAAAGCTCAAACTCTGGGGTCTCCACGTCCTCTCTGAAGCTGTCATATCCTTTTAGAGCTATTCCACTCTCTTCTACACTGGAACACTGCCAACCTGGAGGTAAAGGTGAAAATCCTGGCTGTCATCCCAGCCCTTGATTCTCATTGCTTTAGGCCTCCAGTAGTACCTATTGAAAACTCAGAGAGTAAGTTACACCAGACGTGAAGAACAAAGGGTGGTTTTAATCTTCTACATACCTTCATGAGTGACCAGCCCAGGATACATATGTATGTGGCCAAATCAAATTCAGTGTCTTCCATAAAATATTATAAGGCAGTTTTGCAAGTATTTTTAGGTAATTGAATTGTATGGTTTTCAAGCACGAGTTAGAAGATCACTTTGTGTCACAAGATCAAAAGATTAGGGACTTATGATGAGGAAATGTAGAAAAAAAACAGATTTCAATTCAATCTTGACTAATATAAGATTGCATTGTTAATAAGTTAAAGTTGTGACAAACTCAGAAGAACTTACTGATCATACATGTAATTAAATAGCTATATGTTTTTTATCCTATACCATTTTAATTTAAGTGGCAAAATGTCTGAGGTATTTTGAGTTTCACTGTCTTTTAGCAATCATTTAGGGTGAAATTAATTTATGATTCAAATCCTTCTTACCAAGAAGTATATTCTCTCCATCGGAAATTCATTGCTTTGCCTACATACAACCATTAGCACACTTTTTGGCTGCTTCCTTCCTTTGCTAGACTGCTGACATAATTTAGGCTTCTTTTTTTCCTGGAAGGTTTAAAGTCCTGAACACAGGAAACCTCATCATGTTTTGTATGTTACAAAATGGGTTTAGATGTACAATATTATCAACATTGTTATTGGTTTATGGCTTTTTGACACCTAGCTTCAATAACCTAGCGACATTGTTTGTATAATGCCGATATTTGCTTTTTCTTCCCAAATTTAAAACAATCTAATGTGTTACATTTGCTTTTATCTCATGAATTAAAACAAATTTCCACTAACTTTGTCTGTTCTCTTACTTATCAGTCTATTTAAGTTAAAGCCTTTCAGGAAAGGACTTATGCAAACCTTAGTGCATAGCATTGATCTACAGGTACAGAACATATAAATCAAATCAAAGACACAGGATAGAGCTGAGCCAGGCCACAAAATAACACAAAAGCATTGTATCTGTGAACAGGAGTTCACAGAAAGAGCTAGACCTACAAAAGCCAATTGACTGAGTAGATCCTCAAAGATGTGAGATGCTAGGACACCACAGGCTCAAAGATATATTGTCTTGGTTCATCTTTAGCCCACTTAGTACTGCCTACTATACTGCCTACTATAGTTGGTGCCCTAACATTATTATGAATATTAGATACAATCTGAGAAAGTGTGAACAGCCCCTCTGGATTCCCCCAATCTAAAAAGCTAAAATTTTAGCAAATACCATCTGAGCACCAGAGGTAAGATTTCCAAGACTTGATATAACCTATCTGTGGTATACACCAAATGATGTATTTGAAATATTATTGATTTGTGTCTTTCCTTGTGTCTTTAGTATAAAAAGTTAATAAAACTGCTATCACATAAACTTGTAGATTATCTAACTTTGGGCTCATTCTTGTAGACTGGACATGGTCTTTAATATTTACCTCCAGAATAAAGATTTCTTACCCTTTGGAGGGACGGTTTCTCCTTTTATCCACATGGAAGCATCTCTCAGCACTGTAATAGGAAATGAGAAGACCACATACCATAATCAGTTTTTAACAGACTAGACCCTTAGTAGGGACAAGGTAGAAGATGGAGACCTCAGACACAGAGCTTACACAGAACCTTGAGAGGGGCACAGTGAAGTAAAGGAAGGAAAAATGAAGCCACTTTTGGTGGTGTGGGTTAGAAAGCAAGTTCCTCTACTATTGGCAGGAAATCTTTGCTGGAGAGAAGGCAGCTTCTAATTGTTCCCTCAGTTTCTTCTATACAATGTTCTACAGTAAGGGTGAAGGAAAGCCCACATCTAGGCAGGGGAAGGAGCATATGAGAGGGCTCTGTAGACTGAGGCTGAGAGGGGACAGAGCAAAATCAAGAGGAGATCACAGGGTGGGAGACTGGAAAGAAGAGGATCTACTGAGAAACAAAGGGTAGCTTTCTTACACTTGAGGATCCTGTCACACAGCCATGAGGGCTAGCTGCAAGTATCACAGAATCCTTGCCTGAATTGTGACCAGAGAGGTATAACTTACAGGAAACACCTGAAATGCCATCAGCAAGCCCCTGGTGTTACAAAGGAAATACGTGTTTCCTGTAGAATAACTTGAACATCAAATCTCACCAGTTTTTGAGAGTACATCCTGGATGAATTAGAAAGCACAGTAGCCAAGAGGCAGAGTTGCTCCTACCCAAGATACAACACTGAGCCTGAAAGTGCCCATTAGGTTGTCAGATCTACGGTCTCCATTGTTGTTCACAAACCATGTCTTCTTTGTGAGCACACACTTTTCATCCACAATTTGATTTTGGTCATATTGTTTCATCACAACAATAGTAACCCAAACTAGTACAGAAATTGGTACAGAATTGTAGGGTATTGCTGTCACAGACCTGATGATGTACTGTGGACAGGATTGTGGAAGAACTTTGAGACTTTGGGCTAGAAAGGTCACTGAGTGTTGAGAGCTCAGTGAGCTCTTCTGGAATAGCTTGGAAGAGAAGATTTTTTAGATCAGTGCAGATGGTAGAGGCATCTTGTGAAGTTTTCGAGGGAAGCAAAGTCTTTACTATGCCATTGATACAAAGAGTCTGTGGTATCTGCCCAGCTAGTGCAGAAGAATGGGTTGTGATTTACAAGAGATGAGAACAAGTAAAGTAAAACTGCTTTGCTTGGACAATGGATGCTGTCAGCTGGGTCTAAAGATCATTGAGGGGAAGTCTTCTAGGAAGGGTTTCCTAGAGAAGTGAGAGAGAGAATGAGGAGATTCTCACAGTACATTCAGGTTCCTGGAAATGAGTGTAGCTCTCCCTTCACCAGTAGAGGACACATATGAAAAAGTCATTAGCACATAAGCAGTGCAAAAAAGTCTGAGAGTCATTCATGAGCTTATACTGTGATACTAGCTGACAAATACCGGTGGTGCAGACTCAAACCTGGAGGGCATTGGATCTCCCTACCAAGTCTCCTGAGACAGAAATCTTCAGCTGTGCATGGACAAGAACCACCACAAACAACAGAGGAAAAGGAGGAAGGCAAGAAGAGAGTTTCCCAACTAGGACACCAATGGTTTGCCTCATGGGGATGATCTAAAAGCATGGGAAACACATTTCCCAAATGAAACATGTATATCACTCCATCCAAGAGTCAGGAAATGTGTCATCAGAGGAGAAGAAAAGGATGTGAGAGCAAGACTGGATGGAATGATGGGAAATCCTGTTCTCCAGCCATAAGCTCATCGTTGCACTGCTGAACTCTCAGCAGCTCTGAGAATTTGCTTGATATCTCCGCAAGATCAGGCCTGTAACACACACACACACACACACACACACACACACACACACACACACACACATGATAGAGAGGGGGGAGCACCTTAAAGAAAGACATGTAGAAAGAATGGAAAGAGAGACTGATACAAGGGTTGATATGACTGATTTATATCTTACACATACATGAAGATGCCATAATAAAACCAATTGTTTTGGTGACTTTCCCATCAAACAGCTGCATGACACAGATCACCAACATATTCATCCCTGCCCTTTCTGCAGAATCTTGGTGAAGGCAGTTATTTGAGCATATTGTCTAATATGGAATTACCCAAAAGGTAATGACCTCTGTGAGACTCAGATCATGTATCACCAAGGCCTGTGTCTTCACACCAAAAAATGCCTTCCAGGATTGAGACTGTGTGTAAGACAACTAATGTAAAATCTAACAAAGTCTAGAGTATTCCCTGTAGTGTGTAGGAAAAAGTCAGGTACTTGCTGGTTGTATTACCTGAGGTCAAATAATAGGCCCTTCACTTGAGACCTTAAGGGCTTGGAGGGTTTGATGCTGAATAAGCATTCTATTTGAAAAACTGACTTTGACCTTAGAGCATAAGCTATTGGTGTTCTGTTCAGGAAAAATTTCCCTGTGCCCATGTGCTCAAGGCTACCCTCTACTTTCACTTATATTAGTTTCAGTGTATTTGGTTTTATGTGGAGATCCTTGATCCACTTGGACTTGAGCTTTGTACAAGGACATAAGAATGGATCGGTTTACATTCTTCTACATGCTGACCACCAGTTGAGCCAGCACCATTTATTGAAAATGCTGTCTATTTTCCACTAAATGGTTTTAGATCCTTTGTCTAAGATCAAGTGACCATAGGTGTCTAGGTTCATTTCTGGGTCTTCAATGCTATTCCATTGATCTGCCTGCCTGTCACTGTACCAATACCATGCAGCTTTTTGTTTTGTTTTGTTTTGAAATCACAATTGCTCTCTTATACAGCATGATATCAGGAATGGTGATTCCCCCAGAATTTCTTTTATTGTTGATAATAGATTTCGCTATCCTGGGTTTTTGTTATTCCAGATGAATTTGGAAATTGCTCTAACTCTCTGAAGAATTGATTTGGAATTTTGATGGGAATTGCATTGAATCTGTAGATTGCTTTTGGCAAGATAGTCATTTTTACTACATTAATCCTACCACTCCATGAGCATGGGAGATCTTTCCGTCTTCTGAGGTCTTCTTCAAATTCTTTCTTCAGAGACTTGAAGTTCTTATCATGCAGATCTTGCACTTGCTTAGTTAGAATCACACCAAGATATTTTATATTATTTGTGACTATTATGAAAGATGTTGTTTCCCTAATTTCGTTCTCAGCCTCTTTATGGTTTGAGTAAAGGAAGGCCAATGATTTGTTTGAGTTAATTTTATATCCAGCCACAATGCTGAAGTTGTTTATCAGGTTTAGGATTTCTCTGGTGGAATTTTGGGGGTCATTTAAATATACAATCATTTCATCTGCAAATAGTGATATTATGACTTCTTACCTTCCAATTTGACCTCCTCCTCCATTGCTGGTGGGATTGCAAGCTGGTACAACCACTCTGGAAATCAGTGTGATAGTTCCTCAGAAAATTGAACATAGTACTACCTGAGGATACAGCTATACCACTCCTGGGCATATATCCAGAAGATGTTCCAGCATGTAATAAGGATACATACTCCACTATGTTCATTAAAGCCTTTTTTATAATAGTCAGAAGCTGGAAAGAACCCAGATGTCCCTCAACAGAGGAATGGATACAGAAAATGTGGTACATTGGTGGTAAACTGGACAAAATCTGGATTCTTGGACTATCAATACATAGGCACCAAGATTGAATTAGCTACACTATGGCATGTAAGTCATTCTAACAAATTATATATACACATGTGTGTGTATATATATACATATATAAATGCATTTATATGTGTATATATGTATATATATGTAGTCTCCCCTCCCCCAGCCTAAAACCTGCTTGCTCAGGGGTGGAGCTTCCTGCTCATTCGTTCTGCCATGCCCACTGCTGGACCGTGCCGTTTTGCAGTTTGGAGCCACACACGTGCTCATCCTGCTACTGGACTCCGAGATTATTTGGCGGGAATCGGGTCCCCTCCCCCTTCCTTTATAACCGAGTGCCGAAATAGTAAAAATTGAACCTTGAGTAGAGAGCTTTGTCTTGGTTCCTTCCTTATCTCGCGCAGCCCAGCCCCTCTTCTCTTCCCGGTTAATTTAGAGGCGTAGACAGTTATATTGTTTCTCTAGAATCGGTCTTTATTACAAGAGGGCCAAGATGCTCAGATGAAAAGGTATTTTATGTTTGAGTCAATACATGGCTCTGGGCAGCCCCAGAGCGGCTTGTGGCCTTTCTTTTGTTTTGCAAACAGTGCCTGAGAAAGTTTTTCCCTGTGTCAAAAAAATTTCTTTTTAACAGTGTTGCAGATCTATTCAGATGTTTAAAATAATGCTTAAATTCAAAGAGTTTTGCTTCTGGTGAACTGTAATCACTAGAAAATTTTGCCTCTAGGTATAGCTAATGTAACTTTACCTTATGTAAGAAAAATTTTTATTGTTTCTGCTTCTATACAAGAAGCCAAGAGTTTTAATCTTTCAGTGTATATTGTTTCCTAAGTGAAAAGTATTAACTAATGCTTCTCAAAGGAAGTTTACCTTAAATCCTTGCTCTCACCCAAAGGATTCAGAGACAATATACTTTTATTACTTAGGGTTTTAGTTTACTACAAAAGGTTTTACAAAAAATAAAGAAAGCTTTTATAATTGTTATTAATTATATTCATTGGTAATTAAATATTAGTTGTGCCCAAGACAATTCTTTGGCCAGAAAAAACATTATTGTAAAGTTATTTTTTCTCATCCTCCCAGCCAATCGTTGGCCCACGTGGGCCCAACTAGCTTCTGTGGGGCCGAGTCTTAAGACACACAGTTTCCCATGTTCCAGCACAAATAATCTAGTTGTGTGCTGTAGATGTTGTTTTAAAATGCTGAACAACCAAACCTTAATTTGTATATTAATAGTTAATGCCATATCTCTGAGCTCACAATTGCTTAAATTGTTCATCCCTCAGATACTATTAATTCTCAAATTTACAATTGCTTATGCATATTTCTAGTTAATAAATAAATTATGCACATGCGACTCTTAATAACTTTTCAAGCCTTCTAGTTACAACCACTCCTTAAGAAAAATAATTGAAAGTGCAATTAGTCACTGCCCCTTTACAGCCAAGTATTTAAAATATTTTGTCAACAAGTTATTAATTCAAAAAGTTAGGTATTGTGAAATTTTAAAACTTTAACTTCTTTTTTTTTTTTTTTAAAGATTTATTTATTTATTATATGTAAGTTCACTGTAGCTGTCTTCAGACACTCCAGTAGAGGGCATCAGATTGTTACAGATGGTTGTGAGCCACCATGTGGTTGCTGGGATTTGAACTCCGGACCTTCAGAAGAGCAGTCGGGTGCTCTTACCCACTGAGCCATCTCACCAGCCCAAAACTTTAACTTCTTAAAAGACAAAAAAGAGAAAAATTGTATCCCCGTGCATACTATTTAGTGCATTCCCATGCACACTATTTAAATCTTACCTTTATTTTCAAAATTTGAAATTTAAATGTCAAAGAATTTAATAAATGCTTTATAGTATCTTAAAAGGATCTACTTATTGGCTTATAGATTGATCCTAAAACAGCTACCTTATTAGGAAAGGGAAAAACAGGTTCTCTCCACAGAACGCTGCAGAAACATATTAATTCGTGTGACGAGCTGGCAGGTAAGTTGACTCAGTGTCCTGATTGAATTGACTAAAAAACTAAATTAAATTCATGTTTTAGATCCATCCTTGCTTGTCATTTTTCCAGTTTAGACTAGCTTCTAGCCTTTTAACTTTATGGCAATAGTACATCAGAGACTATATATTCTGACTTAGTAAAATTAGTCATTTGATAGAGTCATAATGATTTCTCTTTTCTTCAGTGTGACCAGTCATTCTAACTCAATCTTAGACTGGTTTAATATTCAGTCCAATGTTAGAGATTCCTATTTTCTAAATTACCTAACAAAGTTAATTCAGAGCACATCCCCCACTTCCCCTAGGTCCCTAACCTCAGAAGGATTGCTGGCCTTACAGCTAGTGGAAAAAGCTATTAAAGAGCAATTTGTCACTTGTATAGATTACTCCTTGCCCCTGCATCTGTTAATCTTTAATACAACTCATGTGCCTATGGAACTGCTATAGCAAAAATTTCCTATAATGTAGATACACTCAAGGATTTCTCCTAAATATAATATCTTGCCATATCACAAAGCAGTGGCTCAAATGATTATCACTGGAAGAAGGCAGGCATTAACTTATTTCGGAAAAGAGCCAGATATCATTGTTCAGCCTTTTAAGGGAACTATAGACAGCTATATCCCCCAAGGTCACCAAAGGCTCATCTTGCCTTTACCTTATTTGTTCTAAATATTTTGCAAACTGATATTAAAGGTCAGTCTGCAGTGGATCGCCACTGGCATCTAGTTACTTCTAATTCTTATACATTGGTAAAATAGAAGGACCCACTGACTAACGAATGAAAGGGTCCAGATCCGGTTCTAATCTGGGGAAAGGGCTCGGTTTGTGTTTTTTCACGAGATAAAGATAGAGCGCGGTGGCTGCCAGAGAGATTAATTCATCAGATGAACACAGATTCTGAATCTTCTTATAAGTATCACCTTGAGGACTAAAATTCTTCTTTTGCTTAATATTCAGCTGGAAACTAAAGCTCCCAGGAAAGCTGTTTTCCTGCTACTCTCTGAGCCAGCTCCCCGACAGGAGGCCGGAGACTAGCTTTAGCTTTACAATTTGCAACTGAATAAAGTACCTGAACTTCCCCAAAAGAAGCTTTGTGATGTTACCCTTCACTCTCTAAGATTTTTGTCTTTCAAGCAGGTCAATCTACACCTTCAGCTGGACTACAACGGGCCTGCATCCCGCCCCCCCCCCCCCCAAGAGCACACAGGTGGCAACTGCTATCTTCATTCCCAGGACATTCCAGCACGTGGCTTTCAGTCTGAGTTGAAATTTAGATTTACCAAGAGGGCTAGAAAAGTAGATATTTCTAATATTAATAGAGATTGGTTTTTATTCTGATAGACGGGCTTAGTCCCTTAGCTGGCCTCTGGCTTTTCACCCTTGCTGTTACTGCAAGGTGTCCTTAGTTCCTCAGGCTGTGAGAAATACAGAGATGAGGAGGAAGACTTCCAGCTCCTATTTTAGCCACAAATCGTGGTGTTACTAATGACATAATTCTTGGCTAGGCCTTGCTAAATCTGAGGTTGATAATTCTCCTTTAGGAGCTGCACAGTACTCAGAACTGTGCATACTGGTTCGTGATCATACGAATACAATATGGGTATCACTTGGTACAGAGAACTACTGCAGGGGAAGGTCCAGCTTGATCATTTCTGAGTTTCCTGTGGGTTATACCCGGTTTGAAGGAGGTTGATGTGTAATTTTGGCTAAAAACCAAAAATATCTACGGCTCTGCCTCCCCTCCCCAAAAGATACCAAGAGCCACAGGTGTGGGTCATGACAGCACCCACGGGAAAAATCGGGTCAATGTCCACCCAAGCCAAGGTTAAAAGCCCATTCATGTATGGATGAAAAAATCATTTGATCACCTCAATTAAACGTTGCCTTATTAAACTTAATTAATAGGGGGGAGAGAGTTTGGAGACCGTACTGTTGGAAGGGCAAGCCCTTCACTGCCTCCCACCCCAAAATAAAAAGCCAATTGGCCTTGTACTATGGAGCCAGTCGTCACCCCCTTCTCCCTGTTTCCCACCTGTCATCCAATAATGTGAAGGAATATCAACTCAGTGTTATTCTTAATAAAGTGTATTTCAAATTTGTTCAGTCAAACTTAGCCAGGGTTCCAACGCCCTACCTAAAATTCAACTAGAAAGTTACTAATTAGCATTATAAAGTCAGAGCCTACAGCTCCAGGCTTTTCTGTTAGTTGTTTACTAGGATAGAAAGGACAGTTTTAGCCAGATACAGTTTACCATAAGAAAAGTTAGGGAATCCCACAGAGACAGGTTTTTTTTTTTTTTTATATATACGTGTATATGTGTGTGTGTGTGTGTGTGTGTGTGTGTGCAGTATGTATGATTGTGGTGGCTATTCTTGTTTGTCAACTTGATTACACTTGGAATTAACTAAGATACCAAAACTGGGCTACAGGTAAAATGGATTTTGGATTAATTAGAAGTGAAAAATCTAATTATAAACAAGATACTTAATGTTAGAAAACACATGTTTAATCTCAATCTGCTGACCTGTAAAAACCTACCTCTAAAATAGGTCAAAACTTCTGCTGGAAGTTTATATAAGCACATGGAAGGCATAAACTTTTGCTATTTCCCTGATTGCTCTGACCTTGCTAGCAAGTCCATTCCTTCACTGTCATTAGAGCCTCCCACTTCAGGATTTGAGCATATACCGGAGACCACATGAGATATTCATCCTTTTGTACTGAGCAATTTCTGCATTCTTGGTATTTCCATTCATAGGCAGCCATGGCTGGATTAGCTAGACTCTAGTCTGCATGTCATTGGAATAAATCATCTTTGTATATATAGTTTCATTCTATATGTTGTTAAACTAGAATGTGTTATGTAGTAAACCTGTCATATGTTTAAGACCATGTAGGTGTCAACAGTTAACCTCTTTTTTTATTTGATCAGTTGAGGCTGATTGGCAGTTATTTTTGAGGATTTGGTGACCATTGTTGTCTCCATAAATTTTCTTATTCAATAATACTCTCTCCTGGAATGTATAAGCATGTTGCTATCTGCTCAGTTCTTTTTGTCAATAAGCTGTTTTGCATTCACATCTATGGCCTTCTGTGTTTCTTTCTACAGTTACTAATTGCTTTCTGACTTACTTTCAGTTACGAACACTTGACATTCGTTAGTATTTTCTCGAAGAGTCGCAAAGTCTTGACACAGGCCACATCTGATCACTTTTTCTCCTTTAATAGTAGATGTTAATTTATTAATACTTAATTCTAAAGAACTTTCATATAGCTGGGCTTGGTGGTGAACATGTTCAATGCCAGATCCTGGGATGTAGAGGCAGGCAAGTTCAATACTAGCATGGACTAGCATGGTCTACAGAGCTAAGTGTAGAGAAGCTAGGGCTACACAGACTGTCTTAATAAATAAAACTAATAAAAAACTTAAAAAGGAATTTGCAAATTTCAGAAAACTTCAAATAGTAGAATATTCAGACTCAAAGTCCACCATCACTATAAGAGTAAACTCAAAAGATGTTTTTACATAGACTTAGTTTGCTTCTATGCAGTTAAAATAACCATTCTGATTAGTAATTCTTGAGTTTAGTAGAAGGATGCTGTTAAAATTCATATTATTATCAGTTAATTCTTTTCAACCTGTAAATGAGAACTGAAGAGATGACTTGGTATTTTAAGAACCCTGACTCATGATTCTGATAGAGGACTTTAAGAAGGATATAAACAACTCTCTTAAAGAAATACAGGAGAACACAGGTAAACAGCTAGAAGCCCTTAAAGGGGAAACACAAAGATCCCTTAAAGTTATAGGAAAACCCAACAAAACAGGTGAAGGAATTGAACAAAACCATCCAGGATCAAAAAATGGAAGTTGAAACAATAAAGAAATCACAAAGGGAGACAACTCTGGAGATTAAAAAAAAAAAAACCAGGAAAGAGATCAGGAGTCATAAATGCGAGCATCACCAACAGAATACAAGATCTAGAAGAGAAAAATCTCAGGTGCAGAATATACCATAGAAAACATTAACACAACTGTCAAAGAAAATGCAAAATGCAAAATCTCACAACCCAAAATAGCCAAGAAATGGAGGACACAATGATAAGACCAAATCTAAGGATGACAGGTACAGAAGAAAGCAAAGATTCCCAACTTAAAGAGCCAGTAAATATGTTCAACAAAATTATAGAAGAAAACTTCCTTAACCTGAAGAAAGAGATGCTGTAGTGGCTATTCCTGGTTGTCAACTTGACAATATTTGGAATGAACTACAATCCGGAATTGGAAGGCTCACCAGTGACCCTTATCTGGAGGCTTGGAGATCCTTATCTGGATCTTGGTTTGAAGATCTTGAGCCATAGTGGCTATGGATTCCAGAAGATTGAATCTCCGAGTTAAGGAACACACCTTTAATCTGGCTATGCCTTTCATCTGGGATTAAAGGTGTGGTGGAACACACCTTTAATCTGGGCTACACCTTTTGCTGGAGACAATATAAGGACATTGGAAGAAGGGAGTCTAGCTCGAGCCCTTGCTCCTTCGCCTGCTTGCTGCGTGAGACTGAGTAACTGCTAGATCCTTGGACTTCCATTCACAGCTGCGACTGAACCATTGTTGGGAATTGGGCTGCCGACTGTAAGTCATCAATAAATTCCTTTACTATTTAGAAATTATCCATAAGTTCTGTGACTCTAGAGAACCCTGACTAATACAGAAGTTGGTACCAGGAGTGGGGTTCTAGAGTAACAGAAGTACAAGGATGAATCTTTTAAAATTCTGGAATTGGCTTGTTGATCCACCAGCACTTTCAACTATTGAAACCTCTCCAGATTCTCTCCCTCCTGGGAGCTCAGAGAATTTTGAAGACCCATGGTTGAAACTATATTCCGAACTTAAAGAAGCTAATGCCCTTGATTTTCTTAATGAATTAGGTGATTCAGTGCACAAAGCTTTCTACAAGATGGGGAAAAAATCGAAAAATGATTTTACAGGCTGGCTGCTCTTAGTATCTGTGGAAAAAATGATGAATGAAAGGAAGGAGTTGTGTGATAAAATCGAAAGGCTCCAGACACAAGTAAACGATCTAAAAGTTGCTAAGTGTGTCCTTGAGGAGAATCTTCTCTCTTGTAGCAATAGAGCTCAAGTTGCAGAAAATCAAACAGAAACTCTCATTGTAAGGTTGGCTGAACTACAGCGAAAATTCAAGTCTCAGCCTCAGAGTGTGTCGACAGTTAAAGTAAGGGCTCTAATTGGCAAAGAATGGGATCCTACAACATGGGATGGGGATGTGTGGGAAGACCATGTTGAAGCTGAGAATTTTGAATCCTCAGATTCTCAAGGGTTTGCCCCACCTGAGGAAGTAGTACCCTCAGCCCCACCTCTTGAAATAATGCCTTCCCCACATGAGGAAATTAATTTTGCAGAGTCTGCTCACGGCCCACCAATAGTTTCTTCTAGACCTGTAACCAGACTCAAAGCAAAACAGGCTCCTAGAGGGGAGGTAGAAAGTATAGTCCATGAGGAAATTCGCTACACTACTAAGGAGCTTAATGAGTTTGCTAATTCATTCAAGCAGAAACCTGGTGAATATGTGTGGGAATGGATTTTAAGGGTGTGGGATAAGGGTGGAAGGAACATAAAACTAGAGCAGGCTGAGTTTATTGACATGGGTCCTCTGAGTAGAGATTCTAGGTTTAATACGGAAGCTCGCATAGTTAAAAAAGGTGTCAAAAGTTTGTTTGAATGGTTGGCTGAGGTGTTTATCAAAAGATGGCCTACTGGAAATGACTTGGAGATGCCTGATATTCCGTGGCTTAGTGTTGATGAAGGGATTTTAAGACTTAGGGAAATTGCAATGCTAGAGTGGATATATTGTGTAAAGCATAATTGTCCACAATGGGAAGGTCCAGAAGATATGCCTTTCACCAGCTCTATAAGACGCAAATTGGTGAGAGGGGCACCAGCACATTTGAAGGGTTTTGTTCTTTCCCTTTTCCTTGTGCCAGATCTTAGCATTGGAGATGCTTCTGCTCAATTAGATGAATTAAATTCACTGGGTTTAGTTGGATCCCGAGGTAACAAGGGCCAGGTGGCAGCATTGAATCGCCGGAGACAAGGTGATCCTAGTTATTATAATGGACAGCGTAGACAAAAGAATGTTTATAATAACATACCCAGTAATGGTCAGCACAGGAGAGGTGAAATTTATAATGGCATGACTCGCTTGGACCTTTGGCACTGGCTAATCAATCATGGTGTTTCCAGGAATGAAATACATAGGAAGCCTACTGCATATTTGTTTGATCTGTATAAGCAGAAAAATTCTCAAACAAATGAAAGAAAGGCTACATTAGATCGTGGTAAACAGCAATCTCGGCCAGTGAATCAATTTCCAGACTTGAGACAGTTTGCAGATCCGGAACCCCTTGAATGAAGGGGTGGCCAGGTTCCTCTGAGGAAGGATCTTGATAAGACACTCAAAGGTTTTGCTGTTACCCTTTCTCCAGTTCTTCCCCAGAGGGACCTACGGCCTTTTACAAGGGTAACTGTACACTGGGGAAAAGGAAATAATCAGACTTTTCGGGGTCTGCTGGATACTGGTTCTGAGTTGACACTGATCCCAGGGGATCCCAAGAAACATTGTGGCCCTCCAGTTAAAGTAGGGGCTTATGGAGGGCAGGTGATTAATGGAGTTTTGACTGATGTCCGACTCACAGTAGGTCCAGTAGGTCCCCGGACACATCCTGTGGTGATTTCCCCAGTTCCAGAATGTATAATTGGGATAGATATACTCAGAAATTGGCAGAATTCTCATATTGGTTCCCTGAACTGTAGAGTGAGGGCTATTATGGTTGGAAAGGCCAAATGGAAGCCTTTAGAGTTGCCTTTGCCAAAGAAAATAGTGAATCAAAAACAGTATCGTATTCCTGGAGGCATTGCAGAAATTACTGCCACTATCAAGGACTTGAAAGACGCAGGGGTGGTGGTTCCCACCACATCTCCGTTTAACTCTCCTATCTGGCCAGTGCAGAAAACAGATGGATCATGGAGAATGACAGTTGATTATCGAAAACTAAATCAGGTAGTAACTCCAATTGCAGCTGCTGTACCAGATGTAGTTTCGTTACTTGAGCAAATTAACACATCTCCTGGCACCTGGTATGCGGCTATTGATCTGGCAAATGCCTTCTTCTCAGTACCTGTCCATAAGGACCACCAGAAGCAATTTGCTTTCAGTTGGCAAGGCCAACAGTATACCTTCACAGTTTTGCCTCAAGGATATATTAACTCTCCTGCCCTGTGTCATAATTTAGTTAGAAGGGATCTTGATCGTTTGGATCTTCCACAAAATATCACATTGGTGCACTATATTGATGACATTATGCTGATTGGAACAAGTGAGCAGGAAGTAGCAACCACTTTGGACTCATTGGTAACACATATGCGTATCAGAGGATGGGAAATAAATCCAACCAAAATTCAAGGACCATCTACCTCAGTGAAATTCTTAGGAGTCCAGTGGTGTGGGGCATGCAGAGATATTCCTTCTAAGGTGAAAGATAAATTATTGCACCTGGCCCCTCCTACAACCAAGAAAGAAGCACAACGTTTAGTGGGTCTATTTGGATTCTGGAGACAACACATCCCTCACTTGGGTGTGTTACTTAGGCCTATTTACCAAGTGACTCGGAAAGCTGCTAGCTTTGTGTGGGGCCTGGAACAGGAGAAGGCCCTTCAACAGGTCCAGGCTGCTGTGCAGGCTGCTCTACCACTTGGACCATATGACCCAGCAGACCCGATGGTACTTGAGGTGTCTGTGGCTGATAGAGATGCTGTTTGGAGCCTCTGGCAGGCCCCTGTAGGTGAATCACAGAAAAGACCTTTGGGATTTTGGAGCAAAGCTCTGCCATCATCTGCAGACAACTATTCTCCCTTTGAAAAACAGCTCTTGGCCTGCTATTGGGCCTTAGTGGAAACTGAACGTTTGACAATAGGACACCAAGTTACTATGCGACCTGAACTACCCATCATGAGCTGGGTACTATCAGACCCTGCAAGTCATAAAGTGGGACGCGCACAGCAGCAGTCTATTATCAAATGGAAGTGGTATATACGTGATCGGGCCAGAGCAGGTCCTGAAGGCACAAGCAAGTTACATGAAGAAGTTGCTCAAATGCCTATGGTTTCTACTCCTGTTACAATGCCATCTGCTGCCAAGCATGCACCTATAGCCTCATGGGGTGTTCCCTATGATCAACTGACCGAAGAGGAGAAGACTAGAGCCTGGTTTACTGATGGCTCTGCACGTTATGCAGGCACCACCCAGAAGTGGACAGCTGCAGCATTACAACCCCTTTCTGGGACAACCTTGAAAGACACAGGTGAAGGGAAATCTTCACAGTGGGCAGAACTTCGGGCAGTACACATGGTATTACAGTTTGTTTGCAAGAAGAAATGGCCAGATGTACGATTATACACTGACTCATGGGCTGTAGCCAATGGATTGGCTGGATGGTCAGGGACTTGGAAAGATCACAATTGGAAAATTGGTGAGAAAGACATCTGGGGAAGAAGTATGTGGATAGATCTCTCCAAATGGGCAAAGGATGTGAAGATATTTGTGTCCCATGTAAATGCTCACCAAAAGGTGACTTCAGCTGAGGAGGAGTTCAATAATCAAGTGGATAAGATGACCCGTTCTGTGGACAATCAGCCTCTCTCCCCAGCCATCCCTGTCATTGCTCAATGGGCACATGAACAAAGTGGCCATGGTGGTCGAGATGGAGGTTATGCTTGGGCTCAGCAACATGGGCTTCCACTCACCAAGGCTGACCTGGCTACAGCTGCTGCTGATTGCCAGATCTGCCAACAGCAGAAACCAACACTGAGCCCCAGATATGGCACCATTCCTCGAGGTGACCAGCCAGCAACCTGGTGGCAGGTTGACTACATTGGACCACTTCCTTCGTGGAAAGGACAGCGTTTTGTTCTTACTGGAGTAGATACTTATTCTGGTTATGGATTTGCCTTTCCTGCACGTAATGCCTCTGCTAAAACCACCATTCACGGACTGACAGAATGCCTCATCTATCGTCATGGTATTCCACACAGTATTGCTTCTGACCAAGGAACTCATTTCACAGCCAGAGAAGTACGACAGTGGGCTCACGATCATGGAATTCACTGGTCTTACCACATTCCCCATCATCCTGAAGCAGCTGGGCTGATAGAAAGATGGAATGGCCTTTTGAAGATGCAGTTACAGCGCCAATTAGGTGGTAACAGCTTGGAAGGCTGGGGCAGAGTTCTTCAGAAGGCAGTATATGCTTTGAATCAGCGCTCAATATATGGTACAGTTTCACCCATAGCCAGGATTCATGGGTCCAGGAATCAAGGGGTGGAAAACGGAATAGTTCCACTTACTATCACTCCTAGTGACCCTCTAGGAAAATTTTTGCTTCCTGTCCCCATAACTCTAGGTTCTGCTGGCTTAGAAGTTTTGGCTCCAGAGAGGGGAGTGCTCCTACCAGGAGCTACAACAAACATTTCATTGAACTGGAAGCTCAGACTTCCCCCTGGTCATTTTGGGCTTCTAATGCCCTTAAACCAACAGGCTAAAAAAGGAATAACAGTGTTAGGAGGGGTGATAGATCCAGATTACCATGGGGAAATTGGATTACCTCTTCACAATGGTGGTAAGCAAGATTATGTCTGGAGTGCAGGAGATCCCTTAGGGCGTCTCTTAGTACTACCATGTCCTGTGATTAAAGTCAATGGGAAACTACAACAGCCTAATCCAAGCAGGATGACAAAGGACGCAGACCCATCAGGAATGAAGGTATGGGTCAATCCTCCAGGAAAAGAGCCAAGACCTGCTGAGGTGCTGGCTGAAGGTGAAGGAAATACAGAATGGGTAGTAGAGGAAGGTAGTTATAAATACCAATTAAGGCCACGTAACCAGTTGCAGAAACGAGGATTATAAAGTAATATGAATGCCCATTGTAAATTTACTAATGCGTTTGCGATTGTACGAGGGATAGTTATATCATGTTAGGCGTATTTACAACCTTGTTATTGTTTCATGTGAACATGAGATATTATTTGTGTCAAGTTGACAAGGGGTGGATTGTAGTGGCTATTCCTGGTTGTCAACTTGACAATATTTGGAATGAACTACAATCCGGAATTGGAAGGCTCACCAGTGACCCTTATCTGGAGGCTTGGAGATCCTTATCTGGATCTTGGTTTGAAGATCTTGAGCCATAGTGGCTATGGATTCCAGAAGATTGAATCTCCGAGTTAAGGAACACACCTTTAATCTGGCTATGCCTTTCATCTGGGATTAAAGGTGTGGTGGAACACACCTTTAATCTGGGCTACACCTTTTGCTGGAGACAATATAAGGACATTGGAAGAAGGGAGTCTAGCTCGAGCCCTTGCTCCTTCGCCTGCTTGCTGCGTGAGACTGAGTAACTGCTAGATCCTTGGACTTCCATTCACAGCTGCGACTGAACCATTGTTGGGAATTGGGCTGCCGACTGTAAGTCATCAATAAATTCCTTTACTATTTAGAAATTATCCATAAGTTCTGTGACTCTAGAGAACCCTGACTAATACAGATGCCCATAAGTATACAAGAAGTCTACAGAACTCCAAATAGTTTAGACCAGAAAAGAAATTCCTCCCATCACATAATAATCAAAACATCAAATGCACAAAACAAAGAATATTAAAAGCAGTAAGAGACAAAGGTCGAGTAACAAATAAAGGCAGACTGATCAGAACTGCCACAGACTTCTCACCAGAGACTTTGAAAGCCAGAAGATCCTGGGCAGATGTCATACAGATACCAAGAGAACTCAAATGCCAGCCCAGGCAAAACTCTAAATTACCATAAAGGAGAAACCAAGATACTCCATGACAAAAACAAATTTACACAATATCTTTCCACAATTTCAGTCCTACAAAGGACAATAAATGGAAGATCCCAACACAAGAAGAGAAAGTACATCTTAGAAAAAGCAAGAAAATAAACTTCTTTTAATCTTCTTTTAACAAACCCAAAAAGAAGATAGCCACATAAACATAATTACACCCCTAACAACAAAAATAACAGGAATCAACAATCGCTTTTCCTTAATACCTCTTAATATCAATGGACTGAATTCCCCAATAAAAAGACATAGATTAACAGACTGGATAAATAAACAAGACTCAACACATTGCTGGATACAGGAAATGCACTTCAGTGACAAAGACAGACACTACCTCAGAGAAAAAAAGGCTGTGAGAAAGCAAAGATCTTAGAAGATGTAAACACCTCTCATGCTGGTTGATTGGCAGGATTAAATTTAGTAAAAATGACCATCTTGCTGAAAGCAAGCTACAGATTCAATGCAATCCCTATTAAATTTCCAAATCAATTCTTCATGGAGTTAGTAAAAGCAATTTCCAAATTTATCTGTAATAACAAAAAACCCAGGATAGCAAAAACTATTCTCAACAATAGAAGAACTTCTGGGAGAATCACCACCTCTGACGTCAAGATGTATTACAGAGCAATTGTGATAAAAACTGCATGGTATTGGTACAGTGACAGGCAGGCAGATCAATGGAATAGAATTGAAGATCCAGAAATGAACCCACACACCTATGGTCACTTGTTCTTTGACAAAGGATCTAAAATCATTCAGTGGAAAAAGACAACATTGTCAACAAATGGTCCTGGTTCAACTGGTAGTCAACAGGTAGAAGAATGCGAATTGATCTATTCTTATCTCCTTGTACAAAGCTGAAGTCCAAGTGGATTAAGGAACTCCACATAAAACTAGATACACTGAAACTAATAGAAAAGAAAGTGGGGAAGAGCCTCAAGTACATGGGCACAGGGGAAATTTTCCTGAACAGAACACTAAGGGCTTATGCTCTAAGATCAAGAATTGACAAATGGGACCTCATAAAATTGCAAAGCTCCTGTAAGGCAAAGGACACTGTCAATAGGACAAAATGGCAACCAACAGATTGGGAAAAGATCTTTACCAGTCTCACATCTAATATCTAAAATGTATACAAAGAACTCAAGTAGTTAGACTCCAGAGAACCAAATAACCCTATTTAAAAATGGGGAAAAAGAATTGAACCTAAGATCTTCAGAAACACAGGGGATAGCTTTAACTGCTCAGCAACCATAGGAGGAACAACAATATGAACCAACTAGTACCCCCAGAGCTCCCAGGAACTAAACCACCAACCAAAGACTACACATGGAGGGACCCATGACGCCAGCTGCATATGTAGCAGAGGATGGCTTTGTGGGACATCAATGAGAGGAGAGGCCCTTGGTCTTGTGAAGGGCCCCAGTGCAGGGAATGCCAGGAAAGGGAAGAGTAGGTGAGTTAGTGAGCAGGGGGCGGGGGGAGAGGATGGGAGGCTTCTGAGTGAAAACGAGGAAGGGATAAAATTTCAAATGTAAATAAAGACAATATCTAATAAAAATAAAATAAAATTAATGGGGAACAGAGATAAACAGTGAATTCTCAAATGAGGAAACGTGAATGGCTGAGAAACACCTAAAGAAATGTTCAACATCCTTAGTCATCAGGGAAATGCAAATCAAAACAACCCTGAGATTCCACCTCACACTAGTCAGAATGGCTAAGATAAAAAAACTCAGGTGACAGCAGATGCTGGCAAGGATGTGGAGAGAGAAGAACACTCCTCCATTGCTGGTGGGATTGCAAGCTGGTACAACCACTCTGGAAATCAGTGTGCGGTTCCTCAGAAAATTGAACATAGTACTACCTGAGGATACAGCTATACCACTCCTGGGCATATACCCAGAAGATGCTCCAATATGTAATAAGGACACATGCTCCACTATGTTCATACCAGCCTTATTTATAATAGCCAGAAGCTGGAAAGAACCCAGATGTCCCTCAACAGCAGAATGGATACAGAAAATGTGGTACATTTACACAATGGATTACTCAGCTATTAAAAACAATGATTTCATGAAATTATTAGTCAAATGAATGGAATTAGAAAATATCATCCAGAGTGAGGTAACCCAATCACAAAAGAACACACATGGTATGCACTCACTGATAAATGGATATTAGCCCACTCACTGATAAATGGATATTAACCCAAAAGTTCAGAATACTCAAGATAAAATTCACAGACTACATGAAGCTCAAGAAAAAAAAAAGACCAATGTGTGGATACTTCACTCCTTCTTATAAGGGGGAACAAAATACCCATGGGAGAAGATACAGAGGCAAAATGTGGTGCAGAGACTGAAGGAAAGGCCATCCAGAGACTGACCCACCTGGGGATCCATCACATATACAGTTACCAAACCCAGATACTATTGTGGATGCCAACAAGTGCTTCCTGACAGGAGCCTGACATAACTGTCTCCTGAGAGGCTCTGCAAGTGCGTCACAAATAGAGAGGTGGTTGCTTGGAGCCAACCATTGGACTGAGCACAGGATGCCCAATGGAGGAGCTAGAGAAAAACCCCAAGGAGCTGAAGGGGTTTGCAGCCCCATAGGGGGAACAACAATATGAACTAACCAGTACCCCCAGAGATCCCAGGTACTAAACCATCAACCAAAGAGTACACATGGAGGGATCCATGGCTCCAGCTGCTTATGTAGCAGAGGATGGCCTTATCGTGCATCAATGAGAGGAGAGGCCCTTGGTCCTGTGAAGGCTCCATTCCCCAGTGTATGGGAATGCCAGGCCAGAGAAGCAGGAGTGGGAGGATTAGTGTTCACGGGGAGGGGGATGGGATGGGGGATTTTCAGAAGGGAAATGAGAAAAGGGGATAAAATTTGAAATGTAAATAAAAAGTATCTAATAAAAAATTAAAAATAAACAACTGAACCCCCCCCCCAAAAAAAAAAACCCTCAAAATATATGTTACTGGGGAAGACTCTGCAGGGCCTAGATGAAGCAGTTCTTTCTGCAATGAAGTTGACAGAACTCCATGTGGACCCAAGGAGTACCCTGTCCTCTCTCGGTGTCAGTGGTTAAGGAAGGGTTAATGGTACCCAAGTCAGTATATGTGATGCACCACATGAGGAGAATGAAGAGCAAGGTTTCATGACCTTCTCAACAAATGCAGAAACAAAAAAGGTGTCAAAACTTGACACACTCTCTGATGAAAATGTGTCAGTAAACTAGGTATGCAAAGAAAGTACACACACACACACACACACACACACACACACACACACACACACACACACACCCGGGGGGGGGGTCAGGAAGAGAGAGAGAGAGAAAGAGAGAGAGAGAGAGAGAATTCAAAAGAGCTAAAGAGACTAAAACCATGCAGGTGTTGACTTTCACAATCTATTCTCAGTATGGCACTAGAAGTCCTAACTAATTAGGAGAAAAAAAAAAGAGCTAAATGCTTCCAGGCTAGACATGAAGGGGTAAGGAGTATCTACTTACATATGACACAGTAGTAAACGTAGAAAACCCTGAAGAGTCTAGCAAATGGTCTCAGGTGTAACAAATTGAGCGTTTCAAGAAAAAAATATCAGCAAGCATAAAAAACTCTCAGTTTCCTTTGTATACACGAACAACTATGGTGTGAGAATCAAATTCAGAGAACCACTGCGCTCTCAGCAACAGCAAACGTCTCAGTCAATTTGTAGAGGAGACCTGAGATGGAGAACTGCAGAGAGAGGAAAGAAACTGAAAAGGTCACAAATAATCAGGAACACACCTGTGTTCACTGATTGTAAGAATTACAATGTTCACACTAATCAAAATGTCCTACAGACTCTGTGATCTCTCTTAAAATCTCAGTTAATTCTCTGTAGAAAAAGAAGAGATAAATATGCAAGTCCACACTGAAATATTAAACCCTCCATGTAATAAAAATTTCTTAGTTTTATATGTATTATATATATATATACACATATATAAATATATATATGAGAGTTTTGCTTATATGTGTGTCTCTGCACCACCTTCTTGTAGATGGTTGTCAGTCACCACGTGACTACTGGATCTTGAACCAGAGTCCTCTGCCAGAACAAGTATTGTTAATGGCTAAGCCATCTCTCCAGCTGCATTCAAAGTATTTTGAGAATGAACACAGCAGCAAAGGAGCATGAACAGAAGATCACATATTGTGTCACAGTGACAGAGACTGGGAGATAGCTCATTACCATCCAGTGCTGTTCTCAACTATGTTTTTTGGAAGAATATGCACAGCACTCCACCACTTCAATAGCAATAAAATGAACTGGTTTATTTAAATGGACAATGGATATTAACAGGCTAGGCATTTCCACAAAATAACATATGACCAGCAAAAATGAAAAAAAAATTGTCCCCATCACTGATCACCAGAAAAATGCAAGTCAAAATCTCAAAGGGGGTTGCGCAGAGAACTCAGTGAGCAAAGTGCTTGCTGCCTAAGTCTGAAAAACAGAGGTGAGCTCTCTAGCACTCGTGTAGAACCCATGCTTGCTAGTGTGGGTATGTAACCCCAGGACTGCTTGGCAGAGACAGGTACATTTGGTAGACTCATTGGCAAACAAGTCCAGCTGAAATGCCAAAAGGCCAGGTGCACTGAGCGATCATATCTCTAAAGCAGAAGAGAAATACTTTCATCATTTTATAGAATTGGAATCAGGGACTTGTGCAAAATTTTCAGTCTAGGAATAGTTTATACAATCTGAGAGAATTTTTTTTAAAAAAAGTTCTCTAATAAATTCTCAAAACTCTGAAAGGTGAGAGTCTTGGCTACTAAGGAGTGTCTCCAGGTAAGAAAGCAGAGGCCAAAGGCATAGAGCAAATCAAACAAGAGCTATTGGGCAAGGTCGCTCATGGGGATGAAAACACTCACCCCCAAGCAGGATGAGCTGGGTTCATGTCAACTTGACACCAAAATCAACTTATAGGAGTGAACGTCAACTGAAAAGATGCCTCCAGATGATCACAATACTGAGGGCAAGCCTGGAAGGCATTTTCTTTATGAGTGGTTGATGTGGGCAGGTCATTGTGGTTGGTGCCATCCCTGGGCTTGTGGTCTAGGGTGCTGTAAGAAAGCAGGCTGAGCAAGTTGTGAGGAGCAAGCCAGTACAGTAACACTTCTCCATGGCCTCTGCCTCAGCTCCTGCTTCAAGGTCCTTCCCGGGTTGAGTTCCTGCCTGGCTTCCTCTGGTAGCCTGTGCCTGGGGATGCATAAGCCACATAAACCTGCTCCTCCCCAAGTGGCTTTGGCCATGGTGTTTCATAATGGCAACAGAAACACTAAGACACATGACGCCTGAGTTCCAGCCCAGAACCCAGGACACTCAGGAGAGGAAACAGATCTGCAATAGGCTCCCAAGAGCAGGGCAGTGGAGAGTCTGTGGATGTATCATCTTAGCGTGAACAGTTGACTCCACAGTGGCAGACCTTGTAGCTTGGCTGCAAATGGACTTGTGAGAACTTGATGGAGTCCAATTCAGACAGTTTCTAGTTACCTAGAGTCCTGTGGGAGGAGAAGATAAACCCAACCTCCCACACTAGTGTGAGGAGGGTGATTGTAAAGGACTGTGGAGCTCCCCATGCCATTGATTATCAGTGTGATAAACAATGAGACAGATAATAAGTCTCTGGGTCCAGTAAGATCCATGACACAGGAGGACTGTAAACATTCAGGGTCAAAAAGTATACCTGAGGGAAGAGTGGGCACAAGTAGGTCCTGAGTGTGTGCTTAATAAGATCTCTTAAGAGAGATGAGTCTGGAGTCTGTGATATGGCTCAGTGGATAAGAGCAATGGCTGTTCTTCTAGAGGACGGGGGTTCAAATCCCAGAACCCACATAGTGGAACCTAACTCTCTGTAACTCCAGTCCTGATGTCTACTTGAATTCTCCAGCAACACTGCATGTCCATGGTGCTCAGACATTAATGTAGGCAAGAGCAGACAAAAATAAACGAGTAAATGAATATTTTGTAAATATTGTTAGATTTATCTGAGAGGGGAAATGAGAACATGGCAGGCACTTCTTAGGGAGGAAGAAGGAGAATAAAACAGGAGGTGGGAAGAAGGTAAAGAAGAGTAGCAGGATAAAGTTGATCCCACAGAAAAAACAAAAAAGGAGATTTCTTTAAGGAAGAGATGGAGAGGCAAATACAGGAAAAGGAAAGAGGAAAAATAACAGTATGGACGCTGAAAAAGCCACAACTATGTATGAAAATGAACAAATGAGCAAACAATCCTGTTATAACACATGTAATTCAGTATATAAAGTGTTTTTTTAAAATTAGGCATTTTCTTCATTTAAACTTCCAATGCTATCCAAAAACGTCCCCCATACCCTCCCCCACCATTCCCCTACCCACCCACTCCCGCTTCTTGGCCCTGGCGTTCCCCTGTACTGGGGCATATAAAGTTCCCAAGACCAATGGGCCTCTCTTTCCAATGTCTTAAACGCGTTCTCACGACCGGCCAGGAAAGACACAACAAACCAGAATCTTCTGCGGCAAAACTTTATTGCTTACATCTTCAGGAGCCAGGAGCGCAAGCCCCCAGCCCCAAAAATGAAAGCGCCCCTCTTACATCTTTAGGAGCCAGAGCGCCAGCGCGCAGAGCGCCAGAGCGCAAGCAAGAGCTCTATTGTTTACATCTTTTGGAGCAAGCGAGCAGGCGCCAGAGCCAGAGAGCAAAAGCGCAAGAGCGCAAGTAAGAGAGAGAATGGCGGAAACCCCGTCCCCTTTTAAGGAGAATTATCTTTCGCCTAGGACGCATCACTCCCTGATTGGCTGCAGCCCATGGCTGAGTAAAGGCAGAGTACATGTAGTGGTAAAATACCCTTGGCACATGCGCAGATTATTTGTTTACCACTTAGAACACAGGATGTCAGCGCCATCTTGTGACGGCGAATGTGGGGGCGGCTCCCAACATCTCCCCCTTTCCTTTTAATAAGAGCAATAGGCCACCCATATTAATGAGAGTGGAGATAGAGGTCAAATCCCCAGTGTGCAGGTAAAGGAGCCATGTACAGGATTAGCTCTTAGGCTCACAGGCTTTTACCCAGAGCAACCCTGACCTGCTCTCGTGTCGTTTTGCCTGGAGAGAAGGACACTTGGACACTCAACCTTCTTGAAAGATGACATGTCTCCCTAGAATAGGCTCATATATGCCGCAGAGCCCTTCTACTGCAGTGCTTAGCCGTGCAACTCTCTCGGGCTGCTGAAGCACACTCACTCTATCCCGTGCAATGAGACTAGCCTCGTGAGATGTAAGAGCTGAGTGGCCAGCGACCTATTGCCTAAGCATAGATATATCAGGGGAAGCACCATGTTCTAGTACTGCAAGTGCCTGGGCAATAACCACCTTGTCTCTCCTAGTTTGGGCCTTAAGCTTACAGACCAACCAAAGAAGCAACACTAATCCACAGCAAAGTATATCTCCAAATAATATTAATCCCACCCATTCTTTAAAGAAGGGAAATGCTGAGGAGATCCAATTGGGTAATCCTTTGGTCAGGGACAGGTCCAAGCGCGTGGAGTTGACCTGAAGTCTCAATTCCCGAAGGATCTGTTCAAATTTAGCCGTCCAATTCTGTAACATATACTGAAAAAGACTTTTTGACAAATTAGCTGCCCTAGTAAATTTAACATACTGAATGGAAGTAACACACAATCCCGGAAACTTTTGTTTACACCCCAGCTGAGCTATTTGCCATAATACATCTAGTTGTTTCTGGACAAGATCTATGAGTTGATTAACCAGCATGAGACCTCCCTGTATCATGACATTAGCTGAGGCCTGTTTATCTATGACTGTAGTCACTGAGGCTGACAAAGTGTTAATGGTGTCAGTCGTCTGGACCTGTCCAGACAAAGCCAAGGCTGTCTGAATCAAGGCTAAACCCAGTTCCTAGTTAGTGGTAAAAAAGCAGGGGAATACTTGAGCATTATACATCACCGTCATTGGGAGTGGAAATGTCGACATTATCCCCCAACGCTGCTCTCTTTTTATTATTGACGCCCTGGACATCACCAAGACGAGGGACATCAGTATTCCCTTGGTCAGTCTGGATTTTTCGGGTGAGTCTTTCTGGTATCCAAAATGGGTTGTCTTCATTCTGTGGAAAAACACAAACCGCTCCCCTGGATCTTATCAAAATAGGATCCGGGCCATACCATTTATTATCAAGGACATTTTTCCATTTAACCATCTCATTGGGCCTATCTGGCTCTGAACAATGACGTTCAGCCGCAGTATGGCCATGAGCATCAATATTTAAAAAATTGAGTGTAAAGAGTGCCATAGACACAGACACTCTTGGTGCTCGGGGTAGAGTCTCCTCAATTCCCCTCTTCTGTTTTATAAGATAGGCTTTGAGGGTGCGATGCGCACGCTCAACAATACCCTGTCCTTGAGGGTTGTATGGAAGTCCAGTCAGGTGGGTCACGTCCATCTGACGGCAGAACTGCTGGAATTTTTGAGACGTATAAGCTGGTCCATTATCAGTCTTAAGGAGTTTGGGTTTCCCCCAAGCACTCCATGCCTCAAGGCAATGTTGAATCACATGTGAGGCTTTTTCTCCGGTTAACGGAGAAGCAAACATGATGCCAGAACATGTGTCAATGGACACATGGAGATATTGAAGTTTTCCAAAGGAAGAAACATGTGTAACATCCATTTGCCAGACCTGTAGAGGTCGAATACCGCGTGGGTTAATTCCCACATGAGGAACTGGCAAGAACTCACAGCATCTTTGACATTGAGTAACAATGTCACGGGCTTCTTTTCTTGTCAAGGAGAAACGACTGCGTAATGTTTCAGCCGTCACATGAAAATTGTTATGAAAATTTCTTGCAGCCTCTACCGGGGATGATAGGGCAGCAGCCACCACTTTAGTGGCCTTATCTGCCAAATCATTTCCCAGAGCCATGGGGCCAGGTAGGCCTGAATGGGCTCTAACATGAGTAATATAAACAGGAAATCTTCTAGATAACAAAACTAATTGTATCTGCTGAAAAATATTGGCAACTCTACTGGAAGGCTTAATCACTCCAGCCACTTCTAAAAGATTTACTGCATTAACCACATAACAGGAATCTGAAACAATATTAAGGGGTTCTAAAAAGGTTTTTAAAACTTCTAAAACCACTAAACATTCTACCACTTGAGGTGAATTTTCATTATATTGTTTGGATACCACTTTACCATTAGCCACATAGGCACCTATGCCAGTTTTTGATCCATCAGTATATACCACAATCCCATTTTTAAGTGGGTTTCTTACTGTTATTTGTGGAAACACAACAGATTGATTTTGGGCAAACTGTAAAATTGGATGTTTTGGATAATGGTTATCTATTTGTCCTGAAAAGGAGGTAACTAAAACTGCCCAATCATTAGATGTGGCTGCCAAGGTTTGAACCTGTGCAGCGGTATAAGGTACAATTAAAAGATATGGACTTCGCCCAAAGTGGGTGATTGCTGCTTTTAGGCCTTTAAGGGCAAGCTGTGCAATTGCATCAGGATACCAATCTATTATTTTAGCTGGGGATACGTTTGGATGGATCCACAACAATGGCCCATTCTGCCACAAAACTGCGGTTGGCAATTGTGCTGTCTTAAAGACACACAAACTGAAAGGCTGCGAATCCTCAATACGTTGTAATTGTGCATTCTGTAAGGCTTTTTCCACCTTTTGTAAGGCCTGGTTAGCAGCTAGAGTAAGAGCCCTAGGGGAGGAGATATGAGGATCTCCTTCTAAAATACCAAACAAAGGCCTTAACTCAGCGGAAGGAATCTTTAAAAAAGGTCTGAGCCAATTAATATCTCCCAACAGCTTTTGAAAATCATTTAAGGTATGGAGGTGATCTCTTTTTATCTAAACATGTAAATATTGATTTCTCTCAAAGGAGGAAATATGCGTGACATCCATTTGTCAGACCTGTAATGGCCTGACGCCACGAGGGTTTACCCCTACGTGAGTAGATAAAATTTGACAACAATCTAAAGGCATTATTAAGTAATCAGAATCATTTCCAGTAGAACCAATCCCTCTGGCAGCTCTAGGAATACCAGAGGAAGGAAAAACAGCCATGTAGGCTTGGCAAAATTATTAGTTGAGCTATTCTGTCCCTTTGTGATATAGAAAAGACAACTTGAGGACAAGAACAGAGAACCTGAAGTTCCCCTTTACAATCCTGATCTACAACTCCAGGGTGGACAATAAGACCTTGTAGGCTGCAAGAGCCTGCCTCTGTCATACTGGCCACAAAATCTGAGAAGGACTCCTGAGGTCCCTGGATGATCTTAGTTAATTGTCCAGTGGCTTCACCTGCTCGGGAGAGCGCCTTTTAGGCCCTAATAGCCTTTTTATCTGATTCAGAACTATTAAGAACTGGCTCCTTGAGCTCATCTAGTGATGAGTAGAGGCTCCTTCTCCTAGAAGCCTCCGCTGATTGATCTTTTTTCTTTTCTTTTTCCTTCTCCTTCCTTCCAATCTCTCCCCAGGTATTTTTACCTGACCTAAACTTTTCCTCAGGTTCAAGACCCGTGGAAAGGCCTGTATACTTATTTTGTGTACTATATTTTTTCTTTGCTCCTACTCTCTCTCCCCGCTTTACTTCTGATAGATTGTCCTGAATTTCGTCCAGAATCCGCCCTGCCTTAACCACTTGATAACATGTGAAAAGGAACAAAAGGGCTTCTAACACTAGAGAAAGTTCAAGGCCAAACATACCTTGTAAAGCTATTTTCCACTTTACTTCTGATAGACTGTCTTGAATTTCGTTAGAAAGTTCAAGGCCAGGCGTACCTTGTAAAGCTATTTTTCACTTTACTTCTGATAGACTGTCTTGAATTTCCTTAGAAAGTTCAAGACCAGACTTACCTTGTAAAGCTGTACTCACTGGTACTTCTGTTCCCCAGCTGAAAAGTTCTGAATTCATGCAGTTGAATCCTTCTCAACAGTCTGTTTTACGGGAACCTTTATTACCGTGACCCGCAGTTTTGGTTCCGGATGAGGGATCTTCCTTGCGCCGGTCCTGAGTTTTCTTGTATTTTTTCGTCCCGGGTTTCGGCACCAACTCTTAAACGCGTTCTCACGACCGGCCAGGAAAGACACAACAAACCAGAATCTTCTGCGGCAAAACTTTATTGCTTACATCTTCAGGAGCCAGGAGCGCAAGCCCCCAGCCCCAAAAATGAAAGCGCCCCTCTTACATCTTTAGGAGCCAGAGCGCCAGCGCGCAGAGCGCCAGAGCGCAAGCAAGAGCTCTATTGTTTACATCTTTTGGAGCAAGCGAGCAGGCGCCAGAGCCAGAGAGCAAAAGCGCAAGAGCGCAAGTAAGAGAGAGAATGGCGGAAACCCCGTCCCCTTTTAAGGAGAATTATCTTTCGCCTAGGACGCATCACTCCCTGATTGGCTGCAGCCCATGGCCGAGTAAAGGCAGAGTACATGTAGTGGTAAAATACCCTTGGCACATGCGCAGATTATTTGTTTACCACTTAGAACACAGGATGTCAGCGCCATCTTGTGACGGCGAATGTGGGGGCGGCTCCCAACACCAATGATGACCGACTCGGCCAACTTCTGATACATATGCAGCTAGAGACACGAGCTACGGGGGGAACTGGTTAGTTCATATTGTTGTTCCACCTATAGGGTTGCAGACCCCTTTAGCTCCTTGGGTACTTTCTCTAGCTCCTCCATTGGGGGCCTTGTGATCCATCCAATAGCTGACTGTGAGCATCCACTTCTGTGTTTGCTAGACCCCGGCAAAGCCTCACAAGAGACAGCTACATCTGGGTCCTTTCGATAAAATCTTGCTAGTGTATGCAATGGTGTTAGCGTTTGGAGGCTGATTATGGAATGGATCCCCGGGTATTGCAGTCTCTAGATGGTCCATCCTTTCATCTCAGATCCAAAATTTGTCTCTATAACTCCTTCCATGGGTGTTTTGTTCCCAATTCTAATAAGGGACAAAGTGTCCACATTTTGGTCTTCATTCTTCTTGAGTTTCATGTGTTTTGCAAATTGTATCTTGTATCTTGGGATTCTGAGTTTTGGGCTAATATCCACTTATCAGTGAGTACATATCATGTGAGTTCTTTTGTGATTGGGTTACCTCACTCAGGATGATGCCCTCCAGGTCCATCCATTTGCCTAGGAATTTCATAAATTCATTCTTTTTAATAGCTGAGTAGTACTACATTGTGTAAATGTACCACATTTTCTGTATCCATTACTCTGTTGAGTGGTATCTAGGTTCTTTCCAGTTTCTGTCTATTATAAATAAGGCTACTAGGAACATAGTGGAGCATGTGTCCTTCTAACCAGTTGGAACATCTTCTGGATATATGCCCAGGAGAGGTATTGCTGGATCCTCCAGTAGTACTATGTCCAATTTTCTGAGGAATAGCCAGACTGATTTCCAGAGTGGTTGTACAAGCCTGCACTCCCACCAACAATGGAGGAGTGTTCCCCTTTCTCCACATCCTCGCCAGCATCTGCTGTCAGCTGAATTCTTGATCTTAGCAATTCTGACTGGTGTGAGGTTGAATCTCAGGATTGTTTTGATTTGCATTTCCCTGATGATTAAGGATGCTGAATATTTTTTTTCAGGTGCTTCTCAGCCATTCAGTATTCCTCAGGTGAGAATTCTTTGTTTAGCTCTGAGCCCCATTTTTCAATGGGGTTATTTGATTTTCTGGAGTTCACCTTCTTGAGTTCTTTATATATATTGGATATTAGTCCCCTATCTGATTTAGGATAGGTAAAGAACCTTTCCCAATCTGTTGGTGGCCTTTTTGTCTTATTGACGGTGTCTTTTGCTTTACAAAAGCTTTGCAATTTTATGAGGTCCCATTTGTCAATTCCCGATCTTACAGCATTGCTGTAAGCCATTGCTGTTCTATTCAGGAATTTTTTCCCCTGTGCTTATATCTTCGAGGCTTTTCCCCACTTTCTCCTCTATAAGTTTCACTGTTTCTGGTTTTATGTGGAGTTCCTTGATCCACTTAGATTTGACCTTAGTACAAGGAGATAGGAATGGATCAATTCTCATTCTTCTACATGATAACCGCCAGTTGTGCCAACACCATTTGTTGAAAATGCTTTCTTTTTTTCCACTGGATGGTTTTAACTCCCTTGTCAAAGATCAAGTGACCATAGGCGTGTGGGTTCATTTCTGGGTCTCAGTTCTATTCCACTGGTCTACTTGTCTGTCCCTATACCAGTACCATGCAGTTTTTATCACAATTGCTCTGTAGTACAGCTTTAGGTCAGGCATGGTGATCCCACCAGAGGTTCTTTTATCCTTGAGAAGAGTTTTTGCTATCCTAGGTTTTTTGTTATTCCAGATGAATTTGCAGATTGCCCATTCTAATTCGTTGAAGAATTGAGTTGGAATTGTGATGGGGATTGCATTGAATCTGTAGATTGCTTTTGGCCAGATAGCCATTTTTACTATATTGATCCTGCCAATCCATGATCATGGGAGGTCTTTCCATCTTCTGAGATCTTCTTTAATTTCTTTCTTCAGAGACTTGAAGTTCTTATCATACAGATCTTTCATTTCCATAGTTATAGTCATGCCAAGGTATTTAATATTATTTGTGACAATTGTGAGGGTTGTTTCCCTAAATTCTTTCTCAGCCTGTTTATCCTTTGTGTAGAGAAAGGCCATTGACTTGTTTGAGTTAATTTTATATCCAGCTACTTCACTGAAGCTGTTTATCAGGTTTAGGAGTTCTCTGGTGGAATTTTTAGGGTCACTTATATATACTATCATATCATCTGCAAATAGTGATATTTTAACTTCTTCCTTTCAAATTTGTATCCCCTTGATCTCCTTTTGTTGTCGAATTGCTCTAGGTAGGACTTCAAGTACAATGCTGAATAGGTAGGGAGAAAGTGGGCAGCCTTGTCTAGTCCCTGATTTTAGTGGGAATGCTTCCAGCTTCTCACCATTTACTTTGATGTTGGCTACTGGATTGCTGTAGATTACTTTTATCATGTTTACGTATGGGCCTTGATTTCCTGATCTTTCCAAGACTTTTATCATGAAGGGGTGTTGGATTTTATCAAATGCTTTTTCCGCATCTAACGAGATGATCACGTGGTTTTGTATTTGAGTTTGTTTATATAGTGGATGATGTTGATAGATTTCCATATATTAAACCATCCCTTCATCCCTGGAATGAAACCTACTTGGTCAGGATGGATGATTGTTTTGATGTGTTCTTGGATTCGGTTAGTGAGAATTTTATTGAGGATTTTTGCATCAATATTCATAAGGGAAATTGGTCTGAAATTCTCTATCTTTGTTGCATCTTTCTGTGGTTTAGGTATCAGAGTAACTGTGGCTTTATAGAATGAAATGGGTAGAGTATCCTCTGCTTCTATTTTGTGGAATAGTTAGTGCAGAACTGGAATTAGAATTAGATCTTTGAAAGTCTGATATAACTCTGCATTAAGCCCATCTGGTCCTGGGCTTTTTTTTTTTTTGGTTGGGAGACTATTAATGACTGCTTCTACTTCTTTAGGGAATATAGGATTGTTTAGATCATTAACCTGATCCTGATTTAACTTTGGTACATGGTATCTGTCTAGAAATTTGTCCATTTCATCCAGGTTTTCCAGTTTTGTTGAGTATAGACTTTTGTAGAAGGATCTGATGGTGTTTTGGATACCTTCAGAATCTGTTGTTATGTCTCCCTTTTCATTTCTTAATTTGTTAACTTTGTTAATTTCTGATGCTGTCCCTATGCCCTCTAGTGAGTCTGGCCAAGGGTTTATCTATCTTGTTGATTTTCTCAAAGAACCAGCTCCTCCTTTGGTTGATTCTTTGAATAGTTTTTCTTGTTTCCACTTGGTTTATTTAGCCCCTGAGTTTGATTATTTCCTGCCATCTACTCCTCTTGGGTGAATTTGCTTCCTTTTGTTCTAGAGCTTTTAGGAGTGTTGTCAAGCTGCTAGTGTGTGCTCTCTCTAGTTTCTTTTTGGAGGCACTCAGAGCTATGAGTTTTCGTCTTAGAAATGCTTTCATTGTGCCCATAAGTTTGTGTATGTTGTGGCTTCATTTTCATTAAACTCTAAAAAGTCTTTATTTTCTTTCTTTATTCCTTCCTTGAACAAGGTATCATTGAGAAGAGTGTTGTTTAGTTTCCACATGAATGTTGGCTTTCTATTATTTATGCTATTATTGAAGATCAGCCTTAGTCCATGGTGATCTGATAGGATGGATGGGACAGTTTCAATATTTTTGTATCTGTTGAGGCCTATTTTGTGACTAATTATATGGTCAATTTTGCAGAAGGTTCCATGAGATGCTGAGAAGAAGTTATATCCCTTTTAGGATAAAATGTTCTGTAGATATATGTTAAATCCATTTGTTCCATAACTTCTGTTAGTTTCACTGTGTCTCTGTTTAGTTTCTGTTTCCAAGTTCTGTCCATTGATGAAAGTGGTGTGTTGAAGCCTCCCACTATTATTGTGTGAGCTGCAATGCGTGCTTTGAGCTTTACTAAAGTTTCTTTAATGAATGTGGCTGCCCTTGCATTTGCAGCATAGATATTCAGAATTGAGAGTTCCTCTAGGAGGATTTTACTTTTGATGAGCATGAAGTCCTTGTCTTTTTTGATAACTTTGGGCTGGAAGTCGATTTTATTCGATATTAGAATGGCTACTCCAGCTTGTTTCTTCAGACCATTTGCTTGGAAAATTGTTTTCCAGCCTTTCACTCTGAGGTAGTCTCTGTCTTTTTCCCTGAGATGGGTTTCCTTTAAGCAGCAGAATGTTGGGTCCTGTTTGTGTAGCCAGTCTGTTAGTCTATGTCTTTGTATTGGGGAATTGAGTCCATTGATATTAAGAGATATTAAGGAAAAGTAATTGTTGCTTCCTATTATTTTTGTTTTCAGAATTGGCATTCTGTTCTTGTGGCTGTCGTCTTTTAGGTTTGTTGAAGGATTACTTTCTCGCTTTTTCTAAGGTGTGGTTTCCGTCCTCGTATTGTTTTTTTTTCCTGTTATTATCCTTTGAAGGGCTGGATTCATGGAAAGATATTTTGTGAATTTGGTTTTGTCATGGAATACTTTGGTTTCTCCATCTATGGTAATTGAAAGTTTGGCTGGGTAGAGTAGCCTGGGCTGGCATTTGTGTTCTCTTGGTGTCTGTATAACATCTGTCCAGGCTCTTTTGGCTTTCATAGTCTCTGGTGAAAAGTCTGGTGTAATTCTGATAGGCCTGCCTTTATATTTTAGTTCACCTTTTTCCCTTACTGCTTTTAATATTCTCTTTATTTAGTGCATTTGTTGTTCTGATTATTATGTGTCGGGAGGAATTTCTTTTCTGGTCCAGTCTATTTGGAGTTCTGTAGGATTCTTGTATGTTCATGGGCATCTCTTTCTTTAGGTATGGGAAGTTTTCTTCTATCCCGTCTCGCGGGATTCAGTTATTCGTGGGTGCGAGGGGACCGCGAACCTGGAAGGAAATGGGAATAAAAGAAAGAAAGTCGGAGGACCAAGTAGATATCAACCTATCAAGGTCTCGTTTATTAGGCTGAGGTGCCTTCTTTTTAAAGCATACATCTCGGGGGAATATGGGAGGGGTCGAGGGAGAAGTATACAAAGAACAAAGAAGTGGGCATCTGCTGACATGGGGGCCAAAGTCAGGTGCCAGGCAGCGGGCACTCTGGATCTTATCTCTGGAATATCGATCCTCCTTGACAGCCTTGGGGGTCAGGCTGGGCTCAGGGGTAACTCATGTCCTTGGATGGCATGGGAACTCAGGAAGAGATAGGGAAGAGGGTACTATAATTCGGCTTTTACAGCCTCAGGTGCCAAGAAAGGAATAGGAAGGAAGGGGGGTGATAACCAGCTCCTAGTACAAGGCCATTTGGCCTGTTAGGGAGATTGTGAAAGGCTCACTTTCTCACAGGATGTTCTCTGACATTCTTCTAGAATTTTGTTGAAGATATTTGCTGGCCCTTTAAGTTGAAAATCTTCATTCTCTTCTACTCCTGTTATCCTTAGGTTTCTTTCTCATTGTGTCCTTGATTTCCTGGATGTTTTATGTTAGATCTTTTTGCATTTTGTATTTTCTTTGATTGTTGTGCAGATTTTCTCTATGGAATCTTCTGCATCTGAGATTCTCTCTTCCATCTCTTGTGCTCTGTTCCTGATGCTGGCATCTATGGTTCCAGATTTCTTTCCTAGGGTTTCTATCTCCAGCTTTGCCCCACTTTGGGTTTTCTTTATTGTGTCTACTTCCCTTTTTAGGTCTAGTGTGGTTTTATTCATTTCAATCACCTGTTTGGATGTGCTTTCCTTTTTTTCTTTAAAGACTTCTACCTGTTTGGTTGGGTTTTCCTGTTTTTCTTTAAGGACTTGTAACTCTTTAGAAGTGTTCTCCTTTATTTCTTTCAGTGAGTTATTAAAGTCCTTCTTGATTTCGTCTACCATTATCATGAGATATGCTTTTAAATCCGGGTCTAGGTTTTCAGGTGTGTTGGGGTGCCCAGGACTGGATGAGGTGGGAGTGCTGGGTTCTGATGATAGTGAGTGGTCTTGGTTTCTGTTAGTAAGATTCTTACACTTCCCTTTCACCATCTAGTAATCTCTGGAGTTAGTTTTTATAGTTCTGTGGTTAGAGCTTGTTCCTCTCGTGATTCTGTTAGCCTCTATCAGCAGACTTGGGACACTAGATCTCTCCTGAGTTTAAGTGGTTAGAGCACTGTCTGCAGGCAAGCTCTCCTCTTGTAGGGAAGGTGCACAGATACCTGGCATTTGGACCTGCCTCCTGGCAGAAGATGAAGGCTTGAAACAGGGTCTGTCCCAGAAGCTGTTAGCTTCTGTAGTCCAAACTCTCACCTGTACAGACTAGTCTCAGAGGGATCTGGAAACCAAGATGGCTCCCCTATGTGCTCCGGCAAAGCCCTCCAGGGCAGGGCAGACACCTCTCCTCTGGCAGGGAAGGTGCCCGGATTTCTGGAGCTTGAAACGTGGTCTGCCTCAGAAGCTCTGTGGCTCCTGCCTGACCCAGAAGCAGTTAGCTTCTGTAGTCCACCCTCTCACCTGCCCAGACTAGTCTTGGCGGGATCCAAGATGGCTTTCCCGGTTGCTCTTAAATTTAATTTTTTTCTTCTCATATATTTCCCTAAGAAAACAGAAGCTGTCCTGAAGAAGAAAGAATAGAAGATACAAAGCTACCTTTCCAATAGGCAAAATTATATAAACTCCTTGCCAGGCACTGTAGCTGGGAACTGGGCTACAACCCCATGAAGAAGTTTGAACAAGTTTATTTCCTTGCTCATCTGAGAAAGACCTCAGAGCAGGCACATGGCCAATGGGGCTAAAAATAAGAAGACAGAGGCGCAGACAGCTCCTTCCTCCACACATTCTGCAAGGGGTCTCCGAGCAGCATTTCTAACAGTTTGCAGATATGTCAAATGCCCTGAAGGCAGGTATGCTTCACAATGCCTTGAAAACTCCCTGTGCTCACCTGAGATCTCCAGCCCTCAGTAGGCTGGTTCTGGGTAAGCTACTGCCATTTATCATGTTTTATTTGTGATGGTTGACTCATTTGCCACACTTAGTTTCAAACAAATAACTAAAGGCTGATCCTGTAAAACCAGATCCTCTCCTCTATCTGTGTTAAAATCTTTGCACCACCAACTGCTTATTGTGTTCTGACTGACTGGCATTCTGACAGTTTTGCAACAAATTCTATTCTATATTATTTCCAGGAAAAACCCAGAATAAGACAACACAAAATAAGTCGCATGAATATGGTTCCGTACTCTATGCAGTCTTACTTAGTAAGGCGGATTTAATGGCAGAATAGAAGAGGCACAGAGTTTCATTCACTTTGAAAGAATGGGGTTGCCTGGATACACCATACCTAGAGCACCAGGGCTGTATCTTTTGGCCCCACAACCTCAGTATGTGCCTCCTTCCTTTGCCCCTGCTGCCAAGCCATTCACAAACCTTTTTTCCTGGGTGGCTTCTTTGTTTCTCTTCCTACTTCCCAGATCCCACTTTATCATACTGTATCTGCTAGGCTGGACCTTCTCTGCTGCATCTGAAGATGCTACATCAGAGCTACACACCTTTTAGCTCGAACAAAAACATCTAGAGAGACACAATCGTTAGGCCACATTTTTTTTTCAGTCAAATTTCAGATAATTAAGTTGGTGAAAAAAGTCAGTGTAAACAGAAAATAACATGTATTCATTTTCATTGTGATCGTCATGTCTTCTAAGTGTATTTTCATAATTATTTTTCAGATAGCCTAGATGTCTAATATAGGTGGTGAAAGGATCTTAGGAGCATGTCTGGAGCACATAATAACAATATGTCAACAATATTATAAGGATATACATAGAAAGGAAAGGGGTGATATTGGTGCCTATCAAAAAAATTAAAATTAGAAGAGACAATTATACAAATTGAATATAGTGCTGACACGCTGCATAAAGATAATTACAGATTTGTAGAACCATGAAAACAGAACATTTTCAAAGAGAATAATGCCTGGGGTTTTCTTCCTTAAATTCATAAACTACTACCTGTTATGTTTTCCCCTCTTCCTGGCAAATATGAAAACTTTTCCAAGTTAAACTGCTCAAATGCAATGCATTGGATCAAGTGTTACAGTAAAAAGAGAAAAAAAATCCAAGTAATTTCTACATCAACTGAATGTATTTAGTTAATAGCTTGGATTTTAAAATTATTTCAAATTCAAAATTTGTCAGTTTAAAAATTTGGTAAAAGAAATGATTCTTCCTAAAATATTTAGTAAACTTTCAATTTTACATTTGAAGGAAGAACTTAAAATACTTTGGAAACGTCCTAAGCAGGAAGAAGAATGCATTGAAACATTCTGTGTCGTATTATATTGTTTCTAGTAAAAAGTAAGTTCTTCCTGGTAATAATTTAACAAAAATAGATAACCTTCACACATGTATACAAATTGGGTTAAAAAGTAAAGTGATCCATTCCAAAGATGTTAAGCTAGAAATGCTGTTATCTAAATAGCAAATAGGTGAATTTTATAGACAGAAATACATTTATATGGAGCTTCAATTAAAATAATTGTGAAATGAATCAAAAGTCCACATTTTCAAGTTTCTGAAAAGATAGTTTATAGCTCTGAAACCTGTCTGTCATAAACCAGGGTTTGCTTACAATTACACAGTCTGTTACTTCTATTTTTTAAAAAAATTACTAATTTCTTTAACAAGTTTAAAATTGTACATTAGAACTTCATAAGTTTTAATTTTTATTCAAGGGAAAACAAAAAGTTACATAATTTGACATAAAATTCCTCCCACATGACTCATACCCTTTACGTAACATTAAACTTCCAGTTTAGAGATAAATTCATGAATTCTAAGAAATTCACAAAGATGATTTGATTTGCAACTGTGGAATATGACAGGCAGTATAAGTATAAAAACCCTGTTTCCAGCCATGAGTCTTGAATGCTGTGTTTTCATGTGGAGGACATTCAACAAAGGAGTCGGACTTTGGTTCAGTTTGTAAACTTTGCACAAATTTTGTTATGATAGCCTACTGCCCACAGAGGAAGTTATCCATAAACAAAAACAACCTTATAGTTTATTATTATTATTATTATTTTGTTTGTTTTTTCCAGAGCTTCGGACCGAACCCAGGACCTTGCACTTGCTAGGCAAGTGCTCTACCATTGAGCTAAATCCCCAACCCCTAGTTTATTAATTTTTTTCCATTTTTTATTAGGTATTTAGCTCATTTACATTTCCAATGCTATACCAAAAGACCCCCATACCCACTCACCCCCACTCCCCTACCCACCCACTCCCCCTTTTTGGCCCAGGCGTTCCCCTGTACTGGGGCATATAAAGTTTGCGTGTCCAATGGGCCTCTCTTTCCAGTGATGGCCGACTAGGCCATCTTTTGATACATATGCAGATAGAGTCAAGAGCTCCGGGGTACAGGTTAGTTCATAATGTTGTTCCACCTATAGGGTTGCAGATCCCTTTAGCTCCTTGGGTACTTTCTCTAGCTCCTCCATTGGGGGCCCTGTGATCCATCCAATAGCTGACTGTGAGCATCCACTTCTGTGTTTGCTAGGCCCCGGCATAGTCTCACAAGAGACAGCTACATCTGGGTCCTTTCGGTAAAATCTTGCTAGTGTATGCAATGGTGTCAGCGTTTGCATTCAGATTATGGGGTGGATCCCTGGATATGGCAGTCTCTACATGGTCCATCCTTTCATCTCAGCTTCAAACTTTGTCTCTGTAACTCCTTCCATGGGTGTTTTGATCCCACTTCTAAGGAGGGGCATAGTGTCCACACTTCAGTCTTCATTTTTCTTGAGTTTCATGTGTTTAGGAAATTGTATCTTATATCTTGGGTATCCTAGGTTTTGGGCTAATATCCACTTATCAGTGAGTACATATTGTGTGAGTTCCTTTGTGAATGTGTTACCTCACTCAGGATGATGCCCTCCAGGTCCATCCATTTGGCTAGGAATTTCATAAATTCATTCTTTTTAATAGCTGAGTAGTACTCCATTGTGTAGATGTACCACATTTATTCCTCTGTTGAGGGGCATCTGGGTTCTTTCCAGCTTCTGGCTATTATAAATAAGGCTGCTATGAACATAGTGGAGCATGTGTCCTTTTTACCAGTTGGGGCATCTTCTGTATATATGCCCAAGAGAGGTATTGCTGGATCCTCCGGTAGTACTATGTCCAATTTTCTGAGGAACCGCCAGACTGATTTCCAGAGTGGTTGTACAAGCCTGCAATCCCACCAACAATGGAGGAGTGTTCCTCTTTCTCCACATCCACGCCAGCATCTGCTGTCACCTGAGTTTTTGATCTTAGCCATTCTGACTGGTGTGAGGTGGAATCTCAGGGTTGTTTTGATTTGCATTTCCCTGATGATTAAGGATGTTGAACATGTTTTCAGGTGCTTCTCTGCCACTCGGTATTCCTCAGGTGAGAATTCTTTGTTCAGTTCTGAGCTCCATTTTTTAATGGGGTTATTTGATTTTCTGAAGTCCACCTTCTTGAGTTCTTTATATATGTTGGATATTAGTCCCCTATCTGATTTAGGATAGGTAAAGATCCTTTCCCAATCTGTTGGTGGTCTTTTTGTCTTATTGACAGTGTCTTTCGCCTTGCAGAAACTTTGGAGTTTCATTAGGATCCATTTGTCAATTCTCGATCTTACAGCACAAGCCATTGCTGTTCTGTTCAGGAATTTTCCCGCTGTGCCCATATCTTCAAGGCTTTTCCCCACTTTCTCCTCTATAAGTTTCAGTGTCTCTGGTTTTATGTGAAGTTCCTTGATCCACTTAGATTTGACCTTAGTACAAGGAGATAAGTATGGATTGATTCGCATTCTTCTACATGATAACAACCAGTTGTGCCAGCACCAATTGTTGAAAATGCTGTCTTTCTTCCACTGGATGGTTTTAGCTCCCTTGTCGAAGATCAAGTGACCATAGGTGTGTGGGTTCATTTCTGGGTCTTCAATTCTATTCCATTGGTCTACTTGTCTGTCTCTATACCAGGACCATGCAGTTTTTATCACAATTGCTCTGTAGTAAAGCTTTAGGTCAGGCATGGTGATTCCACCAGAGGTTCTTTTATCCTTGAGAAGAGTTTTTGCTATCCTAGGTTTTTTGTTATGCCAGATGAATTTGCAAATTGCTCCTTCTAATTCGTTGAAGAATTGAGTTGGAATTTTGATGGGGATTGCATTGAATCTGTAGATTGCTTTTGGCAAGATAGCCATTTTTACAATGTTGATCCTGCCAATCCATGAGCATGGGAGATCTTTCCATCTTCTGAGATCTTCTTTAATTTCTTTCTTCAGAGACTTGAATTTTTTATCATACAGATTTTTCACTTCCTTAGTTAGAGTCACACTGAGATATTTTATATTATTTGTGACTATTGAGAAGGGTGTTGTTTCCCTAATTTCTTTCTCAGCCTGTTTATTCTTTGTATAGAGAAAGGCCATTGACTTGTTTGAGTTTATTTTATATACAGCTATTTTACCGAAGCTGTTTATCAGGTTTAGGAATTCTCTGGTGGAATTTTTAGGGTCACTTATATATACTATCATATCATCTGCAAAAAGTGATATTTTGACTTCCTCTTTTCCAATTTGTATCCCCTTGATCTCCTTTTGTTGTCGAATTGCTCTGGCTAATACTTCAAGTACTATGTTGAAAAGGTAGGGAGAAAGTGGGCAGCCTTGTCTAGTCCCTGAGTTTAGTGGGATTGCTTCCAGCTTCTCTCCATTTACTTTGATGTTGGCTACTGCTTTGCTGTAGATTGCTTTTATCATGTTTAGGTATGGGCCTTGAATTCCTGATCTTTCCAAAACTTTTATCATGAATGGGTGTTGGATCTTGTCAAATGCTTTTTCTGCATCTAACGAGATGATCATGTGGTTTTTGTCTTTGAGTTTGTTTATATAATGGATTACATTGATGGATTTTCGTATATTAAACCATCCCTGCATCCCTGGAATAAAACCTACTTGGTCAGGATGGATGATTGCTTTAATGTGTTCTTGGATTCGGTTAGCGAGAATTTTATTGAGGATTTTTTCATCGATATTCATAAGAGAAATTGGTCTAAAGTTCACTATCTTTGTTGGATCTTTCTGTGGTTTAGGTATCAGAGTAATAGTGGCTTCATAAAATGAGTTGGGTAGAGTACCTTCTACATCTATTTTGTGAAATAGTTTGTGCAGAACTGGAATTAGATCTTCTTTGAAGGTCTGATAGAACTCTGCACTAAACCCGTCTTGTCCTGGGCTTTTTTTGGCTGGGAGATTATTAATAACTGCTTCTATTTCTTTAGGGGATATGGGACTGTTTAGATGGTCAACTTGATCCTGATTCAACTTTGGTACCTGGTATCTGTCCAGAAATTTGTCCATTTCGTCCAGGTTTTCCAGTTTTGTTGAGTTTAGCCTTTTGTAGAAGGATCTGATGGTGTTTTGAATTTCTTTAGGATCTGTTTTTATGTCTCCCTTTTCATTTCTGATTTTGTTAATTAGGATTTTGTCCCTGTGCCCTCTAGTGAGTCTAGCTAAGGGTTTATCTATCTTGTTGATTTTCTCAAAGAACCAACTCCTCGTTTGGTTAATTCTTTGAATAGTTCTTCTTGTTTCTTCTTGGTTGATTTCACCCCTGAGTTTGATTATTTCCTGCCCTCTACTCCTCTTGGGTGAATTTGCTTCCTTTTTTTCTAGAGCTTTTAGTTGTGTTGTCAAGCTGCTACTATGTGCTCTCTCTAGTTTCTTCTTGGAGGCACTCAGAGCTATGAGTTTCCCTCTTAGAAATGCTTTCATTGTGTCCCATAGGTTTGGGGACGTTGTGGCTTCATTTTCATTAAACTCTAAAAAGTCTTTAATTTCTTTCTTTATTCCTTCCTTGACCAAGGTATCATTGAGAAGAGTGTTGTTCAGTTTCCACGTGAATGTTGGCTTTCCATTATTTATGTTGTTATTGAAGATCAGTCTTAGGCCATGGTGGTCTGATAGGATACATGGGACAATTTCAATATTTTTGTATCTGTTGAGGCCTGTTTTGTGACCAATTATATGGTCAATTTTGGAGAAGGTCCCGTGAGGTGCTGAGAAGAAGGTATATCCTTTTGTTTTAGGATAAAATGTTCTGTAGATATCTGTCAGGTCCATTTGTTTCATAACTTCTGTTAGTTTCACTGTGTCCCTGTTTAGTTTCTGTTTCCACGATCTGTCCATTGATGAAAGTGGTGTGTTGAAGTCTCCCACTATTATCGTGTGAGGTGCAATGTGTGCTTTGAGCTTTACTAAAGTGTCTTTAATGAATGTGGCTCCCCTTGCATTTGGAGCATAGATATTCAGAATTGAGAGTTCCTCTTGGAAGATTTTACCTTTGATGAGTATGAAGTGTCCCTCCTTGTCTTTTTTGATAACTTTGGGCTGGAAGTCAATTTTATTCGATATTAGAATGGCTACTCCAGCTTGTTTCTTCAGACCATTTGCTTGGAAAATTGTTTTCCAGCCTTTCACTCTGAGGTAGTCTCTGTCTTTTTCCCTGAGATGGGTTTCCTTTAAGCAGCAGAATGTTGGGTCCTGTTTGTGTAGCCAGTCTGTTAGTCTATGTCTTTGTATTGGGGAATTGAGTCCATTGATATTAAGAGATATTAAGGAAAAGTAATTGTTGCTTCCTTTTATTTTTGTTGTTAGAGTTGGCATTCTGTTCTTGTGGCTGTCTTCTTTTTGGTTTGTTGAGGGATTACTTTCTTGCTTGTTCTAGGGCGTGATTTCCATCCTTGTATTGCTTCTTTTCTGTTACTATCCTTTGAAGGGCTGGATTCGTGGAAAGATATTTTGTGAATTTGGTTTTGTCGTGGAATAGTTTGGTTTCTCCATCTATGGTAATTGAGAGTTTGGCCGGGTATAGTAGCCTGGGCTGGCATTTGTGTTCTCTTAGTGTCTGTATAACATCTGTCCAGGCTCTTCTGGCTTTCATAGTCTCTGGTGAAAAGTCTGGTGTAATTCTGATAGGCCTTCCTTTATATGTTACTTGACCTTTCTCCCTTACTGCTTTTAATATTCTATCTTTATTTAGTGCATTTGTTGTTCTGATTATTATGTGTCGGGAGGAATTTCTTTTCTGGTCCAGTCTATTTGGAGTTCTGTAGGCTTCTTGTATGATCATGGGCATCTCTTTCTTTATGTTTGGGAAGTTTTCTTCTATTATTTTGTTGAAGATATTAGCTGGCCCTTTAAGTTGAAAATCTTCATTCCCATCAATTCCTATTATCCGTAGGTTTGGTCTTCTCATTGTGTCCTGGATTTCCTGGATGTTTTGAGTTAGGATCCTTTTGCATTTTGTATTTTCTTTGACTGTTGTGTCGATGTTCTCTATGGAATCTTCTGCACCTGAGATTCTCTCTTCCATTTCTTGTATTCTGTTGCTGATGCTCGCATCTATGATTCCAGATCTCTTTCCTAGGGTTTCTATCTCCAGCGTTGCCTCGCTTTGGGTTTTCTTTATTGTGTCTACTTCCCTTTTTAGTTCTAGTATGGTTTTGTTCATTTCCATCACCTGTTTGGATGTGTTTTCCTGTTTTTCTTTAAGGACTTCTACCTGTTTGGTTGTGTTTTCCTGCTTTTCTTTAAGGGCCTGTAACTCTTTAGCAGTGCTCTCCTGTAATTCTTTAAGTGACTTATGAAAGTCCTTCTTGATGTCCTCCATCATCATCATGAGAAATGTTTTTAAATCTGGGTCTAGATTTTCGGTTGTGTTGGGGTGCCCAGGACTAGGTGGGGTGGGAGTGCTGCGTTCTGATGATGGTGAGTGGTCTTGATTTCTTTTAGTAGGATTCTTACGTTTGCCTTTTGCCATCTGGTAATCTCTGAAGCTAGCTGTTATAGTTGTCTCTATTAAGAGCTTGTTCTTCAGGTGACTCTGTTAGCCTCTATAAGCAGACCTGGGAGGGTAGTACTCTCCTTAGTTTCAGTGGGCAGAGTATTCTCTGCAGGGAAGCTCTCTTCTTGCAGGGAAGGTACCCAGATATCTGGTGTTCAAACCGGACTCCTGGCAGAAGTTGTGTTCCACTTACTAGAGGTCTTAGGATCCCGTGGGGAATCTTGTGTGGGCCCTTGCGGGTGTCGGGCGACTCCGCTGGCAAGGTACCCCTTGGCTCAAGTGGAGCGGAAGGGGCTTGTGCCCCAGGTCAGGCCCGGGTAGTCTGCTTCTCTATTTACCGCAGTCTCAGGTTCCGGGCAATTGGATTGGGGCAGGCGCTGTGTTCCACTCACCAGAGGTCTTAGGATCCCGTAGGCAATCCTGTGTGGGCCCTTGCGGGTGTTGGGCGACTCTGCTGGCAAGGTACCCCGGGGCTGGAGTGGAGCGTAAGGGGCTTGTGCCCCAGGTCAGGCCCGGGTAGTCTGCTTCCCTATTTACCGCAGTCTCAGGTTCTGCGCGATTGGATTGGGGCAGACGCTGTGTTCTACTCACCAGAGGTCTTAGGATCCTGTGGGGAATCCTGTGTGGGCCCTTGCGGGTGTTGGGCGACTCTGCTGGCAAGGTATCCCGGGGCTCGAGTCCTAGTTTATTATTTTAATGCAATCCATTGTAACTCTTCTTTGGGTTTGAATTTTTAACCAGCTGATACTTAATGTGAATCATAACCAGGGAAAGTACTCAATGCTAAATTAATATAAAACATAAGTTGTAGCAGAAGAAAAAAGGACACCGAGAGAGGTAAAATCTGGTACAGTCAGCTTCATTGGGTTGGTGGGTTGTTTTTGACATTGCCCAAGTGAGCTTGTAATCTAAACCATGACATTGCTCATCTGCTTGGTAACAGTTGTTTTCTAACACTATAATTAAAAATACTACACAGTATAGAATAAACACTCTTATGTTATAAGCTATTTGCCACTTACTATTTTTGAATAAGTTATTTACTTAAATGAATGCATGACACCATGTGCTTGCTCCTGCAGCTATTTATTGACTATTATTTTTAGATAAGATAAGCATATTAATTACCAGCAAATAAATTGTTTTAAAAAGCATTGCTAAGTGTGAACAGTCATCAAAATGGGGGAGGCTCTCACTTGTATCTTCTGCTAAGAGCCTAGTGATTGGTAGTGATGCTTTTATAAGTATAAAACCTAATAATTTGCTTTGTGTATGTGATATGTCTGAAATCATCAATAAAATTTGCTCAGAAACTGGGTTTTATTTTAGAAGATGCGCTCAAAAACACAAAATGTGTTTTATAAGTTAAGTTTAAAGGCACATCATTACTCCGTTTTATTATTTAAAAAATTACTACACTGCATCTGTAGTAAAAAACTGTTTGCAGTTTTGTATAGCAACTTTTATTCCTTTAACCTTGCTTCATATTGCAACAGAATTAATTTTAAAAAGAAAAAAAATTATGGTGAAATTAGTAACATGGTCTAATGTAAAAAATTCTTACAAGCAATATTTCCAATTTAAACAGAATTTTGTTGATATTTCTACAAAGTACAGAAATTGCCCCTCCTGTACTTTTTTTGTCTCTCTTGCTTTAAGATGTTTAAAAGTTTTGAGATCTACAGATATAGATTTGGGGAAACATCGGATTATTTTCAAAGACAGCTATTTTCTTTTACTCCTTGTAGAAAGTCTTGAAGACCTTTCTTCCCCTTCACCAAAATTCTCATTTGTAGGGAGCCATTCCGGACTTCCTGGTCAGCAGGATGGAAGTATGTTCCAGGTAGTAAAGAAGCCCATGTTTGGTGGATGGCCCGCCCTTAATCCCTGATTGGCTGAGCAAGCCTTCCTGGTGAGGTGATGTGACCTGTGGTGATTGGTGGGGGCGTGGTTGTGGCTGGGGTGGAGAAAAACACTTGTAACTGAAGAAAGTAGCTGCCTGAGTAAACTGCTTAAAGAAGAACTGGTGGTTGCATCTTTCTTGCTGGTCTAGTGGTATGCGCCACTCATTCTCACCTAAAGTAGCTGCATCCATTTTTTCTCAGGTAAAAGAGACATTCTTACAAAAGTTCAAATTTCAAAGTCCCCAGTAAAGCACTTAAATTAAGCACTCTTCTTTATGTGTGCACGTGTCTGTTATTTTGCAGTAACTTTTAATACTGAAATTGAATCTTTTTAGCTCTCCAGAAATACCTTGGTGAGCCCTCAACTGTTTCTAACCACTTAATAATTGTGACCCCGCCAGCCCCATCAAATAGATCATTAATCACAAGTGTGCTTGGCCATTCCCAAACCTCTGTCCAAAAAGGAAAAGATAGGGCTTTGTGAGGCAGAAAGGAAGTGAGAAAAAAACAAAACAAATGTAGCTCAAGCTGAAAGTGAAAAGCGCTTGGACAGATTCGTATTTTCTTTTCTGCACCGCATCCTGCCAACCGTCTTCTCCTGCACCCCACTCCTCAATAAGGTCCGTTTTTTGCGTGTAGGAAAATGTTCTTAGCTACCACCCCACGGAACCCCCATAGTACTGTTGCTTTATTTTGTTTTCATCTGTCCTCATCAGACTGATCCCCCCCTCGCCCTGTCAACACCCTAACTCTGAGGGACCTTAGGTGTAGAAACCTTGCAGACCCCCGACGCCACATCCCACTGGATCCCTTTCACGTCACTTATTTTCAGTCGTGAGATTCTCCCACTAGAGTGGTTGCTGTGAGAACCAGAAAATTTCATTTAACTCTCCCTGCCCTCCGGACCCCCAGTTCGGAGCTGATCGCTGGGGAGCACAGCTAGGACCCGGGTCGGCTTGCTCCGGAAGGCTTTAATTTGCACACTTGCCTCCGGGTAGTTCTTTGGCCTGGAGGCTCGCAGGCCCATGCCCCGCCGTCCTCCACTCCGGCCCCCAGCCGAGGCCAGAGCCCGAGGCACCCGAGCCTCCCCGGCTACCCCGCGGGCGGCGCCCTCCGCCCTCCGCAGCTGTGCCCAAACCCTGCCCGCAGAGCGCCGCTCGCCTGGGCCTCAGTAGTCAGTTACCTGCTCCGCGGGGCGAACACGAGCGGGGGCAGACAGACACTCCAGCTTCGCAGGAGGCCAGCGCCCCTGGACCGCAGGTAAGGGACCACGGACTCGCGTGGGTAGGCTGAGGGGCGGGGGTCCCCGGCGAGGGTCGGGGTGAGTGAGAGTAACGGGGTGTAGGGGGCTGTGTGGCCCTTCGGAATCCGCTTGGGTTAACGTTGAGACTGGGTAGGTTATGGGGCCCAGCTGGGGGAGCTAGAGGTCTCGAGAGGAACCTCCCACAGCGGGGGACACCCCGACACCAGGGTCCTATGCCAGCTTAAACAGATTCCGTGGGTAAAATACCCATACGTTTACTTTTCATCGAGCTTCCCCAAACTGACTCTACTTGGACAGTCACATTTAAAATTGAACGTGCACCGTCTGGGTGGGATTCCGTGCTAGAGAATGTGTTTCCGCGCCCCCACGTTTATTTCCCCTGTGCAAGTTCCCTCTGTAGCCTCCCGAGGGGTGTGGGTATGGGCCCCATCTTCCCAACGAAGGAGTAAAATGTTCGCCCAGGCTTCCTGCTGGCGACCCGTCAGGCGCGTTATGTACGGAGTGGTGCACACAGCCCACCGGGGTTGAAGCCCCGCAAGCGTGCACTCTTGCTTCACGCCCCAAGTTTACTTTTCTTATTTATAGCCTTCCAGTTCAAATGCACACCTTGGGCAGGAGCATCCCAGGGCTCGGCGGCGCACTCGTCCTGTGGACGTGGGCGTTATCTGCGCGGGCGCATCTGCGTTTGCGCACACGCGCGGGTCGCCGTCCGGCGGGCAGTCTCCCCTCGCTGCGCTGGTGGCGACCCTTGCGGCGTCTGGCAAGGCTTCCGGAGAGGCTCATGAAGGATTTCATTGAGTGCGAAAACAGAGAGCAGAGACAGAAAGCAGAAGGAGGTGGCTACAGCCTTTGTAGTCGCGGAGGAATGTGGAAAGGTTGAAGCACTATGTCAAACTTTTTTGAAATGGGGTCAAGTCACATTCAGCCAGCGTGGGAAAGCAACAACAACAACAAAGTAGAGGAGGGGAGGGGGCTAGGTAACGCCGCTCCGGTCCGGGGGATGTAGGCCCGCGGGGGTGGGACGACTGCCCCCTCCGGGAGCCTGGGCTGGATATGGGCAGAGGGGGAGGGCGGGCGCCAAGGTCGTTGCTCCCGCTACCTGGAGGGTCCTTTCCGCAGCTTTTTAGGAAAGCTCTCAAAGGAGCCGGGAGTGGCCCTGCCTTGGCCCGGTGGTGCTGTGCTCGCACCCAGTGGGGGTCGCGCCATGCGTTCTTTAATTCCAGGCAGAAGAGCGAGCGGGGGAGGAGGGGTGCGGGGCAGGTAAACGCATGCGGATGGTTCCCGGGACGCGGCTGTGGTGGAACAAGGTCCAGCCCAGACTAAGGCCGCCGTGGGACGGGAAGGCTCACTCGGTCTTCCCTAAACAACAGAACGGGGAGGGGGCGCCCGTGGGACCTAGCCTCCAGCCTTTGGAGAACAGAGCTACTGTCTTGGCTACCGACATTCAGCAGCCCAGGATACCGGGCGGGGGTTCGGAAGTCGCGACACAAGGGCCGCCCCTTCTCACACCCCGGAGACCTACGTTTACTGCCCCCCACCCCCACCGTCCTAAGGGCGGTTGCTTTTGCACAGGTTGAAAACTTAAGGACCAGTCCTGGTTAGCTAGCAAAGTCCGGAAAGTTACCTTTTAAGGACAGGACGAGCGAAAGTATGAAGGACCTGCCTTTCCCACACCCTTGGGATCTTTGTGTGTGTGTGTGCGCGCGCGCGCGTGCGGGGGAGGGGGGCACGACACTTCTCCCTTTCCAGGGCCCCTCGCTCTCCCACCTCTAGTAGCCCCAGCCCTCCCCTACCAGATGGTCTGTCCTCCCTGAGTTTCCACGAGAGAGGTCCTCCGCGAATCGGAGGCAGAATTTCGTCTCCCACTAAGCTTGCCATACCCCAAAGACCATTTGTGAGAGTGAGTCCCTTTCAAATGTCTCCCTGTAGAAAACTGAAAGTAGAAAGAAAGGAAGCAATCTCCGAGCAGATGTCTGACCACCCCTACTCGCATACTCGCAGCATTGGGTTACAGGGTCCTAGGAGCCCCACAAGGAGGAACCCCCGGTGCTTTCACGCCAGCTTCCGAACTCCCCCAGGTCGCCCCGTACCCTGCACGACCAGGCCCCCGGAGTCAGGGAAGGCAGCGGAAATCAACAATATAGGTATAAATATTGAGCCGTGACATTGACGCGCCGGGCACCTCCCCTTCCCCCCGCGCTCTGGGCACACTCTGGGCTGCTCGGCACGCCCCCTCGCGTCCCGCGCGGCGCTCATCCTCTTCCTCGCGAAGACTGCACGAGACCTGCTGGGGAAGAAAAGTAACTTGGTTTTTCTCCGAGAAACCCGGCGGGATTAGGTAGCCAGGGCGAGTAGAGGGAGGAGGAGAGGAGCTGGTGGAACCCTGTGGAAGTCTCCCGGGCAGTCTGATCACACTTTCTCCTTGTCCTCCGGTCTCCTCCTCCTAGGTGCAGAGATTGTGGGCAGACTATGTAATCGCTGCGGAGGGGGAAGAAGAGGGATCAGCGCTCTCCCGCGGCGGCAGCAGGACGCGGCGACTTGGCTTGGCGGAGTTTCCGGGCTATGCCCGGCTTGCGCCCGCGAATCCGACTCTGGGCGTTCCCGAGGCGTGTAAGGCAGCGAGTGCGTGCCCCGGTTCCACTGTGCCGCGCCGGCAGCCTGCAGCCAGCATGGAGAAGGACAGCCTGAGTGGCGCCGATCAGCAGTATTAGTGAGTGGCGGAGATCGGCGAAGGCACCTACAGGAAGGTCTTCAAGGCCGGCGACCTGAAGAACGGCAGCCGCTTCGTGACTCTGAAGAGTGAGCGAGTGCAGACCAGTGAGGAGGGCATGCGCTCTCCACCATCCGTAAGGTGGCTGTGCTGAGACACCTGGAGGATTTGAGCACCCCAACGTGGTCAAGTGAGCAGAGAGCCCTGGCTATGGGGTCCCGGAATGTGCTGGGCAAAGGGCTGCTGGTGGCCCAACTAAAGTTAAGAGTTGAGTTTCCCCAGATAAAACCGGTGACCCTGCTAGGCAGGGCAGAAAAAGAGACCTGCAGTGTCTTCCTGGCAGCCAAGCTATTCTGAAGAGCTTTCGCTCTGCGTGCCCCAAGGGGCCTGAGGGCGTTGGGTGTCTTTTAGGGACAAAACCAGACAACCCCAGAAACGTCCCTCCAGCCCTTACTTAACTTTTCCCGTCCGTGGGGGTATTTGTGAGAGAAGAGTGAGATAGTTATCCAGCTTGCAGATAATTAGCAGGAAACTTTAAGGGTGGAGCATAATGTAAATAAAGTTTAAGAAAATGCAGAAATGTGCAAGAATGTGTTTGCCAATCACACCCACAGTGGTGACATTTTTTTATAGTTGTAGAATGGCTTTTGATAATCTTAGAAGTTCAGAAGTTTAGACTCTGACGCCTGGTGTTAAACATTGTTTGAAAAATGTCTTTCAAGGTGTAAGACCCCCTCTCGGGGACCCCCACTCTAGTCTCGGGAGTGTGAGAGCACCCAAAGAAACATGAGGACCCACTCGCTGTAATTACATGAGGACGTTTAATTACGGAGCTTCGGACCGACACGCATCCCACACAGGAGATAACGGATGTCGGCCACGAGGCTCGAAAGCCAGGGGCTTTTATGGGGTATGGGGCTTAGGGGTGTGGAATTCAGCATAGCAACACACTATTGGCTTATTCAAACATTAACAGAAAGAACACAGTGCATCAGGACTGTTCCTGTGGGCTGGGGGCTTATCTTTGTTCACATAGCAACCAGTTGATGTGTGACTTTTACCCAGGGCCAAGGGGCAATAGACAGAGGGGAGATTCCGGCCAGATGGTGTTGACTTAGATAATATAGCCCTGCTATGTCTTCACAGTCCCCTTTATCTTATGGTCAAGATGTTCCCAGGAATGTTTTAACTACGAGGCATACCCAGGTTTGTTTTTCTCTTTTCTCAGCCCCAGGCAGCCTCTAGGCTCACAAACAACCAGCAATTTCTGAGTACTTTATATGACTTACAGGTCTTGAAATTTCATCTTTCTTTCACTGGCTGGGTACTGGGTACACTGAACCAGGAAGATCCAGAGTTCAAGACCCTCCTGAGCTACAAAAGACCCTGTCTGAGAAAAGAAAGGGAGGGAGAGTGGGTGGTAGGGTGGAGGGCGATTGCTTCTCAAAAGGTTTTCTGATTGTATCATTTAGTATCTGTGGACTGGTATGATCTGACTTAGAATGCCTCTCTCATTGGTTAGATGTGAGCCTGTGCTTTAGATTCTAAACCCTGTTTTCCCTGGAAGAGTTGTGCAGGTGGGTGGGGGAGGCATTCCTGACCAACTCTCCTATGACTGAAGATAATCTTGAAGATGCTGGGATTTTCCCATTGTGTCTTTTATCATTCTCTTTTTTAAACGGATGCATAGCTGGAAGTTAAAAGGGAATGCACAGACTTCTCTACAAGTTAGGTGATGAGTTAACATTCTCAGCTCTTCTTTTTAGAGGGATGCTCTTGGCGTCTTCATCCTGTCTTCTCATTCCTGTAGGAATTCCTTACAACAATTATGCACCTACTGTATGCCCTGGGGATGAAATTATGTAAATAAGCACAGCTAAATATTTTTGTAGCAAGTCAAACAATGTAACATTAGTCATCAAAAAGGAGTGACCCAAGACTGACCTTTGAAATACCAAGCCCTCTAGAACTCATACAGAATCTTCCTGGGGGGGTGGTTGTTAAAGGGCTTTTAACTCCTCTACTAGGCTGGGTGTTCGTTTTGTTTTTTGTTTTTTTCTGTTTGTTTGTTTGTCTTTTGGGTTTTTTGTTTTGTTTTGCTAGTCAGACTTACAAGTACATTTTTACCTTTTTTTAAACTACATTTTAATTTTAATTACTACATAAATAAGTAAAAAGCCAATGTAAATAAAGGCCCCCATTGTGCCTATGCTTTAGTTGGGTGGCAGGGGTACGTGGGGTGCAACAGCAAAAGATAATGAGACGAGGGAGAATGAGTCATCTAGAAAGTCAGGTTTTACTAAAAGTGGATTACCATCTGTGTGTCTGTCTGTCTGTCTGTCTTTCTGTGTCTTGCACTTCAGAGAGGTCTGTGATCTTGAAAGTTGCCTGCTGGCTCTGAGTCACTCACTACCCTAGAGGATCACTACAGCTGTAGCAAAGGATGAATTTCAACATTAGAATTCAGTATCAAATTTCATTTGTCTGTTACCTGTGGGGTGTCCAGATAAAAGGTAATAGTCATGTATGTAAATACAAAGTAGCATTCTTCCAAACAAACACCCTTGTATAACCTATTCATTGAGTGCAGGTCAATACAAGTCCCTGTAACAGAAGAGTTTTGGCTAGCTCGCTCACTCTGTTCTCCTGTTTTATCCTCTTGTGACTGGCGTATCTCTAGATGGTTTTTAGTTGATACCACAGTAGGACTTTGAATTGTGAATTCAGGAGACCATCTCCTCTTTATTTCAGTTTTTACTTCCCTCAGTTAACCTGCCCAGCTTTACAAAGCCACGCTTATACTTGTGACAGTTTAGTTACAGGAATTTGCCGATTGGGGAGATGAGACACGCAGAACACTAGTCAGAGTTACTCAATATATACAGGTTAAATTTTCCCTTGCGGACACACAAGTTGACCTCTATAAAAAGGCCTTGACATGTCACTAACATGTGCGAACACTTGAGTTCCATTTATTTCAGCGAGTGTTGAGGAAAGACCTCTTCTCTAAAAACTAGTTGTAGGAAAGACACCTGGTACATTGGTTGGCTACTCAGACAATTCTGCTGTCAGTGAAGGAATATCAGGATCAACAGAAAACTGATGTGTTCCTGTTCAGTGCACTGAGACATAGGTAAGTGTTACCTATGTTGCCCCAGACTGTAAGTTTGTTAGAGTAGCAATAAAAAGGCTTCAAATTCAAAGATTAGCTCTGATGCCATGGTGATTGTCTGTCAGAAGATAAGGTTGTAATCCATAAATGTTTTGAACACATTAAGTTATTATTAGAGTATTTAGTCACTGTTTTAAAGGCAAAGAAAAATAAGATTTGTAGTGTTGCGATTATTTAAGGAAATGTTTCTCGTTTTCTCTTTTTAAAGTTCTCAGCAATGTGTAAGGAATATAAAAGAAGAGAAGTGTGACTTTAAGAACACCATATATTTATATTTTATTGTAAATTGTAAAGCCAGGATTTCAGAGGTCTTGATTCATGAGAGCCCTCATTAATAAACATGTTATTTTGTGGGTGAATAATCTATTGGGGGGTGGTGCTTGCTTCAGTGAAAATAGGGTCAGGTCAGCATTTAAACTTCGGTGTTTAAAGTATGTGTGCTCTTTCCTTCTCTGAGTTCTTGAAAAGTTGCAGTCCTCAGAGCTGTTGAGCAAACAGACATTTTTACACAGTGACATTCTGCTCTCTCTCTCTTCCTGTAGTTGCAATTAGTAACGATGAGGTTTTAGCTCTGTGGTTGTATTCCTTTGTGTGTAAGTATATCATCATGGAAGTCATGGAACCTCACTTGGAGTCAAGGAACAGTGCATCTGTAAAAAGGAAACAGACACATCTGAGTAATTCTTGTGGTTTTCTTCTTGTTTAAGACTCAGGCCAACGAGTATCTGTGGAGATAGATCCTTGTTTTAAAAAATAATGCTTCTCGTTTACTTCAGACCCACTGTTCAGATCTCTGACAGCCTTGAGCAGTTGGCAGTTGCCAGTATTTATGTCTACCAGGAGTGTGGTTAGGAAGTCTCATTTGCAGTACACCAATCTCCAAAGATTTCCTTTTGAAAACATTTTTTCTTCCTTCCTTAATTTTTACATTTCTGTCTTACTAGTGTTTAGTGGATAATTTTGGTGTTTCTGTGCTTTGAGGACAAAAATCTATCATCATACCAGAATGTTTGTTCTCAATTTACATATCAATATGCCTTTTTTTCTCATTTAGATATTCGTTAATAACAGTTGCAGGTATTATTATTATTATTATTATTATTATTATTATTATCATCATTTTCTCGAGACAGAGTTTCTCGGTGTAGCCCTGGCTGTCCTGGAACTTACTTTGTAGACCAGACTGGCCTTTGGAAGAGTAACCAGTGCTCGGGGTGCTTGACCTACTATATTTCATTTATTCAGAGACATACTCAACAATCAATAGTAATAAAAAGCACAATCATGTTTTTGCAAATATTTTGGGTTAACATTGATATTGTAAGAATTGAGTGTATTAACTCTGTCACAGGCATCTATGAACTCTATTGAGACCTTCAGATGCATAACAACATTTTAAGTGTTTCTTGACTGCCCTTATTTCTCCTCACTATTGATAATGACTTTGGTGCTATTGTTGTGTGCAGTTTGTGCTCTTGTTATTTGTGGACAATCAGACCTCCCAGTTCCTGGAGATGCCCTTCTCACATCTGTTTCTTTGACTTAACTTGGAGTTTTCCTCAGAATGTGGGCTTGGGGCCCCTCCCTGCACACATCCTGCAGTGCTCCCTGTGTTTCAGGGCCAGGGTTTCACAGTGCTTTGTTGGTGCACTCTTTAATAATCCCTCTTCCTGGATACATGCCTGCCTTGACAACTTTGGACCTCTGGCATGGCAGTTAGAATGTATTTATTCTCTTACATTAACTGCTACATAAAACACACGAATCCTCCTCAAGTAATCCTAGTTGTAAACTTCCTGAGGCAGAAAGTGTCTTGGTGATCATGTATATCCTGTGGCAAGAAAATGAATCTATAGCAAATCAGTGATGTCATAGGAAAGGGGTGTTAAGGAAAGGCCCTGTGAAAGAGTGTTAAATAAGAGAGTCCAGTTGATATTTTCTCTGCCATAGATGATGATTTCTGAGAAGGACATAGGGTTTCTAGCACTGAGCAAGTGTTTACTGAGTATCCCTGTTGAAATGGGATCCACACAGCTATCACATGCTGAAATGTCTCCCAAAATTGCTTTCAAAAATATAGGATGGTCAGGCAGGTGATGGTGAATAACATTTTGAAGGGTCATTGTGACCCGTGGTTTTTGATAGGATGTTCTTAGACTTTTTCCTGATAGTAAGAAGTGTAGCCCTCACAGACTGGGAGTGGGAGACTTTGATTCTTTTCCCGACACCCTCAACTTAATTAGCTGTGTAATCTTGAGTAAATTAATAATGTTTCTTGGGTGACATTCCTCAACAACAAAGAAGGAAGCTATTCCTACACTTTGAACGTTAGAGGGTTGACATGTTTGGATGAAACTATTAAAAAATCAAACCGTACAAAAATGGGAATTATTAGCAAAACCAACTCTTGCCCTCAAGCCAAAAAAAAAAAAAACCCATAATTTCATGGAGGAAACTGCACTGTACACAGATGAATTGCTAGTATGTATTTTCATGGCTCGCCCCCCGCCCCCATGTGACAGCATGAATGGATTCAGTGTTATGGTAAAATATAATTTTTAATCTGCGTTGGAAATTGATGTTGAATTTACTCACTGCTGCATCTGGGTGATCCAGTCTGTTGGTGGAATTTTTTCCCATGTGAGGGTCTGTAGACCCTCCTGAGATCTCATAAAGAGGACTTTGATTTCCTTTGTGTTCTGTGTTTTAGAAGAACTCCAGAGATCACCTCCACTCTTTGCTTGCTAGCTCACGTTTAGTTCGTTTTCACACATATTCATTTCTTTTTTTGTCTGTTTGTTTGTTTTTTGTTTTTCGAGACAAGGTTTCTCTGTGTAGCCCTGGCTGTCCTGGAACTCACTCTGTAGACCAGGCTGGCCTTGAACTCAGAAATCTGCCTGCCTCTGCCTCCCGAGTGCTGGGATTAAAGGCATGCGCCACCACACCCAGCTACATGTATTCATTTCTATTTCCCTCAGTGTATGTGATGGACACCCACACGTTCACATGGAGATATTACATGTGGTTCTCTCCTTCTACCATGTGGGTTCCAGGAACTGAACACAGACCATCGGGCCTGGCAGCAACTACCAGCACAGCCCTCCTCTCACCTCTTTCAAATGGTAAAATCCCAGATGGGTTTACTCATTTTGTGTCACACACTTGAGCCTCTCTGCTTGTTTTCTGAGTCTGGAATAGCTGCTTTATGACACTTAGTTGTTTTGCACTGTGCTTAAGTCAGTGGGAGGAGCAAGGAACTCAAGTGTTCTACAGGGGTTTCCAGCAAGCCTTTTCTTCTTTCTCCCTTGCTTTATTGGTAAGTGATCTCACAACCTTCCTGGAGGATGTTCCTAATGGTTAGTATAAAACACTTACTTTTCCCAGCATGCTCTTTGTTTTAAAAGGCATGCAAGTATTGAACAGGAGTGTCATCACTTATTTACAACAAAACAAGAAGAACAAAAGTCTATTTCAAGGGTAGGTCTTTAAACTTTGGGTACCAAGTTTAAGAAATGGATTTTTATTTACTTACTGTAATTTTTAGACATATTTTATATCTGTAGATTTTTTTTTACCCGTGTGTCATTTACATGTATGTCAGTGCACCGTGTGCATCCTGCTGCTGCCTCTGGAAGCCATAAGTGTATTAGATCCTCTGGAATCAGAATTCACAGATGGGTGTGGGCCGCAGTGTGGGTACTGGGAATTGTACCCAAGTTATCTGAAGGAAGGGTAAATGCTCTTTGCTGTTGAGTCATCTTGCTGGCCTCAAGCAATATATTATTCTTTAATAAATTAATGGAAACTGTGAGACTTAGCAATCTCAACTGCCGAAGACCCTCGTGGTTCCTTTGTCTGCGTGGAACAGGGTCTCTAGTTGCAGGTGAGCAAAGAGTCGGCGGAAATGACAGACAGATGCACACAAGAGATTGTGTAGAATTTGTCAAGTCGAGCATCGAACTTTTAATACAGAAGAATAACAAGAAACCAGGTGAGATACATCCACCGAGTTACAGTGACACAATACAAAATACATCAAAAAAGGCAGGGACCAGGCTGCTGCCACTAAGAAGGGAGCCAGGTATAAAGCTAGTCTGTTGTTAAGCTCACCACAAGGGGTTCTGCTCTAGCAGACCTTCTCATGAAGAATGCAATACCACAACCCCCCTATTTCCTGGGCCCTGATAATTTCCTGTATGAGTGTAACTTTTGAGTATCTGTGAAGAATCTCCATTTGTCAGAAGAATTCACCAACTTGCTTCTAATATGCAATGTAGCCTGTACTGAAGATTTCTATCTCAGTGGGATTCCCTAGCTATTTCATGGTAAACCCACCTATTAGCTAGGCCAATTGTGTATTACTTTGTTTTGATGAGGCTGGCTGCTATCCCAAGTAAACACTCTACAGACCAGCCCTGAGCTTCTCTGGTTCTGTCTTTTGTAATACTTAATTAGTTACTGAATAGGTAACTTTCTTACTGAATTCCAGTTTGTCAGCTTCAAGAATTTTCTGGGACATTGGAACACTGGCAAAGGCTTAGCTATGTCTGAATTCAATCTTAAAAGGCACTTATAATAAGATATTACTAAAAGAGAGCATGTGGATCCAAACACCAGACTAACACTGGGATGGAGTATGAGTATACGGGTTATGAGAATGCCAAAGTTCTAGGAGGTGAGTTTCCGTGAAACTCTTTGCCTCGTGAGTGCTCCCAGGCCTCTCGGTCTAACAAGCAAACTTCACTGGAGTGCATAGCACTCAACTTGAAAGTTTTCAATGTTTTTTTTTTTTTTTAAATTTTTAAATTCTTCCTGACCCTATTAAATTGTTTTTGAAAAATATTTAGGAAAGGTAAAATTGGATTCTTTTCTTGTTGAGCTTTTAAGAACCAAGACATACGGGCTCCAGCACTGGATCACCTTGGGCACGGAGTCAGCGGACATCCCCCCAGGATCCCTAGAGGACTCTCCAAGCAATCTTAGGACCACCAGTGAGTGGAACACAACTTCTGTTCCATTCTAATTGTGCAGGACCTGAGACAGCATTAGGGAAGCACCGTGAGCGTGGAGTCGGTGGACAACCCCCCCCAAGGTCCCTAGAGGACTCTCCACTCGATCTTAGGACCACCAGTGAGTGGAACACATCTTCTGTTTCATTCCAATCACACGGGACCATTATTAAAGAAGCAGAAAACCCAACCTGGCCAAGGTCACAACTCCTTTCCGGTCGGCGCCAGCACCGGGTCACCTTGGGTGCAGAGTCGGTAGACACCCCCAAGGTCCCGAGAAGACTCTCCACGTGATCTTAGGATCACTGGAGAATGGAACACAACTTCTGTTCCATTCCAATCACACGGGACCAGAGACAGCATTAGGGAAGCTGAATACCCAGCCTGACCAGGGTCACAAGTCCCTTCTGGTCGGAGCCAGCACCAGGTCACCTGGGCGAGGAGTCAGAGGATACCCCCAAAGTTCCTAGAGGACAGCTTCTGAGGCAGACCCTGTTTTGGGCTCCAGACTTCCGGGCACCATCCCTGCCAGAGAACAGGTGTCCTCCCCACCAGGGAGGGCTTTGCCAGAGCACCAGGATCTGTTTTGGTTCCTGGATCCCTCTGAGACTAGTATACGCAGGTGAGAGTGTGGACTACAGAAGCTAACAGCTTCTTGGACAGTCCCTGTTTCAGGCCTTCATCTTCTGCCAGGAGGCAGGTCCGAATGCCAGATATTTGTGCACCTTCCCTGCAAGAGGAGAGCTTGCCTGCAGAGAGTGCTCAGACCCCTGAATCTCAGGAGAGAGCTAGTCTTGCAGATCTGCTGATAGAGGCTAACAGAATCACAAGAGGAACAAGCTCTAACCTGAGACAACTATAACAACTAACTCCAGAGATTACCAGATGTCAAAAGGCAAATGTAAGAATCTTACTAACAGAAACCAAGACCACTCACCATCATCAGAACCCAGCACTCCCACCTCAGCGAGTCCTGGGCACACCAACACACCCGAAACCTAAACCTGGATGTAAAAGCATATCTCATGATGCTGGTAGAGGACATCAAGAAGGACTTTAATAACTCACTTAAAGAAATACGGCTTTAAGAACACGGCTAAAAAGTTACAAGTTCTTAAAGAAAAACAGGAAAACACAACCAAACAGGTAGAAGTCCTTAAAGAAAAACAGGAAAGCACATCCGAACAGGTGATGAAATAAACAAAACCATACTAGACCTAAAGAGGGAAGTAGACACAATAAAGAAAACCCAAAGTGAGGCAATGCTGGAGATAAAAATCCTAGGAAAGAAATCTGGAACCATAGATTCGAGCATCAGCAACAGAATACAAGAGATGGAAGAGAGAATGTCAGGTGCAGAAGATTCCATAGAGATCATCGGCACAACAATAAAAGAAAATGCAAAATGCAAAACGCAAAAAGATCCTAACTAAAAACATCCAGGAAATCCAGGACACAATGAGAAGACCAAACCTAAGGATAACAGGACTAGATGGGAATGAAGATTTTCAACTTAAAGCGCCAGCAAATATCTTCAACAAAATTATAGAAGAAAACTTCCCAAACCTAAAGAAAGAGATGCCCATGAACATACAAGAAGCCTACAGAACTCTAAATTGACTGGGCCAGAAAAGAAATTCCTCCTGATACATAATAATCAGAACAACAAATGCACTAAATAAAGATAGACTATTAAAAGCAGCAAGGGAAAAAGGTCAAGTAACTAACATATAAAGGAAGGCCTCTCAGAATTACACCAGACTTTTCACCAGAGACTATGAAAGCCAGAAGAGCCTGGACAGATGTTATACAGACACTAAGAGAACACAAATGCCAGCCCAGGCTATTATACCCAGCCAAACTTTCAATGACCATAGATGTGGAAACCAAAGTATTCTATGACAAGACCAAATTCACACATTATCTTTCCATGAATCCAGCCCTTCAAAGGATAATAACAGAAAAAAACCAATACAAGGACAGAAACTACGCCCTAGAAAAAGCAAGAAATTAATCCTTCAACAAACCTAAAAGAAGACAGCCAGAAGAACAGAATGCCAACTCTAACAACAAAAATAATAGGAAGCATCAATTACTTTTCCTTAATATCTCTTAATATTAATGGACTAAATTCCCCAATACAAGGACATAGACTAACAGACTGGGTACACAAACAGGACCCAACATTTTGTTGCTTACAGGGAACCCATCTCAGGGAAAAAGACAGACACTACCTCAGAGTGAAAGGCTGGAAAACAATTTTCCAAGCAAATGGTCTGAAGAAACAAGCTGGAGTAGCCATTCTAATATAGAATAAAATCGACTTCCAACCCAAAGTTATAAAAAAAGACAAGGAGGGGCACTTCATACTCATCAATGGTAAAATCTTCCAAGAGGAACTCTCAATTCTGAATATCTATGCTCCAAACGCAGGGGCAGCCACATTCATTAAAGAAACTATAGTAAAGCTCAAAGCACACATTGCACCTCACACAATAATAGTGGGAGACTTCAACACAGCACTTTCATCAATGGACAGATCGTGGAAACAGAAACTAAACAGCGACACAGTGAACCTAACAGAAATTATAAAACAAAAGGATTTAACAGATATCTACAGAACATTTTATCCTAAAACAAAAGGATATACCTTCTTCTCACCACCTCATGGTACCGTCTCCAAAATTGACCATATAATTGGTCACAAAACAGGCCTCAACAGATACAAAAATATTGAAATTGTCCCATGCATCCTATCAGATCACCATGGACTAAGGCTGATCTTCAATAACAACATAAATAATAGAAAGCCAAAATTCTCGTGGAAACTGAACAACACTCTTCTCAATGATACCTTGGTCAAGGAAGAAATAAAGAAAGAAATTAAAGACTTTTTAGAAGTTAATGAAAATGAAGCCACAACATACCCAAACTTATGGGACACAATGAAGCATTTCTAAGAGAAAAACTCATAGCTCTGCGTGCCTCCAAAAGGAAACTAGAGAGAGCACACACTAACATCTTGATAATACACCTAAACGCTCTAGAACAAAAGGAAGCAAATTCACCCAAGAGTGGTAGATGGCAGGAAATAATCAAACTTAGGGGCGAAATCAACCAAGTAGAAACAAGAATAACTATTCAAAGGATCAACCAAACGAGGAGCTGGTTCTTTGAGAAAATCAACAAGATAGATAAACCCTTAGCCAGACTCACTAGAGGGCACAGGGACAGCATCCTAATTAACAAAATCAGAAATGAAAAGGAGGATATAACAACAGATTCTGAAGAAATCACCATCAGATCATTCTACAAAAGGCTATACTCACCAAAACTGGAAATCCTGGATGAAATGGACAAATTTCGAGACAGATACCAGGGACCAAAGTTAAATCAGGATCAGGTTAATGATCTAGACAGTCCTATATCCTCTAAAGAAATAGAAGGAGTCATTAATAGTCTCCCAACCAAAAAAAGCTCAGGACCAAATGGGTTTAGTGCAGAGTTCTATCAGACCTTCAAAGAAGATCTAATTCTAGTTCTTCACAAACTATTCCACAAAATTGAAGCAGAAGGTACTCTACCCAATTCATTCTATGAAGCCACAATTACTCTGATACCTAAACCACAGAAAGACCCAACAAAGATAGAGAACTTCAGACCAATTTCCCTAATGAGTATCGATGCAAAATCCTCAATAAAATTCTCACTAACCAAATCCAAGAACACATCAAAACAATCATCCATCCTGACCAAGTAGGTTTCATTCCAGGGATGCAGGGGTGGTTTAATATATGGAAATCCATCAACGTAATCCAGTATATAAAGAAACTCAAAGATAAAAACCACATGATCATTTTGTTAGATGCAGAGAAAGCATTTGACAAAATCCAACACCCATTCATGATAAAAGTCTTTAGTCAACATCAAAGTAAAAGGTGAGAAGCTGGAAGCATTCCCACTAAAATCTCGGACTAGACAAAGCTGCCCACTTTCTCCCTACCTATTCAACATTGTACTTGAAGTCCTAGCCAGAGCAATTTGACAACAAAAGGAGGTCAAGGGGATACAAATTGGAAAGGAAGAAGTAAAAATATCACTTTTTGCAGATGATATGATAGTATATATAAGTGACCCTAAAAATTCCACCAGAGAACTCCTAAACCTGATAAACAGCTTCAGTCAAGTAGTGGATATAAAATTAACTCAAATGAGTCAATAGCCTTTCTGTGCACAAAGGATAAACAGGCTGAGAAAGAAATTAGGGAATCAACACCCTTCTCAATAGTCACAAATAATATAAAATACCTTGGCATGACTCTAAGTAAGGAAGTGAAAGATCTGTATGATAAGAACTTCAAGTCTCTGAAGAAAGAAATTAAAGAAGATCTCAGAAGATGGAAAGACCTCCCATGCTCATGGATTGGCAGGATCAATGTAGTAAAAATGGCTATCTTGCCAAAAGCAATCTACAGATTCATTGCAATCCCCATCAAAATTCCAACTCAATTCTTCAACAAATTAGAAAGGGCAATCTGCAAATTCATCTGGAATAACAAAAAAACCTAGGATAGCTAAAACTCTTCTCAAGGATAAAAGAACCTCTGGTTGAATCACCATGCCTGACCTAAAGCTGTACTACAGAGCAATTGTGATAATAACTGCATGGTGCTGGTATAGTGACAGACAAGTGTTGTGTCTGGCCAGTAGATCACAACATGGGTTCTAGCCTGGAAAGGCATTTTGGAAACCTGGAAGAGAAGAGGGGCTGGGCTGTGCGAGATAAGGAAGGAACCAAGACAAAGCTCTCTGCTCAAGGTTCAATTTTTAGTATTTTGGCATTCAGTTATAAAGGAAGGGGGAGGGGCCCAATTCCCGACAAATAATCTTGGGGTCCATTAGCAGGGTGATCACATGATGGCTTCGGAACAGCAAAGCAGCAGGTTCCAGCAGTGGGCGTGACAGAACAAATGAGCAGGAAGCTCCACCCCTGAGCAAGCAGGTTTCAGGCTTAGGGAGGGGAGACTACATCTCCTCCCTGTTGTTAATAAAAATAAAAAAGAAAAGGCTGGCCTGAGGCAAAAAATTAATCTATGCTCAATAGATCTGCCTGAATTCTTAGGGCTAAAGAAAAAACCTGTCTCCGTGGGATTCCCTAACTTTTCTTATGGTAAACCGTATCTGGATAAGACTGTCCTTTCTATCCTAGTAAACAACTAACAGAAAAGCCCTGAACAGTAGGCTCTGAGTTTATAATGCTAATTAGTGCTGAATAGTTAACTTCCTAGTTGAATTTTAAGTAGGGCGTTGGAACCCTGGCTAAGCTTGACTGAACAATTTTGAAATACACTATATTAATAATAACACTGAGTTGATTTTCCTCCGCATTTTGGATGACAGGCGGGAAACAGGGAGAAGGGTGTAAGGACCGGCTCTGTATTACAAGACCAATTGGCTTTTTTAGGGTGGGAGGCAGTAAGGGCTTGCCCTTCCAACATTAAGGTCTCCAACCTTTCTCCCCCCTATTAATTAAGTTTAAAAAGGCCACGCTTAACTGAGGTGATTAAATGATTTTTTTCATCCGTATACAAGTGGGCTTTTATCCTTGGCTTGGGTGGACATTGACTGGATTCCTCTCGTGGGTGCTATTATGACTCACACCTGTGGCTCTTGATATCTTTTGGGGAGGGTTAGATATTTTTGTTTCTTAGCTGTAAATAGATACCAACCTCTGTCAAACTGGGTTTATTTTACAGGAAACTCAGAAATGGTCAAGCTGGACTTTTTTCTGTAGTAGTTTTTTGTACTAAGCGATACCCATACTGTATTCGTATGATTACGAACCAGTATGCACAGTTCTGAGTACTGTGCAGCTCTTAAAGGAGAATTGTTAACCTCAGATTAGCAAGGCCTAGCCAAGAATTATGTCATTAGTAACACCACGATTTGTGGCTAAAATAGGAGCTGGAAGTCGATCCTCCTTATTTCTGTTATTTTCACAGCCTGAGGAACTAAGGGGACCTTGCAGTAACAGCAAGGGTGAAAAGCCAGAGGCCAGTTAAGGGACTAAGCCCGTTTATCAAAATAAAAACCAATCTCTTTTAATATATGAAATTTCTACTTTTCTAGCCCTCTTGGTAAACCTAAATTTTAACTCAGACTGAAAGCCATGTGCTGGAATGTCTTTGGAATGAAGATAGCAGTTGCCACCTGTGTGTTCGGGGGTGGGGGTGGGGTAGGGGGGTGGGGTGGGGTGGGGGCGGGGGCGATGTATGTCCGCTGCAGTCCAGCTGGAGGATGTTGATTGACCTGCTTGAAAAAAGAAAGATCTAGACAATGAGAAAGTAGCGATGTAAATTTTCTTTTTGGGGAAGTCTAGGTACTTTATTTAGTTGCAAATTGTAAGGCTAAGGCTAGTCTTAGGCCTCCTGTGGGGGAGCTGGCTCAGAGAGTAGTAGGAAAACAGTTTTCCTGGGAGCTTTAGTTTCTAGCTGAATTTTAAGCAAAAGAGGAATTTTAGTCTTCAAGGAGATACTTATAAGAAGATTCAGAATCTGTGTTTATCTGACAAATTAATCTCTCTGGCAGCCACCGAGTTCTATCTTTATCTCGTGAAAAAACACAAACCGAGCCCCTATTTCAGATTAGAACTGGATCTGGACCCTTTTATTTGCTAGTCAGTGGGTCTTTTTATTTTATCAATGCATAAGAATTAGAAGTAACTAGATGCCAGTGGTGATCCACTGCAGACTGACCTTTAATATCGGTTGTAAAATATTTAGAACAAATAAGGTAAAGGCAAGATGAGCCTTTGGTGACCTTGGGGGATGTGCTCTGAATTAACTTTGTTAGGTAATTTAGAATATAGGAATCTGTAACATTGGACTGAATATTAGACCAGTCTAAGATTGAGTTAGAATGACTGGTCACACTGAAGAAAAGAGAAAAATCATTATGACACTATTAAATGACTAATTTTACTAAGTCAGAATATATAGTCTCTGATGTACTATTGCCATAAAGTTAAAAGGCTAGAAGCTAGTCTAAACTGGAAAAATGACAAGCAAGGATGGATCTAAAACATAAATTTAATTTAGTTTTTTTGGTTATTATAATCAGGACACTGAGTCAACTTACCTGCCAGCTCATCACACGAATTAATATGCTTCTGTAGCATTTTGTGGAGAGAACCTGTTTTTTCCTTTCCCAATAAGGTAGCTGTTTTAGGATCAATCTATAAGCCAATAAGTAGATCCTTTTAAGATACTATAAAGCATTTATTCAATTTTTTGTCATTTAAATTTTAAATTTTGAAAATAAAGGTAAGATTTAAATAGTGTGCATGGGAATGCACTAAATAGTATGTATGGGGATATAATTTTTCTCTTTTTTGTCTTTTAAGAAGTTAAAATTTTAAAATTTTACAATATCTAACCTTTTGAGTTAATAACTTGTTGTCAAAATATTTTAAATATTTGGCTGTAAAGGGGCAGTGACTAATTGCACTTTTAATCATTTTTCTTAAGGAGTGGTTGTAACTAGAAATCGTGAAAAGTTATTAAGAGTCACATGTGCATAATTTATTTATTTATTAACTAGAAATATGTATAAGCAATTGTAAATTTGAGAATTAATAGTATCTGAGGGACGAACAATTTTAAGCAATTGTGAGCTCAGAGATATGGCATTGACTATTAATATACAAATTAAGGTTTGATTGTTTAGCATTTTAAAGCACCATTTACAGCACACAACTAGATTATTTGTGCTGGAATAGGGGAAACTGTGTCTTAAGACTCTGTCTCACAGCAGCTAGTTGGGCCCATGTGAGCCAAGGATTGGCTGGGAGGATGAGAAAAATGACTTTATAATAATGTGGGTTTTTTTGGCCAAAGATTTGTCTTGGGCACAACTAATTTTTAATTACCAATTAATAACAATTATAAAAGCTTTCTTTATTTTTTTGTAAAAACTTTTGTAGTAAACTAAAACCCTAAGTAATAAAAGGATATTGTCTCTGAATCCTTTGGGTGAGAGCAAGGATTTAAGGTAAACTTTTTTAAAGAAGCATTAGTTAATAAAATACTTTACACTAGGAAACAATATACACTGAAAGAATAAAACTTTTGGCTTCTTGTATAGAAGTAGAAACAATAAAATTTTTTCTTACATAAGGTAAAGCTATATTAGCCATACCTAGAGGCAAAATTTTCTAGTGATTATAGTTCACTAGAAGCAAAACTATTTGAATTTAAGCATAATTTTAAACATCTGAATAGATCTGTAACACTGTTAAAAAGAAATTTTCTTGAACACAGGGAAAAACTTTCTCAGGCAGTGTTTGCAAAACCAAAGAAAGGCCACAAGCTGCTCTGGGGCTGTCCAGAGCCATGTATTGACTTAAACATAAAATACCTTTTAAGAGCATCTTGGCCCTTCTGTAATAAGGACCGATTCTAGAGGAACAATTTAACTGTCTACGCCTCTAATTTTTGATACTCTATCTTAAGATGAGTTACAGTTAAAATGTTTTTCACAACTTTAGTGTTGTGAAAAAATTGCCCGTACTGCAGTTTCCTGCCAGGCAGCAACTATAGCCAAACTGTTTGTCTAACTTATTTACAAAGACAAACATAACTAGATAACTCTGTCACAGTTTTGTATGAAGTGAGCAGTATGAGTGCTCTCATAAGATGATTACTCTTGTAATAATCTTAATTAACAATATATGGGTGAGTAGAAAATCTTAAATTTGAAATCAAACTGCAAGCTGCAGTCAATGTAACACTGGCAATTTTAACCATAATTTTTATGTTTTCGTTGCAATATTAGAATATATCTATAACTATTGGAAAGCAAAACCCAAGTTTAAAACAATTTATCATCTTTAAAATCAATATTAGAAGCATTACTATCATATTACGAAGTTTGGATGCCAATTAATACCTATGAATACCTTTTAAAGCAAGCTTTAATGCTTTAATAAAGAGGCATTGCTTTAAATCTTATCTTAAATTTTACTATTTAGGATAGGAACCACATTAATTATTATCTAAACTAGAAATATCTTTAGAGACCCAGCCTCTTGGTCTGCCTTATGCCACGTGTCGGAAGGACTCTAAACTTGAGTTATCAAATTTAACACTAACCATCTGTAGCAATGTAGCAATTATTAACCTTAACCAACAACTTATGAGCTGATTGTGAAAACACTCAGAGCACATTACTAATAAAAAAGAACCAAATGAAGCAGTTAATTTTAGACCAATCAGAGAATATTAATTTTTGTAGCTACAATCATAGAATAAAAGGCACTTTACCATTGTCAAACACATTAATCATGAACCATTTATTAACTTTTTTACTCTGAAACTAAGAGGCTGTGCACTCGCCCTTTTTTCCTAAAACGAACAGTTTTTCTAGCAGGGGCTCTCCTGCCATATGTCTGATTTCTGGCTGAAGCACGTGGCAGCTCTCGGCTTTGTAGATAAAGTTTTTTATACCATCTTTATTATCCAACATAAAACATAGAACATTTATTCATACAGACTGGACACGAACATACATGAATTGAACATGAGAACAGATTGGTGCACTAGACATTAGACAAGACACAAAAGGGAACAGAGTACTCCTGCTATAAGGCCCAGAGAGAACAAAGCATGGCACTCCTGAAATTTTTCTCTGTTTCTTGGGACATTTTCCTCCTTCATGATGCAGTTTTTATTAACTGCGGCAATCCGCCTGATTATTAATTTCCTTTCAATAAACCCCCCCTTTTTTTTTCTCATGCCTAAAAATGTAGCTTCGGAGAGCCACGGCCTATCGCCTGTTATAGTTCCCAGCTCCTCTTAAGCTTTACTGTTGAACCTAAGTGAACCAACACTCGGGTTTAACGCTGTTTCAGCGTAGCCCATACCTTCTCCGGTATGAAGTTCCTTTATCCTTTAATTATTCCATGGAGCTTTAAACCAGCAGTGCCTCTTCCAAAAATCCTTTGCCGTTTCTCAGCCCCACTTTGGGCACCAAATGTTGTGTCTGGCCAGTAGATCACAACCTGGGTTCTAGCCTGGAAAGGCATTTTGGAAACCTGGAAGAGAAGAGGGGCTGGGCTGCGCGAGATAAGGAAGGAACCAAGACAAAGCTCTCTGCTCAAGGTTCAATTTTTACTATTTCGGCATTCAGTTATAAAGGAAGGGGGAGGGGCCCAATTCCCGCCAAATAATCTTGGAGTCCATTAGCAGGGTGATCACGTGATGGCTTCGGAACAGCAAAGCAGCAGGTTCCAGCAGTGAGTGTGGCAGAACGATTGAGCGGGAAGCTCCACCCCTGAGCAAGCAGGTTTCAGGCTGGGGGAGGGGAGACTACAGTTCATAACTATATTTTAGGTATAATGGGACATGTCTAAAATCTAGGTGTAGTGCTTCATGTCTATAGTCTAGGTGTAGTGGGATATGTCTATAGTCTAGGTGTAGTGGGACATGTTTTTAGTCTAGGTATAGTGGGATGTGTCTATATACTAGGTGTAGTGATTCATGTCTATAGTCTAGGTGTAGTGGGACATGTTTTTTGTCTAGGTATAGTGGGATGTGTCTATATACTAGGTGTAGTGATTCATGTCTATAGTCTAGGTGTAGTGGGACATGTCTATAGTCTGTGTGTAGTAGATATACCTATAGGATAGGTGTGATAGGATATGTCTGCAGTCTAGTTGTAGTTGAACATGTCTATAGTCTAGCTGTATTGTTTCATAACTACAATCTCGATATACTGTTATATGTCGGTATTCTAGGTGTAGTTCTTCATGTCTTTAATCTAGGTGTAGTGGTACATTTCTATACTCTATGTGTACTGGGACATGCCTATAGTCTAGGTGTAATGGGACATGTCTATTGTTTATGTGTAGTGCCTCATGTTCTTAGTCTATATGTAGTTAGATATGTCTACACTTTATGTGTAGTGAGACATATCTAAAGTATAGATGTCGTGGGACATGTCTAGAGTCTAGGTGTAGTAGGATATGTCTATAGTCTATGTGTAGTGGGACATGTCTATAGTGTAGGTGTAATGGTTCATGTCTATAATCTAGTTGTTGGGGTTCATGTCTCCAGTCTAGGGGTTGTGGAATATTTCTATAGTCTAGGTGTAGTGGGACATGTCTATCGTCTAGGTATAGTGGACTTGTCTATAGACTATGTGTAATGGGATATGTTTGTAGTGTAGGTGTAATGGGTCATGTCTATTGTCTAATGTAGTGTGACATATCTGCAGTCTACGTGTAGAGTCTACGTGTCTATAGTCTAGATGTAGTGGGACATGTCTATAGTCTAGGTGTAGTGGGACATGTCAATATGCTAGGTATATGGTGACATGTCTATAGTCTAGGTGTAGTGATTCATGTCTACAGTCTAGGTGTAGTGGTTCATTACTATAGTCTAAGAATTGTGGGACATGTCTATATTCTAGGTGTAGTGCTTCATTTCTATATTCTAGGTGTAGTGGGACATATCTATATTCTACATATAGTGGAACATGACTATAGTCTAGGTTTAGTGCGGCATGTATATAATCTAGGTGTAGTGGGACAGGTCTACATTCTAGGTGTAGTGTGACAAGTGTATATTCTAGGTGTAGTGCTTCATGTCTATAGTCTAGTGTTACTGGGAAATATCAATAGTCTAGGTGTAGTGGGATATGTCTATATTCTAGGTGTAGTGGGACTTGTCTACAGTCTAGGTGTAGTGGGAAATATCTTTATTCTAGGTGTAGTGGGACATGCCCATACTTTAGGTGTAGTCAGACATGTCTATACTCTAGGTGTAGTGGGACATGTCTATACTCTAGGTGTTGTGGGACATGTCTATCTTCTAGGTGGAGTGCTTCATGTCTATAGTCTAGGTATAGTTGGACATGTCTATAGTCTAGGTGTAGTGGGACATGTGTATAGTCTAAGTGTAATGGGACATGTCTGTAGTCCAGGTGTAGTGGGACATGTCTATATTCTAGGTGTAGTAGTTCATTACTATAGCCTGGGTATATTGGGTCATGTCTATAGTCTAGGTGTATTGCTTCATGTCTATATTTTGGGTGTTGTGGGGCATGTCTATACTGTAGGTATAGTGGGACATGTCTATAGTCTAGGTTTAGTGCGACATGTCTATAATCTAGGTGTAGAGGGACATGTCTATATTCTAGGTGTAGTTGGACAAGTGTATAGTCTAGGTGTAGTGCTTCATGTCTAAAGTCTAGTAGTACTTGGACATATCAATTGTCTAGTTGTAGTGGGATATGTCTATATTCTAGGTGTAGTGGTACATACCTATAATCTAGGTGTATTGGTTCATGGCCTTATTCTCGGTGTAGTGGGACATATCTATGGTCTAGGTGTAGTGGGACATGTCTATATCCTAGGTGTAGTGGGACATGTCAATATTCTAGGTATCAGCTGACATGTCAATAGTCTAGGTGAAGTGATTCATGTCTATAGTCTAGGTGTAGTGGTTCATTTCTATAGTCTAAGTATTGTGGGACATGTCTATAGTCTAGGTTTAGTGCTTCATGTCTATATTCTAGGTGTAGGGGGACGTGTCTATAGTCTAGGTTTAGTTTGTCATGTGTATAATCTAGGTGTAGCGGGACAGGTCTATATTCTAGGTATAGTATGACAAATGTATATTCTAGTTGTAGTGCTTCATGTCTATAGTCTAGTGTTACTGGGAAATGTCAATCATCTAGGTGTAGTGGGACTTGTCTACAGTCCAGGTGTAGTGGGAAATATCTTTATTCTAGGTGTAGTGGGTCATGACCATATTTTAGGTGTAGTGGGACATGTCTATAGACTAGGTATAGTGGGACATGTCTATAGATTAGGTGTAATGGGACATGTTTGTAGTCTAGGTGTAGTAGGGCATGTCTATATTCAAGGTGTAGTGGGACATGTCTATTGTATAGGTGTAGTGGGACATATCTGTAGTCTACATGTAGAGGGACATGTCTATAGTCTAGGTGTAGTGAGACATGTCTATAGTCTAGGTTTTGTGCGTCATTTGTATAATCTAGGTGTAGTGGGACAGGTCTATATTCTAGTTGTAGTATGACAAGTGTATATTCTAGGTGTAGTGATTCATGTCTATTGTTTAGTGTTACTGGGAAATGTCAATCATCTAGGTGTAGGGGGACTTGTCTACAGTCCAGGTGTAGTGGGAAATATCTTTACTCTAGGTGTAGTGGGACATGATCTTATTTTAGGTGTAGTGGGACACGTCTGTACTCTAGGTGTGGTGGGACATGTCTATCTTCTAGGTGGAGTGCTTCATGTCTATAGTCTAGGTGTAGTTGGACATGTCTATAGTCTAGGTGTAGTGGGACATGTGTATAGTCTAAGTGTAAAGGGACATGTCTGTATTCCAGGTGTAGTGGAACATGTCTCTAGGTGTAGTAGTTCATTACTATAGTCTGGGTATATTGGCACATGTCTATAGTCTAGGTGTAGTGTTTCATGTCTATATTTTGGGTATTGTGGGACATGTCTATACTGTAGGTGTAGTGGGACATGCCTATAATCTAGGTGTAGTGGACATGTCTATAGACTAGCTGTAATGGGACATTTTTGTAGTCTAGGTGTAGTAGGATATGTCTATATTCTATTTGTAGTGGGACATGTCTATAATCTAGTTGTAGTGATTCATGTTCTTAGTCTAGATGTAGTGGCACATGTCTATATTCGAGCTTATGCAAACCATAGCATTGCTCCAGTAGGTCTGATCATATTTAGTACAAGTAGTATGCTGTTGCAGGCCTTGGAACCCTCCCCAGTCCCCAGAAATTCTCACTTCCCACAGTGGAACCCTGTACCCCAAAGTCTTAAGAAGTGACAATGGCCATCTCTACACAGGCAGGGGCATGGGCTCTCATGAAACCTTCTCCCTGTTTCTCAGTTTTGTCTAATTCCTTTGAAACCGTAGAGTCAACAATGCCTCTGTTCGCTCTGTTTTAAGACTGCATGTGGTCCAGGTACTTGTCTTGACACTGGTGGGCAGCATCGTGGACAATTCCTAAAGCTCTTGAAGCTGCATCTGCCATGAAGATACATCCAATTTATTATCATTCTTAAAACTCTTTGCAGACCTCAGGAGCACATCTCAATGATTGGAAGTTCTGTTTTATAAACACTTTTATCATTTGACTCCTGTGGTGCTTATTCCAAAGAATCTAACTGGAGTCTTTGGGGCCATGAACCTAGTACACACTTCTATAAGTCTGCTGGGTCCAACAGAATAGTGGTAGGCTTGTAGGTACAAGGAAGCTGCTATGCTTCCATTGCTCTTCCATGGTCTCTACCATCTTCCAACCAGGGCACCATCTTGAAAGCAAACTTTAGGTACTCCTTCCAAATAAACAAACCACCATGTCAGATGACATATATGTCTGCCCCCTCTTAGCAGTCATTTCATTGTGTATATCAAAACATTGGGGAGGGATGGGAGGTGAAGAGACAATTCAATGGTTTAAAAAGCACTTACTGCTTTTCCAGAGGACCAGAGGACTTCAATTTGAGGCTCACTATTATGTGTAACTCCAGTTCCAAGGGATCTGATGCCTCCTCTGACCTCTGAAGGCACATGCATACATATGGCATATACAGAAATACACAGATACATGAGCATAAATAACAATTTTAAAATATTTTTAAAACCACTATATATATCTTACGCGCGTTCGCAACCGGCCAGGAAAGACGCAACAAACCAGAATCTTCTGAGGCAAAGCTTTATTGCTTACTCAGGAGCAAGAGAGGAAGAGTGCGGCAGAGAGAGGCAGAGAGGAAGAGAGAGAGAGACACAGAGAGAGACGCAGAGAGAGAGAGAGGCAGAGAGCAGAGGAAGAGAGCAGAGGAAAAGACGAAGAGAAAGAGACAAAGAGGTGAAGAGATGAAGAGACGAAGAGACGAAGAGAAGAAGAGACGAAGAGAAAGAGACGAAGAAGCGAAGAGAGGGAGTGCCAGAACCCCGTCCCTTTTAAGGAGAATTATCCTCCGCCTAGGACGTGTTACTCCCTGATTGGCTGCAGCCCATCGGCCCAGTTGTCATCACGAGAAAGGCAGAGCACATGGCGGGAAAACTGCCCCTGCACATGTGCAGATTATTTACTACTTAGAACACAGCTGTCAGCGCCATCTTATAATGGCAAATGTGAGTGCGGCTCCCAACATCTCCCACTTTCTTTTTAATAAGAGCAATAGGCCACCCATATTAATGAGAGTGGAGATAGAGGTCAAATCCCCAGTGTGCAGGTAAAGGAGCCATACACATAACCTCCTTCCAGGCTCATCACCCAGAGGGGTCCTAGTCTGGTCTCGTGTTGTTTTTCCTGGGGGAAGGACACTTGGATACTCAACCTTCTTGAAAGATGACATGTCTCCCTAGAATAGGCTCATATATGCCGCAGAGCCCTTCTACTGCAGTGCTTAGCCGTGCAACTCTCTCGGGCTGCTGAAGCACACTCACTCTATCCCGTGCAATGAGACTAGCCTCGTGTGGTGCAAGAGCTGAGTGGCCAGCGACCTATTGCTTAAGCATAGATATATCAGGGGAAGCACCATGTTCTAGAGCTGCAAGTGCCTGGGCAATAACCACCTTGTCTCTCCTAGTTTGGGCCTTAAGCTTACAGACCAACCAAAGAAGCAACACTAATCCACAGCAAAGTGTATCTCCAAATAATCTCAATCCCACCCATTCTTTAAAGAAGGAAAATGCTGAGGAGATCCAATTGGGTAATCCTTTGGTCAGGGACAGGTCCAAGCACGTGGAGTTGACCTGAATGATGGCAATTCCCGAAGGGTCTGTTCAAATTCAGCCGTCCAATTCTGTAACATATACTGAGAAAGACTTTTTAACAAATTAGCTGCCCTAGTAAATTTCTCATACTGAATGGAAGTAACGCACAATCCCGGAAACTTTTGTTCACATCCCAGCTGAGCTATTTGCCATAATACATCTAGTTGTTCCTGGACAAGATCTATGCGTTGATTCATTTCTGCCCATGGAGCATTTTTGGGATTGAAGGATGGCGGCCACTAAGCCTCCATTGGTGAGAGGTCCCCCAAGCTCCCGACAAACCCTGAGCCAGTCTTGTAAACCTTTGTTCTTTCTTGGGGCTATGGCCGCTCGGCATTCCTGCATGGCTTGCTCATAAATGAGCTGTTCTATCAGAGATGCGGCTTGCTCCGAATCTGCAAAAATATGCTCTGCTGCCTCTGTCATTCTGGCCACAAAATCTGAGAAGGACTCCTGGGGTTTCTGGACGATCTTTGTTAGTTGTCCAGTGGCTTCACCTGCTCGGGAGAGCGCCTTCCAGGCCCTAATAGCCTTTTCATCTGATTCAGAACTACTAAGAACTGGCTCCTTGAGCTCATCTAGTGATGAGTATAGGCTCCTTCTCCTAGAGACCTCCGCTGATTGATCTTTTTTCTTTTCTTTTTCCTTCTCCTTCCTTCCAATCTCTCCCCAGGTATTCTTCCCTGACCTAAACTTTTCCTCGGGTTCAAGACCCTTGGAAAGGCCTGTATACTTATTTTGTGCACCATATTTCCTCTTTGCTCCTACTCTCTCTCCCCGTTTTACTTCTGATAGATTGCCCTGAATTTCATCCAGAATTTTCAGCCCTGCCTTAACCGCTTGATAACATGTGAAAAGGAACAAAAAGGCTCCTAACACTGGAGAAAGTTCAAGGCCAAACATACCTTGTAAAGCTATTTCCCACTTTACTTCTGATAGACTGTCTTGAATTTCATTAGAAAGTTCAAGGCCAGGCCTACCTTGTAAAGCTATTTCCCACTTTACTTCTGATAGACTGTCTTGAATTTCGTTAGAAAGTTCAAGACCAGACCTACCTTGTAAAGCTATTTCCCACTTTACTTCTGATAGACTGTCTTGCATTTCGTTAGAAAGTTCAAGACCAGACCTACCTTGTAAAGCTGTACTTACGGGTACCCCTGTTCCCCAGCTGAAGAGTTCTGAATCCACGCAGTTGAATCCTTCTCAACAGTCTGTGTTGCGGGAACACTTCATTACCACCATTCCCCAGCTGAAGAGTTCTGAATCCACGCCGGATCCTTCTCAACAGTCTGTTTTACGGGAACCTTTATGACCGTGACCCGCAGTTCTGGTTCCGGAATGAGGGATCTTCCTTGCGCCAGTGATGGTAACTCCCGAGTCCCGGGTTTCGGCACCAACTCTTACGCGCGTTCGCAACCGGCCAGGAAATACGCAACAAACCAGAATCTTCTGAGGCAAAGCTTTATTGCTTACTCAGGAGCAAGAGAGGAAGAGTGCGGCAGAGAGAGGCAGAGAGGAAGAGAGAGAGAGACGCAGAGAGAGAGGCAGAGAGAGAGAGAGGCAGAGAGCAGAGGAAGAGAGCAGAGGAAAAGACGAAGAGAAAGAGACAAAGAGGCGAAGAGATGAAGAGACGAAGAGACAAAGAGAAGAAGAGACGAAGAGAAAGAGACGAAGAAGCGAAGAGAGGGAGTGCCAGAACCCCGTCCCTTTTAAGGAGAATTATCCTCCGCCTAGGACGTGTTACTCCCTGATTGGCTGCAGCCCATTGGCCCAGTTGTCATCACGAGAAAGGCAGAGCACATGGCAGGAAAACTGCCCCTGCACATGTGCAGATTATTTACTACTTAGAACACAGCTGTCAGCGCCATCTTATAATGGCAAATGTGAGTGCGGCTCCCCACATATATACATATACATATATATATATATATATATATATATATATATATATACATACACACACACATATATATATAAATATATATATATATATATATATATATATATATATATATATATATATGGAATAAAATTAAAAAAATAAAAGTCCTTCTCCACCATGATTTCAAAACAGCCTTTCTCAAGCATCTCTCTACTTTATTGTTATATGATTGTCTTGTGAGTTGCCCATATCATGAGCTAGTGACCACATATGCTGTCTCATTAAAAGGAAATCATTGTATTGCTTCTTGACAATTTTGTGTTACATAATTTGAAGCTGAACTTGATTGCACTTCTATAAAGTAAATATTTTTTCAAAACACTCGGTGTCTAATATATCAGATAAAGAAAGGTTTATTAGGGTACTTCAGGAGGACTTTCCATGGGACAGAGATTGTTTTTCTGAATCCAGGCTTAAAGAAGCTTTTTGAACCATTGAGTTTGATCAGTATGGAAACATTGGAAGGATTTCACAGAGGTAGCATAGAAAAACTCAACACACAAACTTCAGGGCCAAGCACAGAAGAAAGAAAATAGCAATTTTCATTGGTATTTTGATAACTTTTACGAGTTTAAGAAGAATTTAAGCAGAGCCAGATTCCTTTAACGGAATGAACATTTTTGAGTTCATGACCCTGAAGAACATCTACTGTGTTCTTTGTATGTGCGATGAGAGCACAGGGGCAGAACAAGATGGCAATTTGTGAAAGCTCAGGTTACCTACAGAAAGTTAGCTTAGGTCATCTTTGAAATCTTTTCATTTTTTTCAGTTAAGAAGATCATGGGACACTGAGTGTGTGGTGCCCATTTGTATTCCCAGTGCTGGGTAAGCTGAAGTAGAATCATGATTTCCAGGATAGGCTATACAGTGAGACCTTGTCTCAAAATCAAACAAATAAATGAATGAATTAAGTATGCCTGTAAACTCGGTATTTGAGGCCAGATGCAGGAAGATCAGCTATCCAAGGGTGACTACTTAATGAGTCTGATACCAGCCTGGGCCACGTGAGATCCCATTGATATAAATAAATAGAGATAGAGTGAGGAGTGGGATCAGACAATCCAGTAAGAGAGACAGAACAGATGAGCAGATAACATGCTCATAGACTTAATTAACAAGTTTCTTTAAATGAAGTGTTTATGGATGTATTCAACCATATAAAATACAGAGACCATCACAGTTGATGGGGTGCTTGTCTCCTATGCACAGTGCTCAGCTCCTCATAAACTGGGTGTGGTGGCACACACCTGTAACCTCTGTGTTTAGGAGACAGAGGTAGAAGGATCAGAAGTTCAAGGTCATCATGGCTACTTATCGAGTTCCAGGCTACCCTACAGGCCATCCTGTCTCAAACAAAACAAAACAAAACAAAACAAAACAAAACAAAACAAATCACACACACACAAAAAAAAACAAAGCCACCATCACCTGCCACAGCAGCAGCAACCACAAAGCAGGAAGTTCCTTCAAAATCATTAACTGTAAGCCAGCCCCAATGAAATGTTTGCCTTTAATTGGGCAAAGCTGCAGTGCTCATGGTGTCTGTTCATAGCAATAAAACCCAAACTAAGACAGCATGTGTTTATGAAATGGAAAGCAATGGCATTTTAGGAAACCAAAGACAACAGATGTGGAAAAATATGGAAAAGGAAAGAGGGGTGAGACAGTACCCTCTGAGCTGTACCCCTAGTGTTTCCCCCTCTTCTCCCCTTCCCTTCCCTTCCCTTCCCTTCCCTTCCCTTCCCTTCCCTTCCCTTCCCTTCCCCTCCCCTCCCCTCCCTTCCCCTCTCCCTTCTTTCGCCCCCTCTCTCTCCTGGCTGAGACCTTCCTGTGTCCATTGGATTCATTTCCTCTATAATGTGGGTTTTTCAGTTTTTTATCAGTCTATCCCTACTCTGGATTTTTTTTCCTGCCAATTGGCTGCATTTGAGGCTTGGAAGCCAAAGGAACCACATGTATGCACTTTCTGGTTCAAGGAAGCAGGGGATACAGGCATAACATCTACCTAGACTGTGAGAGACAGGTCATATGTTAGAGACTGCTGGGTACCAGCACAGTCAGTTGACAACTATCTCTGCAAAACTTAGGAAAGGCATGCCATGTCTGGGAGCCTCAACATTCCAATCTGTAAAGTGGGACAGTTTCTTCAGAAGGTTTGTTTAACAAAGTAAGACCAACATGTATGGCTTAGAATGTGATTCGACAGGCGTTCATTTCATAGCATATATAAGCTCTTCTGGATCCAGCCCACAGCATAACAAGTACAGATGAGCACATGCAGAGTATATGGTGTGGCTCCTACCCCATGTCTCCTAGGGCTTTGCAGAACACTAGTTCCTTTTCATGACCTTGATTGTGACTTCCTTTGGTTTTGTTGTTTCACATTGAACCGCCCTGTTTGAGAGCTATTCAGAAACCTTCTAGAAAATTTCTTGTCTGCTTTGTTTGTGTCTTTTGTTCTTATCCAGATATTGTGCTGACCACAGATGCTGACTGTTAAGCCACTGTTTTACGTAGGCTTCATCAAGCACATCCCACCATGAAAAGAGAATTAACTTCTCAACAGCAAAGGTCCTACCTTACTCTTTCCCTGTATCTACACGGTGACTTGCACTGTACCAGACCCCAGGCTAGCATGATGCACTCTCTTCTATCACTGCATTTAAAGAGGGACTCCCCCTCCAGGGTTGTCATGCCACATGAAGAATGAATGCATAATGAGGTGTTTGATGGGTACCCTCTGCCTCTGAATGCTGACATTGTTGAGTTATGCTCTCAACCCTATAACAACCTACTTAAACATTTAAATCATCATTAGCGTGTGCTTGTATATGTGTGATGGATAGGGGACAATTTGCAGGAGTGAGTTCTCTCCTATCATGAGGGTCCCAGGAATCACACTTAGCTCCTCCTTCAAGTTTGCCAACAAGTCCTTTCAAAGCCAAAGTGTGTTACTGTGGGTCTAGGCTGGCTTCCTGGAAGTGAATATTCTGCTAGCAGCCTTCACATGAAGATGTAGAACTCTCAGCTCCTCCTGCACCATGTCTGCCTTGACTTTGCTATGCTCCCACCCTGATGATAATGTACTAAATCTCTGAATCTGTAAACCACCCAAATTAAATGCTGTTCTTTATAAGAGTTTCCTTGGTCATGGTGTCTGTTCAAAACAGTAAAACCCAAACTAAGACAATTTACTTTTTTATTTGCGTGTTTGTGGTATATGCACATATATGCACATGTGTGTACTGGTGTTCATATGTGTGTACTGGTGTTCCCATGTGCAGAGGTCAGAAATCACTATCATGTTTCTTCTTTTATTGTTCTATGACCTACTCTTTTATTTTGGGGGAGGGCCAGATTTTCTCACCTTTTGGGGGCTAGACTGGTTGGTCAGCAAGGCCCTGAGATCTGCCTCTCTACCTGACACTGGAAGTTTAGATATATACTGACATACCTGGCTTTTATGTGTGTGAAGACCTCAGGTCTTCAAGCTTGTACTGCAGACATTTTACCAGTTAAACAGTGTAAATTGATTTTTATTTTAAGTGTATGAATATTTTGCTCCAATTTATGTCTGATCACGAATTATGTGCCTAGTGGTTTAAAAGGCCAGAAGAGGGCATCAGATCCCCTGAGACTGGAGTTTCAGATGATTGTGAGCTGCCACATGGGTGCTGAGGACCAGACCCGAGTTCTTTGGAAGAGCAGCCAGTGATCTGAACCATTGATCCATCTCTCTAGCCTCTTTATCCACTTTTTAACCTGCTTCCAATTAAAGGAAGTAGAAATCTTCACATTGAAAGATCCTGACAGAATGTAAAAGGTCACAGAAGCCCTGAAATTGGCAAGATAGATGTCACTGTTAGCAGAACTAGCTTCACTGATTTAGAAAAGTAGAGGCACACAATGCTCTGGCCACTCCTTGAACCCGTGTGTCTGCCAATGTTTTGACCGTTCCTTCAACCCATGTGTATGCCCACTGATGAAGCCCATTGCCAGGTGTTTGTGATATTGGTTGCTGAGAAAGAGTCAAAAAGTCTCCCCAGCAACCACAGCCCGGCCAATCCTGAGTTGCTACACCTGCACCAGACTCTTTCCTTGTACCCCTCCCATACCCATTTCTTGAGAATAGACATTGTTTAGATCTGGAAATCACCTACTCTCCCCCTTGTCCTTTCCCCCCTGAGGGCCTATAAAAACTGGGTCCTCTTTCCCCTCGAGGTCGACTCCTCTACCCCTGCGTGGGATATGAGTCGTCCCCAGAGCTCTGGCTTTCCCCAATTAAAGCCTCATGTGGTTTACATCAAGCTCAGTCTATGGTGAGTTCTTGGGTGTCCGCTATTGTCCTGAGGCCTGAGCGAGGGGCTTCTTTCAGAGTCTTTCAACATCATTTGTCATTTTTGATAGGGCATCCTGCAATTGCAGCAAATGCATCAACATTAAGGTTATAGATGCTCCCGCTGGATTCTCTTTGTAGGTTTTCTTTTATTTACTTATTACCTCCAAAAAGTTTTCCTTGCCATTTTTTAAAAATTCGTTCATTTTACATGTATGGGTGTTTTGCCTGCATGTGTATCTGTGTACCACATGCACACAGTGCCCACTGAGGTCAGAGGAGGGAGTCAGATTTTCTGGAACCAGAGTTACAGAGAGCTGTGATCCACCATGTGGATATTGGGAACCAAGTCGGTATCTGTTGGAAGAGCAAGAAGTGTGTGCCCTTAGTCACTGAGCCATCTCTCCAATCCCCTTCTTGCCGTGTTTTTTGAGAAGTAATTTGTTGTGTACACTACAAAGTTTCCTTGGGAACAAATACTAGTCTACAAAAACTTGTATGACTCATCCGAACCAGCACAATTTCCTTAATTATTTCAGGCAAATCTTCCTGTGCCAAACATAAGTATAAGTTGGAAGCACTTAGTTTCTGATGGAAATCCTTCTTTTAAGGTTTAGATTAAAATTGGAGGTGGAAGGGCATTGCTAGGTTGGTACAGTGTTTCATGTAAAAGTATGAGAAGCTAAGGTCAGTCTTAATCACACGCATAGAAATTGGGTGTTGTGATGTGTACCTGTAAGTCCAGTGGAAGGTGGAGGCAGGAGGGTCTCTGGAGCTTGCCAGCTAGCCAGTTTAACCAACCAGAAAGTTCCAGATCCTATGAGAGACTATTTCAAGCATCAAGGTAGAAAATGATTGAAGAAAGCACCAGTTGTCAACTCTGACCTCCTATGCACATGAACATGCATACACACATGAACCCACATGAACATGTACACACATACATACATGAACATGTATGCACACATGAATATGCATACACATACATGAACATGGATGCACACATGACATATACATAAATGAACATGCATGCACACAGTAACATGTACAGACACATACATACATGAGCATGTATGCACACATCAACATGTATGTACACATAAATGTGCATATACATATGCACATACCCATGAGCATGTATGTACATATACACACAAATTTTATTAGTCAATTGTCTTACTAATTGAAGGATAATAAAGAAAGAGACATTGTTTATATTCAAGAAGTGAAAAACAAATGGAAACTTTGTTTTTTCTATTTAAACTGAGCTGCCTTGACAGCCTATTTTGTGGTTTGTTTTGGTTTTTGTTTTGTTTTGTTTCGTTTTTATAGAGGTATTTCACAAAACAGATTGAGTCAACATAGAGCCAGAAATTTGAGAACACCCAGCAAACGCTTGGAACTCTTTCCTGAGGAGTCTTTATCTGACCACCAACCTGAAATGCAGCTTGCAAGCCAGGGCATTTCTCCATGTTGTAGCTCTTCAAGGGGTGTTAAGTTGCAGTGCAGATTGGGGGTGTGGGAGGGGAGCCAGATTTTAATAATATCCAGCCTCAGATGCCAGTGGCAAGATGACTTTTCCTGGAAAGGACTCTGTTATTACAGGATTATTATTTGTAATGAATTGTTCTATCTGACCGACAAAGAAAAAGTAAATTATCCAAATGGGACTTCTGGCAGGGATCTGCATCCTCGTTGAGGGAAGCAGTAGTGAGCCTCACACATTGAATAATCATGGAGCTGGGCTTGATGTTAGGAGGGAGGGCCTGCTGCTGGAGACCAAGAGAATCTGTAAATCCATGGAATTCTGGGTTCACCCACTTCCAGGGAATCTTTTTCCAAGCTTTCTGGCAGCCTGAGTCAGGATTTATATTTAAGTAAAATTTAGAAGTTAAAACATAGTTAAGATGATGTCACATGCCTTATCATTACTGGGTTTTTTTTTGTTTTTTGTTTTTTGTTTTGTTTGCTTTTTGTTTGTTTGTTTTTTAGGTCCATAGATATAATGTCATAGACACAGGAGCTCCTGGAAAACCAGCAGAGAGTGTGGAGAGGCAGAAGAGTCCAGATTCATTGTGAAAAGGTTACAAGGTTTCAAGAACTCTGTGTCACACTGGCCAGACTTGAGTATATATATGACTTCAAAGTCCTGCCTCCCTAGTGACACACTTCCTCCGACAAGGTTATACCTCCTGATACCGGCATTTCCCATGGGCCAAGCATACTCAAACCACCAAAAAATTTAAGTTGGTTAAATGATATTCTGATAATTGAATTTTGACTGACACCACCCACCAACCCCAGCCATAATAAGTGCAAATGCTACTTTCTGAAAATCTTTGTGTATATGTAGATTTTTGTAATCTCCATGCTCAGTGGTCTTGTCCAACTCGTATTTAACCCAAATCAGACTGGCAGACACTTGAATTAACTTGAAGAATATTGAGATTTTTTTCTGAAATTATTTTTCTTGTTATTATTGTTTTTTATTTGTTTATAGTATAGGTGTATGTACGCATTTGAGTGTGTGTGTGTGTGTGTGTGTGTGTGTGTGTGTGTGTGAGTGCGCACTGGAGCACATACCTACGTGTGGAGGCCCGAAGTCATGTAAGGTATCTTCCATAATCACTCTACATCCTTTTTCTTTTTCTTTTCTTTTCTTTTCTTTTTTTTTTTCTTTTCTTTTCTTTTTTTCATGACAGGGTTTCTCTCTATAGTTCTGGATGTCCTGGAATTCACTTTGTAGACCATGCTGGCCTTGAACTCAGAAATCTGCCTGTCTCTGCTTCCCGAGTGCTGGGATTAAAGGAATGCTCCACCACGCCCAGCTTCCTTTTTCTTTTTTTTAAGGCAATGTCTCTGATTGAACCCAGGGCTCAAGGATACAGTAAGATTAGCTGGTTAGCAAATTCCAGGGATTCTCCCCTCTCTGCCTTCCCCAGGCGAGGACCACAAGCTCATCATGAAGAGGAGTTTATGTGTGCTTTGATTCAGAACTCCAATCCCTAAGCTTGTAATACAGCAAGCAGTTTTTGGACTGACCATCTCCCCAGATCCCAGAGAAACCAGCATACATGTTCTGTCTTTTTGTTTGTTTGCTCGTTTGTTTTTTGAGACAGGGTTTCTCTGTGTAGCCTTAGCTGTCCTGGTACTCACTCTGTAGACCAGGCTGGCCTTGAATTCGCAGAGATCTACCTGCCTTTGCCTCCTGAACGCTGGGATTAAAGGAGAGAGCCATCACACCCAACCTATTCTGTGTTAATTAAGAAATAATCACATATTACTCTGTTTTGCAGTTTATGCTGAGAGATGATATCTGTATTCAAATTAATACAGTTGATTCCCTTAGGAGTTTAAAAAAATTAAAACTTTATATAGAAAAGTCTCCAATTCTTCCTGAGGATTTGGGTCCCTGTGTTTAAATCAGGAATGTGTTGTGAATTTGCTCATAGGCTGGTCATGGAACATGAGAAACACAACGAATCTTGGGTCTAATTTTTCACAGCTCTTCTCAAGTTTCTACTTGATGGACTATAACAGCTTGTCAAAGACAGGCTGGATACTGTTGTTTAAAGAACAATCTAAGACACTAAGCAAATTGGATTGTATTTACAACTATAGGCTGTGAGGAGCGGGTGTGGCAGCAGTCCTAAGAAGGTGCCAGGGACTGCAGCTAAGTCTTAGGACTTGCACCTGACTTCCTCATACACCTGAAAATAAGCCACAACCATTGTGAGAGCTGTGCAGGTGCACCAGGATACTGGCGGTTTAAACAAATCCATATTTGGTGGAGACATGCCCCTGCCGCTCTGATTGGCTGCAGCTGCGTGCCTGGTGAGGTGATGTGGCCTGCTGTGAGTGCATGGGGACTGAGAGTATATAAGAGTGAGAGGCCCAGGAGAAAGAGAGAGATAAAGTTGAGAGAGATAAAGTTGAAGCAAGAGAGATGAAGACTGAAGTTTGCTGAATAAACTGCTATTAGAAGGACTGGTGGTCGTGTTGTTCTTGCTGGTCGAGAGTGGACACGACAAATGGTGGCCCATACGGGGACCTGACTCCCCCACCAAGTTCAGAACTTTCAGCAGTCAGTGTTTGCTAGCAGGGTAAGTTCACTGTAAGTGAAACTCATGACCCCAGGAGTTTGAGAAGGACTCGGATAAAATAGAGGCAAATATAAAGTTGCCAGGAAGCAGGCACAAAGTAAAAGTGAAACCATGGGGACAAGTTAAGGTTCCCGGCTTTGGGACAAGTTAAGGAACTATGATAACCTCAGTATAGTGATCAATAGATCCTCGCTGTGTAGTTATACTTTTCTTGTCCCATTGACCCTTTGTGGGTAGGTCTGATAGTTTTGGTCTTATTTGTTCTGATATATGGACTCTGTTACTGTTTGAATCGAGAGTCAGTCAAGACAGGTCAGAAAATCCTTATAGAGCAACAAGAGAGTATGTCGGAAGAGGAAAAGGGCTTAAAAAGAAAAAAGAAAAAGAAAGGAAACACAGTGTTATCAGGTGGACAGAAAGGACAAAATAAAAGCCGAGGTGAAGGAGGAAGGTGAATTAGCTTCTGCGCCTCCTCCCTATGCCTCCTCAGCAGCCACCTATAGGCGGACCTTCTGTCCGGAGATTTGGAGAGAGGTTAGATTCTCCTTGCTGGGATGTCCTATTTTCACAGACCAAGCAGGGCAGAGATATCATGAGCCTCTAGATTTCAAAGTAATCAAGAATTTGGTTGAGTCCATGCGGATGTACGGCTTAACTGCCTCTTATATTGTGGCTCAAGTAAACGCATTGAATAGACACTGAATGATGCTGTCCGATTGGGCAGTCTTGGTGAAGGCAGGCCTTTCACCTGGGCAGTATTTAGATTGGAAAGCCTTCCTTATTGAATTTGCAAATGAACAGGCAGTGGCTAACATTGCTGCAGGAAATCCAGCATGGGATACGGATATGCTGCTTGGTCAAGGTCGCTTTGCACAACAACAGACAGGACATCCAGTACAGGTGTTTGAGCAGGTGAATCAGATTGCCATAAGGGTGTGGAAATCATTGCCCACCAGTGTTGACGGTGTTGCAGAACTCCAGAGAGGCAATGAGGCGCTGAATCAGGTAAGAGAGGAGCGCTCTCAATTGGTTTGGGCGAGAGGGTCTGTTTGTGTTTCCCCAGGATCACCCACAACAGCTGTGGGTCCCAGAACGGCTGACCAGAGCAATTCAAAACAAGCAGAGCTATGAGGACGTGGATGTTCCTGTGGCTGGGACTGCTCCTGCTAGTGAGAACTGAAGAGCTATGTTGGGGAATTATGTCTGTGTTCCTGAGGCCCATGCCATTGACACATTCAAGTGTTTCCTCAATTCTTTACATCTAATGCTTCGCTACAATTGCCTTTTTTCTATGCTGCTTCAGCTAAAGAGATTGTTGTGTTTTCAGATGATTCAAAATATTTCACAGATGAGTGATTGTGTTCAGCTGTATCTACTAAAGCTAATGCTACCTGGATTCGAGGGGTGTGGCTTGCCAGTATATCCAAGGGCAATGGTATTATACCGTCCCAACCTAGATGGGCCCCCCTTACTTTTAGTAGGAGTGTTCCTGATTCCCTTCCACCTTGGGCAGTGCACCTTATATGTATGGTTGTTATGTGGGGTGAATGGTAGTTGCACTGATCTTTCCCCCTTAAGCCAGGTGGCAGGAGGGGCCTGGGGTAATGCAAATTTTATTGGAATGGTTCTAATGTGTTTGAAACTTCTGTATTTCAATTTGCTGGAGGAAGGAATTTTTTTTTCAGGCTACGCCTGTTTGTATGTGACCTCCTTTTGTATTTATTGTTTATAAGATCCCTTGCCTCAGGGCTGATGGGAGCCCTGGGATGTATGCTTGTAATAGTGTGTGTGTGTGTTGTGTGTTTGGTGTATGTGTCGGGTGCAGTGTGTGCAGGCCTGCACTATGAGGAAGTCAGGTGCAAGTCATACGACTTAGCTGCAGTCCCTGGCGCCTTTGGGACTGCTGCCACACCTGCTCCTCACAATGTGTGGCTTGGCATGATAGAGAAGTAGTCAGTGACATATAAGAATCCCTGGGCATGTCACCAACCTAAGACAGGGATCAAACCAATGCTGTTTGTCTCCCAAGGACGGGTAAGGGGCATTGCTGCAGGGGACAATCTAAGACAGACATTCTCTCTGCCAAAAAAAGAAAAAAGGGGGAGATGTGAGGAGCGGGTGTGGCAGCAGTCCCAAGAAGGCACCAGGGACTGCAGCTAAGTCTTATGACTTGCACCTGACTTCCTCATACACCTGAAAATAAGCCACAACCATCGTGAGAGCTGCACAGGTGCACCATGATGCTGGGGGTTTAAACAAGTCCATATTTGGTGGAGACATACCCTTGCCGCCCAAATTGGCTGAAGCTGCGTGCCTGGTGAGGTGACATGGCCTGCTGTGAGTGGATGGGGACTGGGAGTATATAAGAGTGAGAGGCCCGGGGTTCGGGGGAGAGAGATGAGGAAAAAGATGAAGAGAGAGAGAGATGAAACCTGAAGTTTGCTGAATAAACTGCTGTTAGAAGGACTGGTGGTCGTGTTGTTGTTGCTGATCGAGAGCGGATACGACAATAGGCCAGGTGTGGTGGCTCATGCCTGTATTTCTAGCATTTGGGAAGCAGAGGCAGGAGTGAAGGCCAGTCAGGATTACACAGTGAATTACACACAAGCCTGGGCTATAGAATGAGACCCTGTCTCAAATAAAACAGAAGCAAACAGAAGAAAGCCTTCCTGTCCACCGTCCCACTCTCTCTCTCTCTTTCTCTCTCTCTTTCTCTCTCTCTCTCTCTCTCTCTCTCTCTCTCTCTCTCTCTCTCTCTCTGTGTGTGTGTGTGTGTGTGTGTGTGTGTGTGTGTGTGTGTGTGTCCATCCTTTCACTTTCCCTCTTTGACCTCTGGTTCCTGTATCCTTATGCATAGGATGGAATTCTGGGAGGATGAGAAATTTGAGCCTCTTTCTCAGCTCTTGGGTCAAAACACCCAGTATATGGTCATGGATACATAGATAGTATTCTAGATTTCTTGGCTGATAGTTACTAAGTTGGAATGTAAAAACAAGTGGTTACGAATGGAAATTGAGCTTTTGGAGCCAGCATTTGCAGATGTCTTGGCTCTAATATGCTTGGATGAAGGCTAACCAGCTCAGGTGATGGTATCCATGAGTGCAGTTCAAACGTGGAGCTCCCAGAAGCCCAAAGGGAGCATGGGAAGAGAGACATGGGGGTTCTCTGGATGAAGTTCTTTGCCTGGTCGTGTATTTGGATGAAGCAGTGTACTCTTCACATAAAGATAGTTCTGGATAAACCTGCTCATTTGTGCTCACTTGAAGTGTCCCGATCCTTCCGTTCATTCACCACTTCACACACAAAACATGGTCTTCCCTTGGGACTCTTCTCATTGGGCTACACTCAGAGCTGAGTATCTGAACATTGGAAAGGTTTCTTCTTTCAGTGCCCAGCCTGTCCTTGGATGCAAAGGATTCCATACATAAGGACGTGCAGATGTCACCACTGGTGAGCCTCATCCTGAGTAAGCGTGCAGACCTTCTGGTATCACAGAAGACTCTTAGGCCCCACTTTTTCTTTTCAGTATTATAACTTCCAAAGACGGCTTTTCTTCCAATGTTCAATGTCTTTTGTGTGTGTGTGTCCTTTTTTATTAGATATTTTCTTTATATACATTTCAAATGCTATCCCAAAAGTTCCCTATACCCTCCCCCCACCCTGCTCCCCTACCCACCCACTCCCATTTCTTGGCCATGGCATTCCCCTGTACTGGGGCATATAAAGTTTGCAAGACCAAGGCGCCTCTCTTCCCAATGATGGCAAACTAAGCCATCTTCTGCTACATATGCAGCTAGAGACACGAGCTCTGGGGTACTGGTTAGTTCATATTATTGTTCCACCTATAGGGTTGCTGACGCCTTCAGCTCCTTGGGTACGTTCTCTAGCTCCTCCATTGTGGGCCCTGTGTTCCATCACATAGATAACTGTGAGCATCCATTTCTGTATTTGCTGTTCAATGTCTTAATAAAATACAATGTTAATTCAGATAATAAGAATACTGTTCCCTCCCAGGACCCACAGTTCACTGGGATGTATGACTGTACTATTTGAAAATGTCTTAAAGAGGCTGGCTTAGAATACTGTGATACATCACATGACATCCAGTCTCCCTACATATTTGGATTAAGATATTCCACTGTTCTAATGGACACTGGGTACTACTATTTTTGTTGTTTTTTTGTTTTGTTTGAAGACTGGCCTCTCATAATCTATCAGCTTTTGAAGAGCTGTTGCTAATACTTATCTGTCTATGTATGTAAGTATCTTTGTATGTATGTATGTGTGTATCTAGCTATCTAGCTACATATCTGTCATCTGTCAATCATGTATTATCTATCAACTATCTATCACTTACTTATTATTTATCTATCTAACATCTATCTATCTATCTACTTTTTTTTTCGGTTTTTTTTGGGGGGGGGCAGCGTTTCTCTGTATATCCCTGGCTATCTGAGAATTCATCCTATAGTCTCCCCTCCCCCAGCCTGAAACTTGCTTGCTCAGGGGTGGAGCTTCCTGCTCATTCGTTCTGCCAGGCCCACTGCTGGAATGTGCCGCTTTGCTGTTTGGAGCCACACACGTGCTCATCCTGCTACTGGACCCAGAGATTATTTGGCGGGAATCGGGTCCCCTCCCCCTTCCTTCATAACAGAGTGTCGCAACAGTAAAATTGAGCTTTGATCAGAGTGACTTTGACTTGGCTTCGTTCTTCCTTCCGCCTGTCTAGTTCCTCTCTTGCAGCCCGAGTTGCCATCTCAGTTGAACCGTTCGTTGCGAGCTGCTGGTCAGCCGCAATAGTTTGGCGCCAGAACTGGGACCTGAAGAATTGCAGAAGGGCGCTGAGAAAATGCTGTTGGTGTGTAGCTCCATGGGAAAGGCAAAGGATCTTCGTATCAGGCACAGGAGCAACGAACAGGTACACATGCTAGCGCTAGCTTAAAATTTCATTTTTGTAAGGTGTTGCTGAGGGTGCGGTAGGATACGAGCTAAGCTTGAATCGGTGCTAACCCAACGCTGGTTCTGCTTAGGTCAGCAGCGTGTTAATCGGAACTAGAAACGGGAATCAAGCGGTCGTGGGCAGCTTTATAGGAAGCTGCTTCAGGCGGAAGAAGGAAGGGTTTAAAGTTATGGATCAGGTGGTTGCCCTTAGTTTTCAGGAGTTGTTTCAGGCCAGAGGAGTAAGGCTTGAAGTACAATTATTAAGAAAATTTTTAGGTAAGATAGATAGCTGTTGCCCATGGTTCAAGGAAGAAGAAACAATAGATTGCGGAACCTGGGAGAAAGTTTGTGAGGCCTTGAAAATCGTTTAGGCAGATAATTTTACCTTAGGCCTCTGGGCGTTCGTAAATGATGCTATAAAAGATGCCACTTCTCCAGGGCTAAATTGTCCCCAGGCGGAGCTTGTGGTATCTCAGGAGGAGTGCCTATAAGAGAGGGCCTCCTCAGAAAAAGATCTTAACTCAAAAATTGATAAATGTGGAAACTCGGATGATGAACTTATTTTTAACAAAAATCACTCAGATAGAGGAGCTGCCCATTATTTTACTGAGAATTGGTTCTCTTCTGAATCTCTCGCTCCACCTATAGTCCCCACTTAGGGAGGTGCTACTCATAGGGACACATGACTAAGCAAGTTAGAGTTTGAAATTAAGCTTCAGAGGCTGACTAATGAGCTTCGGGAACTAAAAAAGATGTCAGAAGCAGAGAAGAGTAACTCTTCTGTAGTTCACCAGGTGCCGCTAGAAAGAGCTGTGAGTCAGGCTCATGGGAAAGGACAGAATATGTCTAATACACTAGCCTTTCCTGTGGTCGAGGTAGTTGATCAGCAAGATACTAGGGCCAGACATTACCAGACTGTGGATTTCAAGTTGATAAAAGAGTTAAAGGCGGCTGTTGTGCAATATGGCCCTTCAGCCCCATTCACTCAAGCATTACTGGACACAGTTGTGTAGTCACACTTAACCCCCTTAGATTGGAAGACTCTTTCTAAGGCTACCCTGTCAGGAGGAGATTTTTTGCTTTGGGATTCTGAATGGTGAGACACCAGTAAGAAAACTGCTGCTTCTAATGCTCAGGCTGGTAATTCAGACTGGGATAGCAACATGCTTTTAGGAGAGGGTCCATATGAGGGACAGACAAATCAGATTGATTTTCCCATTGCAGTGTATGTGCAAATTGCGACAGCCGCACGCCGTGCTTGGGGACGGTTGCCAGTCAAAGGAGATATTGGTGGAAGTTTAGCTAGCATTCGGCAGAGTTCTGATGAACTGTATCAGGACTTTGTGGACAGGCTATTGATTTCAGCTTGTAGAATCCTTGGAAGTTCGGACACGGGAGTCCTTTCGTTATGCAATTGGCTTATGAGAATGCTAACGCAATGTGCCGAGCTGCGATTCAACCGCATAAGGGACAAACAGATTTGGCGGGATATGTCTGTCTTTGCTCAGACATCGGGCCTTCCTGTGAGATCTCGCAAGGAACGCACGCGCAAGCAATGTTCTCGAGGAAACGAGGGAATAATGCATGCTTTAAATGTGGAGGTTTGGATCATTTTAGAAGTAATTGTCCTAAGAACAAGGGTGCCGAGGTTAGACAAACAGGCTGTGCCCCAGGAAAATGTCCCCTGTGTGGGAAGGGCCGCCACTGGACGAAAGAATGTAAGCATAAACCAGGGGTTTTGAGCCGCCCGGTGCCGGGAAATGAGGAAAGGGGTCAGCCCCAGGCCCCAGGCCCCGAGTTACTCAAAGAAGACAGCTTATGGGGCTATAAATCTGCTGCCCAGCAAACAAGATCAGTTCTTGAGCTTGTCAGGTCATCCCAGGAAATGCAAGACTGGACCTCTATTCCACTGTCCACGCAGTATTAACCCCAGAAGTGGGAGTTCAAACTCTGCCTACTGGAGTCTTTGGACCGCTACCTGTAGAAACCTGTGGCTTTCTCTTAGGACAAAGCAGTTCTATTGTAGAAGGCCTGCAGATTTATCCAGGTGTTATAAATAATGATTATGAGGGAGAAATTATAATCATAGCCCGTTGCCTTTGTGGTGTTATAACTATACCCGCAAATCAGAAAATTGCTCAACTTACTTTGATCCCTTTACGCCAGTCACTGTATAAATTCTTTGAAAATGAGGAAGGACAAAATAACTTTGACTCCTCTGGAGTAAATTGGGTGAAATCTATCACTAATCAGAGACCTAACCTTAAATTGACACTTGACAGAAAAAGCTTTGAAGGATTAATAGATACCGGGGCTGATGTAACGATTATAAGAGGGCAGGACTGGCCCTCAAATTGGCCCTTGACTGATTCCTTTACTCACCTTCAAGGAATTGGGTACGCCAGTAACCCAAAACGTAGTTCCAAATTGCTAACCTGGAGAAATGAGGATGGGAAATCAGGAAAGATTCAGCCGTATGTTATGTCAAATTTGCCTGTAACCCTGTGGAGAAGAGATCTGTTGTCACAGATGGGGGTTATTCTGTACAGTTCTAAGGAGATGGTGACTGAGCAGACATTCAGGCAGGAGCCCCTGCCTGGTCATGGACTAATAAAGAAGGGACAGGGAATTAAGACTTTTGAGGATCTTAAACCCCACTCTAACATAAGAGGTTTAAAGTATTTTCAGTAGCGGCCACTATCTTGCCTACATCCCACGCCGAAAAAATTTAATGGCGTAATGATATTCCGGTGTGGGTAGATCAGTGGTCTTTACCTAAAGAGAAAATAGAGGCCGCTTCTTTGCTAGTGCAGGAGCAGTTAGAAGCAGGACATTTGGTGGAGTCTCATTCTCCCTGGAATACACCCATTTTCATTATCAGGAAGAAATCGGGAAAATGGAGACTGTTACAAGATTTAAGAAAGGTTAATGAAACCATGGTACTTATGGGAACTTTACAACTGGGGCTCCCCTCCCCAGTGGCCATTCCTAAGGGATATTATAAGATTGTTATAGATTTGAAAGATTGTTTCTTTATCATCCCTTTGCATCCAAAGGATTGTGAAAGATTTGCTTTTAGTGTTCCTTCTCTAAATTTCAAGGAACCCATGAAAAGATATCAATGGACAGTTCTCCCGCAGGGGATGGATAATAGTCCCACCTTATGTCAAAGGTTTGTGGCGAAACCAATTCAGCCTGTTAGACAACAATGGCCAAATATTTACATCATTCATTTCACAGATGATGTCTTGATGGTGGGAAAGGACCCCCAAGATTTGCTTTTGTGTTATAAAGGTTTACAAAATGCCCTAGCTGATAAGGGATTGCAAATTGCTTCTGAAAAGATACAAACTCAGGATCCTTATAATTATTTGGGTTTTAGACTCACTGATCAAGCTGTTTTTCCCCGGAAGATTGTTATTCGTAGAGATAACTTAAGGACCTTAAATGATTTTTAAAAATTGTTAGGTGATATTAATTGGCTTCGCCCCTATTCAAAGCTTACTACAAGGGAGTTGAAACCCTTATTTGATATTCTTAAAGGGAGTTCTAATCCCACTTCCCCTAGATCCCTAACCTCAGAAGGATTGCTGGCCTTACAGCTAGTGGAAAAGGCTATTGAGGAGCAGTTTGTCACTTATATAGATTACTCCTTGCTGCTGCACCTGTTAAATTTTAATAAGACTCATGTGCCTATGGGACTGCTATGGCAAAATTTTCCTATAATGTGGATACATTCGAGGATTTCTCCCAAACGTAATATCTTGCCATATCACGAAGTAGTGGCTCAGATGATTATCACTGGAAGAAGGCAGGCATTGACTTATTTTGGAAAAGAGCCGGATATCATTGTTCAGCCTTACAGTGTAAGTCAGGACACTTGGCTGAAACAGCATAGTACAGATTAGTTGCTTGCACAAATACAGTTTAACAGAACTATAGACAGCCACTACCCCCAAGATAGGTTGATAAAGTTTTTAAATGTACATGATATGATATTTCCTAAGATGACTTCTTTACAGCCTTTAAATAATGCTCTATTGATTTTTACTGATGGCTCCTCTAAAGGGCGAGCTGGATATCTTATTAATAATCAACAAGTTATCATAGAGACTCCTGGTCTCTCGGCTCAGGTAGCCGAATTAACAGCAGTACTAAAGGTCTTTCAGTCTGTACATGAAGCTTTTAATATCTTTACTGACAGTTTATATGTTGCTCAGTCAGTACCCTTATTGGAAACCTGTGGTACGTTTAACTTCAATACGCTGTCAGGATCTTTATTTTCAGAATTGCAAAACATCATTCTTGCCCGGAAAAATCCGTTTTATATTGGCCACATACAGTCTCACTCTGGTCTTCCTGGGCCTCTGGCTGAGGGTAATGATCGCATTGACAGAGCTCTAATAGGAGAAGCCTTAGTTTCGGATCCTGTTGCTTTGGCCCAATGTGATCATGAAAGGTTTCATCTCTCTAGCCATACCCTAAGGCTCTGACATAAGATCACTAAGGAGCAAGCGAGAATGATTGTAAAACAATGTCCCAAATGTATCACATTATCTCCAGTGCCACATCTAGGAGTCAATCCTAGAGGCCTTATGCCTAATCATATTTGGCAAATGGATATAACCCATCATGCAGAATTTGGAAAACTAAAATATATACGTGTTTGCATCGATACCTGTTCAGGATTTCTTTTTGCTTCTCTGCATACAGGAGAGGCTTCAAAAAACATAATTGATCACTGCCTACAAGCCTTTAATGCCACAGGATTGACTAAACTTATTAAGACAGATAACGGGCCATCTTATTCTAGTAAAAACTTTATTTCATTCTGTAAGGAATTCGGTATCAAACATAAAACTG